>NC_073699.1:55338048-55670548 GCF_023634085.1 Falco cherrug | reverse complement strand
GGTGAAAGCAATTGTGTGTGTTGTGCAGATATGAACCTAGAATTTAGCCTACAAAACCAGACTTTCCCTTTCCCTTGAGAGGTTTGGAGGAAAAATGGCACTCAGCTTCAGGTTTCAAACACTAACCTGAAACTCTTGCTTTTCTGTAATCTGCAGGTTCAATCTGGTTTTTTAGTTCTCAGGTTGAGAAATGGAAAGTAGTTGGTTTTGTAGAGGTTAAGTCTTTTACCCGTATTCTGTTGTATTAGAATAACCTTGTTGGGATTTTGGGGGGTGTGGTTTTATTTCTTTTTCTCTTTAAAATCTGAAGTAGGAATACTTCATTTAGTCACTTTCCTCTGGAAACTACTGTTTAGCCTGGTTTGCAAAGGAGAGGGGCAGTTGTGTTCTTATTTTTTCCTAAACCTTCATTACTCTTTGTGGCTGGAGCTTCTGAATCTGTTGGTAAATTGTAATGAGATTTTTTTAAGAGAGGCCTCAAAATAACTATTTTGGTGAGTGTTTGTGTTTGGGTAGAGGAGAGATCCAAACTGCTCCCCTTGAGGAAAAGGCAGGAAGAGCTTGTTAAGGTTGCATTTGCTCAGCTGGCTGCTTTTGCTGGCACACGCATCCTTCGAGTGGACACCATCCTCTGCCTACCCTGCTCGTGATAGAGTAAGGGCAATCAGTAGAGCAGCTGTAGGGGGAAGAAAGGAAGATAAATAATCACTTAAGGTTGTCTTTATCTTCACAGTAGTATCAGCTGGCTTAGTATTGTCCAAAATTCATTAGGCTTAGACTGTAGGAGCCTGGCAAAGTTAATATATTGGCTTGTTCAAGACAACTTTACCTTTCTGTCTTCACTTGAAGTTGCAGGCAGTGCTTAAGTGTGGGTGAGCCTCTACCATTTCTTCACCCCACCCTTGATTTAAAAACAGCATTATAGCTGTGGGGGTTCTATCACTTAGTGTATTAAATAGAGCCTCTCAAAGCATATGAATCCAAACTTTAAAAACTTTAAAAAGTTAAAAAATGGCTTATGTAAGTTCTAAATAGTAGTGTGGAGGGAGGGCGCCACCTTATATGCTAGTAGAATACAGTGTTTGTCACATTAGTCTTTGGTTAAAAAGTGTTAATTTTTCCTTTCAGCCAGCAGCTGCAACAGCTAGTGTTACTACAGTTACTGCTGTAAAGCCTTCGAGTACTGGAACACCTGTAAAACTTCCAGTTACAGGACCACCTGCACAAGCTATCTCCCAAAAGGCAGTCTCTGTGAAAGCAGAGGGCACAACAGTAGCACAGACCAGCGCTTCTACAGTAAGGAAAAAAAGAAGTTTAATTAAAAATTAACATTCTCTATATTCATCAGAGATTGGACAGCCAATGCAATATCTAAGTCTTCTCTTTATTTCCACATTAGGAGATGCTAGAGAATGTGAAGAAATGCAAGAATTTTCTTGCTACGCTAATAAAGCTGGCATCTAGTGGACCTCAAGCCCCTGAGATGGGGCAGAATGTGAAGAATCTCGTACAAAATTTATTGGTGAGATTATTTTTTTTTTAAACAGTCTGTATCATTTGTGTATCATTTTTTTACATTCTTTGTTGTAGTTCTGTTGCTTGTCTTTTTTTTTCCTTTTTTTCTTTGAACAGCTGAAGAGTTGGATTTGTAGCTGAGTATATCTGACCCTTTTCAAGTCTTAAATTATAGCTCTTCTTTTAACTGGATCCCATTATATATTTACCCACCCCACCCCCACCCTGTTCATTTTATGCACACAGGTAACTGACAGCAGGAGGAGCTGACAGTGTTAATACAGCTTCTGGATCTGAGCTGGGTTTTTTTGTGGTGGTGTAGTTCTGAGTCCTCAACAGCAAGAGTATTGCCATGGAGGTTATAGTGCAGTGCTATGTCTATACTGCTGCTTGATTCCAAGACAGAACTGGTTTTCAGGTTGATAGTGAAGCTCCAGTGGAACAAGGATGACATTATCTATGTCTTCAGACAATGGGATGGAGAAAATAACATGATGGCTGCCAACCTCTCTCTCTCCTTGCAGGTAGCTTCTGTATGCTGCTTCATGCTGTAACCCAGCACAGCTGGGTTTTCTTGGTAACAATTTCTCCTGCCACTTCTTGTCTTTGCATTTGACCACTGCTGCTGTTTTGTTGTTCCACCATTGCAGAAGGCTATGTTCCACCATAGCAGAAGGCTGGTGGAGGGAGATGGCTTTGCTAGTGGTACCAAAGGATTTTCAGTCTAGAAACACATGGTGTAAATGGAGGTGTAATTACAGAGAGCAGATTGTTCAGAGAGCAAATTTTGCAAAAATCTGATTCCTCTGCCTCTGTGTCCCTGCCCAGGCTATACACCTTGCTTCTGTAGGAAAATACTGGAGTTGTTCCTTCTTGTGCTTATAGTACTTTTTTATTTTTAAGAACTCTTGTTACCAGACATTAATACCTCATTAACTGTGCACTTGTTTGCTTTTTGTAGTATTTTAAAATGCTGTTCTTTTGCCATTCAGTTTGTGTATATGATTTAAATGTGAAATAAATTAATGTTTTGTATGTGTGAAAGAAACAAGTAAACAGCAGCTGTGAAGTAAAGTGGTCCTTAAGGCAGCATCTTATGAAGTGAGTGTCAAGCACCTTGTGTGCACAGAGATGTAGTGTACCAAATCACTGCATTTGTATCTGTGAGACCCTCGGTGACCTGTATCCACAACTCGGTGAGACCTAACAGGCAGCAGATCAAATGACTAAATAGGAGAGCTGCCCTGAGTTTGGTTTGTCTGTGAATATACAGTCCTTAACACCCTTGCTCTGGTCATGTAGCTCCTTGGAACAGTTGTTCCAAAGGAGACTACAGTTTAGAGAAGTAATTTATCTGCAGAGACTGAGATTGGTGCTGGGGTCCCTCTTCCTTGTGTGTCTGCAGCTTTTTAGAGGAGGTAATATTCTTGGTGACTCTGTGTCAGGGTCTCACCTGGGAGGGTGAGAAAGGGCAATAGTGTCTGGGGCTACCCACACCCTGTCATGGTCCTGCTGAGGGGTCTGTGAAGTCTGTTGCAGCTTCCTAACCCGCCCAAGCCTGGAGTCAGGTGTTCCTGTTGGGGCAGCATGGAAAGCATTAAGAAAGAAAAACTGTACTCTGCAAGCCAGAAGGCTGTTACTGTAGTGGTGTGCAGAAGTGATGTTCTGAAGTTCAGTTTCTCCTGCTTTTGAAAGTCAGTATTGCTTTATTATGCTATGTGTGCATTAGACTAGAATTGTCTTACAAAAACTACCGAGTTGTCTTCTGTCTCCATCTCTTTAAATTGATCTCTATGCAGGTAAACTACCCTTACAGAAAAATAGTGGATTTTAAATATCTCTGTATAACAATGAGGTACTCAAAAGGATCAGTGCTACTTAAACTTGTTTCAATCAGTTCAGTGAATGGGTGCTTGAACACGTATCCTTACGTAAGTTAACTGCCTGTAGTTGAAAAAAGTAGTTTAATTTGATACTACTATGTCTAAATTACAACATCCTTCTATCCTAAAACATTTTGTTTAAAAATACAGAAGGAAAAAAAAAATTGAGTACTGAAATCGAACAGTTCTGTGATAATGTAAATTTCCATGAATTTTTTACAATATCTGGGGGAATATATATGGTAAATTCATAGTTATAATTTCTCATTGTAATTATACTTTCCTCTTAGGAAGCAAGAATTGAACCAGAAGAGTTTACAAAAAAGCTCTACAAAGAGCTCAAGTCATCTCCACAACCATATTTAGTTCCTTTTCTCAAGGTAAGCATCATCTGATTTGGATATGCAGTATTTAACGAGGCGAGGGAGGAGGACCAGAAAAGAAAGAGTCAGAGCATTCAGATAGGTATTTGCTTGGATTAGTTGGGGAAATGGTGCTTAAGCCAGCCCTGTGTGACGGTTTGCTCTTGGAAAGAATTTTTTGGGGCCTTAGGATTTCTGGGGAGTAATTTATGCTGTGTTCTTAAATTGGAGAGTAATTAGCCTCTAGCTGTTAGTGGAGACTAATGTTTAAGAAGCTGGTGCATCTGCAGTAGGGCAGCTATACTAAGATGACCTCTTACTTTCTCATGAAAACTGAGTTTAAAGCAGAAGACTGAGAACAGTGGCTGTGCACAGCTTATGCAGTATTCAAGATTAAAAATCTACATAAAGCTGTTCACATGTTTTATGGTTTGTGTGTAACTAGAGGCAGAAAAAAACCCCACCCTTTTCTCCAGAAAGAGTCTGACAGAACTACTGCAGTTTCGGAAAGGTAACTCAGGACAATTCTACCTCCATTCAAGCAAATAAACATGCAAATTAAAAATCACTCTCTTAACACTTTCAATCATATGGTGGAATTAACAAAATAAAAATAAACATCTTTATACAGCAAACATTAAATCCCAGTGAAAACATGGAAAACTTGGTTACATTTACTTAAACACCATGTACACAGTATTCATAGGCTTGATGGTTCTGCACTTTTGCTCAGTGTTCACTATAGACATGATGGAGAATCAAGGAAGAATAGTTAGCTGGGACAGGTTTTCTGGAGTTTGTCCTCTTCCTTATTATTTGACAGCACATATAATAATGTATGTAATAATGTTGATACTGCTTTAGATGGCTGGTGTTAATCTGTTCAAGTGTGGGATGAATATTTTTGTTACAGTGGCAACCTTTAAATGCTTGCTAGCAAGCTTGCCATGAGTCTAGAAGACTACAGCCATCTCTGCAGGGCTTGATGTAAAATTTTCATGTTGGTCGTTTATTCTCTATTTAATTCCTGGAGGCTTCTTAAATGCCCCTGAAAAAGCTAGAAAAGCAGACAGCTCAGGGTATGGGCTTTCTTGCATCCAGTGCAGCTCTGGCTGCAGAAGGATGGGGCTCACTGTGAGTACAGGGACAGTGTGACTGGCAGAGGTTTCCTGTGAGCTGCACAGCATCTCAGCAGAGCTCTACTAACTGCCAGGGCAAGTTTGGCTTCAGAAGTAGTGTAGCTGCTTTATCCGGGGGCTCGGCTAATGAACCCCACTGGACATGGGCTGGCTGTGCCTGCACGGGACCTGCTGTGCTGTGTTCCCAGAACAGTGCAGGTGAACTCAGTAGCTCTGCGCAGACCCAGGCTAGATCTGGCACAGCTAGACCTTGTTTGGGGCTGGTGAGCCCTGATAGCCCCAAACTAGCTTATGCAGAGAACTTGAGGGGCGGCCGCACTGCACTTGCTAATGCTTCCACTCCTTTGGGGCCCCCAAGGTTTAGCACAGTACTCTTGTCCTCATGCACTCACAGAAGGGGCTCAGCCTGAGTTAATAAGCCATCCCGCAGTGTGGAGAGCTGCTGGAGTTGGTGCATAGACCTTGAGGCAGTTACACAGAAGCCGAGTTGGGTTCATCAGCAAGTGTCAGACCCTGCCCTATCACAGCAGAGCCATTGCACGTTTCTCTTGCAGCATGCTGCCAGATACTGGTAGCACCTAGGCTTTTCTGTTTTGGGCAGTATCCATACCCCATAAACCTTGACAAGGCGCTGTCTCCCTGTTGCACGCTATATTAACAAAGAGATACTGTGACTTCTGAAATGTTTAGACATCATGGTCAAAAATAGCTGACTTTGTAGCATTACCTGTGCCTTGCACCCTGGTAGCTTTTTTTCTGAAGTGTCATCAGGAGGTGTAGTTGGTACACGCCAGTAAGGTCTGGTCTGTAACTGTGAGCAGCAGTGGCAGGGCTAAGTGCCAAATGGAAGCTGACTTCAGGAGCACTTCTCTAAGGTGCTGTGAGGATTGGTGCTGGCCTTATTTGGGGGGGAAATGCTTGCAGCTCAAGTCTGGAAAGAAATTTGGTACAGCTTGTTGCCAATTCACTTTTAGTGAAGTGGAATTTTAGGGAGGACTCTTTGGAGTTGTCTCTTATCTTTAAGCTGCAGGTTTTTGATGAAGTTGCATGTGTTTTGTTTTGTCTGTTCCAATAAGTGGAAAAGAACAGTGACTTGGCTGTGAAGCCTGCTTGATTTTCAAATCTGTGCTGGATGTGTTTGATAAATAAATTGCATCCAGGAGCATGAGGAAAGCTGAGCAGCCTTTTAAAAGAACAGGGAGTGAACACTAGAAATAGGTGTGCCACAGAAGGTCCAGATGTGCAAATAATTTGTTCACTTAGTAAATTAGCATGTGAGACGTTCCTTTTGTGTGAAGCCCAGAGCAACATCACTATGCTGGAGGGGGGGAAAAAAAGCATTTGTGAGAATATACAGGTAGCTGCAGAACTGATTTCCCCTGGTTCTGAGCCATAACAGATTGTACATAGTCTAGGGGAAAATCTGTAGAGGGCTTGACAATTATTCTGTCCATTAACCTTCTCAAACACAGCTGTAGTAAAAATGAGGTGTTGCCAGATACCCTTACTAATGTTCTGTTGCAGGGAACTGTCTGGCTGAAGTTGTGCTGCTGCAGCTACGCAGACATTATTAAAGTGGTATCCCCCCCTAGTGTAGATACAGCTGTATTGGTGTAGAAGTGCTGGTATCTTCAGAGCTTGTTTCTGACTTTATTGGATAATTTGTAGTTCTCTGTCAGAAAGGCTCTATGGAATAAACACAGCTGTTACAATATAGCAGGGTTTTTGGCAAAACAAATTTTTCTGAGGTAGTAGAGCAGTTAAAGTGGTCTTACTCTGACACATAAATTCCACATTGAAAAATCTGAACAAAAGAACAAAGTTATGGGTGAGTTTCCCTATAGGTGGGATTTGCTATGTGCAGTGAAGCCGTGGTGACTGTTGACCTTTGTTCCGCCTGTTTTGGTGATTCTTGCGGTCTTTACTGAGCAGTATTGTCATCAATTTAAGAGTGCCTGAATTCTAGTGAAACTTGTTTGGAATAAGTAATTTATTGTCTCATGAAAAGTTAAATTGGAAGATGAGGAGAGGATTCAGTTGTTAATGTATCGGTATTGTGGAAGACTCTGCTGATGTTACATCTAGTGATTTTTGGTTTTCTTCTAGAAAAGCATGCTTGCCTTACGGCAGCTAATGCCCAATGCTCAGAGCTTTATCCAGCAGTGTATGCAGCAGCCAGCTCCAACCCAAGAAGCTCTTTTGACTTGTACCTCTGCAGCACCGTCTTCTGTAACAGTCACAGCCTCTCCAGTTATAAAACCAGCCCTTGCCAGCACATCGGCAACAGCTTCTATGCAGACGGTGAAGCCTGTTTCTTCTGCAGTGGTGGCAGCATCTCTTCGGCCTGCAGCTTCAGTCCTCACCACAACAATAGCAACGTCAGGGCTGACTGCTATCCAAACTGTCAAGCCAGTCTTCACCTCTGCAGTAGCAACGTCCTCTCTCCAGTCTGCAAAACCACTGCTGGTCACTACAGCAGCATCTTCAGCCACAACCCCTCTGCAGTCTTTGAAACCGGTCGTTGGAACCCCAATCAATATTAAAGTCTCACAGACAAACTCTGTTGTTGCGCAGTCAGTAGGTGCTCAGCAAGTGGTTAAAGTGAAACAGTTGGTAAGATTAATTTCTTCACTTCTCTGTAACCAGGCTTCTTCATTTTGTAAAGAGGATACCAATTTGATTCTTAGCTTTTTTTTTAATTAACATATGAATCTAGTCTGTCATGAGTTAATTGGTTATTAAGCCCTTGCTGAAAAGGTGAATCTAAAGCCAAGGTGGAAGGTCGGTCTCTTGCAAGACATGCTGATCACCATTCCACCAGACTGAACATCCAGCTTGAGACACGGGGGAATAAGAGTTCTGACCCTGGCTACGCGTGCAGGAAAGCCAGATCATTATCTGAAAGAAAATGCAGGAAATGCTAGTGTCAGAAACAGAAAATGCTGATGGGATGCTTACATTAATTACTGTTAGATGCCCTGTTAGGGCTGTGCCTCAGCTAGACACCAGGGATTCCAGTGTCTGTACCTTAGTGGTTCCTACCTTGGATACTTTGCAGGCACAAGTGACTTGATGATGTTTAGTGATATGTTAACCGAAATGTACAGACTAGCTCAAGGAGCTTTTCAGAGCAGAGTTCTGACCTCTGCATTTACTAAGACATGTTAATTATGAAATCATCGAAAAGTAAGGTTTTTCTATCAGGCCTCATTAGCTAACAAATTCTGGGAGGAATAAATGTCTTATTAAAACAATACCCTCAAAAGCAATGTGTTAACATTTTTTTTTCTTGGCACAGGTTAACTTCTTGCTAATGTTCATGTTAAATACCAACAAACTGTGGATCACAGCTATACCCAAAAGAGGAACATTGTGAAGTACATTAGGTTTGATTTATGGGTGTTTGAGATAGAGGTGGACCAGTCAAACACCACACTACTCACTAAGTAATGTTCTCACATATTTTGAGAGAATAGTCTCCCTTTGCCAGCTAAAGAACTCAATTCTTGAATAGGACTTCCTTGTAAAGATCTCTTTCCTTAAAAAGAGGGGAAAACTTTAGACTTCCTGTGAAGCTAGATTTACTTACTACAGGTATAGTAGGGCATCGTGTGTGAATTCCCTTCGTAGTTTATTTATTGTGTATACTTGACTTAACAGTATTCAGACCCCTAAAATGTTTTCCTCTTTTAGTTTTCTTCCTTTCAAAGTGTATAAGGTGGATGTAATACAAGAATCCCGCATTCTAAACAAAGAGCTTATACTACCAGCTTTTCACCTTTCCAAATTTGCTTAAAAAGAGCAAAGCTTTCAGCTATGTGAAGGGGATAGGGGCTACTTTTTATGAGTGGGTTTGTTTAAAAAACAAAACAACAGTTATCAAGCATATGCAGTGACAGTCTTTGATAGTAGTAGCTAAAGCCAAATTGGAAAGGGAGTTGGTAACCTTGCTGTCTTTGAGGACTAAATTTGAAATTTCAGCCAGAAGAAAATGAGGGCTTCTTAGGTTGTACAAGGCTTGGAGAGCAGGTTGTTGGCTACACAGCAAGTCATGTAATCCAGGGGAAAGGTTGACCATCTGTACAAATAGATGAGGAAGCTTGACACTAAACTGGGGAGTCAAAACAGTTCTTGAATATGATATTGGTGAACTCAAAAAATTACTTCTGCCTTCTCCACTACTGCAGTATTGCAGCCTGTTGCAATTGCTTTTCTTCACTGTGCCTTACAAACATTAAATTACATACAAAACATGTTTTTATCCTCATTTCTGTAGATCACAAGCTTAGTGTTAAAATATTTGCTCTTCAAAATACCTATCTAATTTTGATCTTGGACATAGTCGAAGAGCTGAGTTGACCACTTTGCAGCTTAGCCATATCAGGAGTTTGGTGTTTGTTCAGACAACCTATTAGCACAAAGAACAAGTTAGTAGAAGTGGCTGCATCTTCTAGGTCTTCCCTAATGCCTTTGCTTGAAAGGACAGAGGGTCTGTTTCCTTCCACAAGAAAACAAACCTGGACCTCCCCTCCCTAAACAGAAGGGTCCTGCTGCCAGCTGAAAGGAAGCACATGCCAGCTGTGCAAATCTGTCTATACAATGCTGCCAGCAATTTATTTCCTTTTCCAGCCTGCAGGGTTTTCTGATGCCATACGCTCCCTCTGCATTCCCATTTCTAATTTAGGTCTCTTGTGCTTGAGGAATGTAAAGCAAACTTTCATGTTCCAGCTCTGTTTTAATGGTGGTGTGTGGGAATGCAGTATGGTAGTATTTTAATTTTAAAATTGTGACCAAACCGATGCAAAATGTAACTTTCATTTCTGTAGCATGCTTATCAAAACCTCTGGGTTCATATAGCGGATGCTGAGGGACCTGTTCTTCAGGGATGCTGTTGGGATTGATCTCATGCCTGTGCTGTGAGAGTTCCATGTTTGGAAGGGTTCCTTCCTGGTGACTTTCGTAATGCAGCCTCATTTGAGATCGTTGGCTTACAAAGAAGTTTCATCTTGGAAATAAAGCTTGTCTTGGTATAGTATTGCTTTGTCTTTTGATAAAGCACAATAAATGAAAATTTACATTACCAGACACTGGCCTCCAATGGCGGGAAGGGTGCTGTGAGACTGCAGCTTCATATTAAGCATAAAGAGCAAGAATTTTATGGTGTTGTCCCTGCAATTACCAGTGAGGTGCTCTCCCTGGACATTGCTGACGGTTGAAGAAAGGAATGAAGTGTTCGTGCTGTTCCAACTGCTTGTTCTTAGTGAGTTATTAGTTTTGAGTCCCCTTAGAGCTGGGCTTTCTTGAACAGACGAGTCGCCTCCGTTATTTTTCAAGGGTTTTTTGTCCTGGATGTATGCTTTTCCATTCAGCTGGTGAGGCTTTCTTCACGAGGTAAATACTGCTTGTAGCGTGTGATGGTACCTCAACATCTTTCTGCTAATCTCTGAACTTCGCTTTATGAATGTGAAACAGGTTCAAGTAAGGCTAATCAAAGCCTCTCTCAAGCAGCTGTCTCTGTGCTGTCAGCTGGATGTTGCATTGCAATTTTTTTTTTACTTGTGTTGATGCTTTTTCTTCTGATGTCTCTGTCAACCTATTTAACGGGGCATAAAGGAACAGTCCCTTTACTTCTTGCTGCTAACCTGAAAAAAAGAGACAATAACTATTTCTCAAAGATGTTATCTATTCTTTAGATCCTTGTCAAAAATTCTAGGATTGTTGCCCCCTCCTGTTGCAAGTCCCAAGGACCTCCAGTTTTTGTTAGTCTAGCAGCTAGAATGGCAAACAGGAAATCTGCTTTATTACCAGCGCAACCTTTCTGTTTCTCGTTGGTCTAGTCTGCTTGGTTACTTGACTTATTTCCCAGTCTCCACCTAGACTATTGATTTAACATTGCCTATCTCTGTTCTTTTGTCTGCCATGCCTAATCTTGAATGCTTATGTTTCCTCCTGTGCTGTTGCATGCTGAAGATGAAGCATCGTTCTAGCTGGTGGTAGGGAGGATCTCTAGGTGGATGTCAGTGTGGGTGCTGGTGGAGCCTGAGAGTAGTTTGTCCGAGCTGGTCAGTGGCTCTGTAATTACCTGAACACATAAATGATGCTGTTAATGTTATTTGTAACTTACAGTGTATGAAAACGGGATTTTTCAGAAAGATCAAACTGTGCTTTGATAAAAACATACAGAAGCAAATGTTAGTGTCCGTACTATTTCACGAGGAAGCGCGGCATGTGTGAGCCTTGACTCTGTCACAGTCTGTTCCTGTTCTTGTGTGGTTCTTTCCTTTCAGGGATCTTGTGTTTCTTCTCAAGAGCTGTCTCTTTGTTACCTGGTTTTCAGACACCACCTTTAGCTCAATTATTCTATATTACTGCTGCTATGCCAAACCACGATGCTATTAATATGGGGATGGGTGGGTGTATCTTGACTGTTTGATACACAAAGTACCTCTTTTTGTGAATGTGTGATGCTTATGCTGGTGATGTTTACTGATAAATATGAAGTTAGATGACAGGAGACAGCCTAATGTCAGAAGTATTACAGATGTCAATTCTTTCATTAAACTAACTTACGCAGTGTTCCTGTACAAGCACTCTTCACACTTTCTAAAGTTAGAATAAAAGATGCAGAGGAGAAAAAGTGGCCTCTTGACCCTGGAAATTCCTTTGTATTAGCTTCTTGCTGCTAAAAATAAGATTCAGTCTGAAGATGCTGATTATTTTGTGCTTTGGTAAAAGCACATCTTTTTACTACTTATAATCAAGAACTTTTCCAAAGGATGTATCAAAAGTTGCAGCCCATGTTCTACTAGCCAGGAGGCATAGAAATGAGGCTTTTAAGGATGCTGCAATTTTATTACTTTCTTGTATTTTAATAGTTGCCCCTGAAGAGGAAGAATTAGTATTTATGCGCTGTTCCTGTAGGTCTGTGTTATGATGACATCCTGCTGTTGGGTTTTGTTTCTTTCAAGAGCGTCCTTAAACAAAACTATCGACCCTTGTTCCTTTTTACCCTTCAGCAGTGTACCAATGTTTTTGTGTAGAAGCTCTACTTGCTGTAGGTGTTGCTAGTTGGTACTTCGTGTTCCCCCTAACTGGTGTTCAGTGTACTTTTGCTTGATGCTTTCAAACTCAGCATCTCAATTTACAATTGATATTGTGGCTCTAAAAATGCATTAGCAACTTTATAGTGTGTACTCATAATTCTTGTCAGGAAAAGGATTTCATGTAAGACTTCTGTTTGTTCTGGTGTTCTCTCCTTTTAACTAGGTATATGTGATACCTACCCTTTTGAACTTATTGGCAGGCAGACTCCATATTCAATTGTTAAGTCTGTTAACCAAGACAGGAAAGCCTCTTAGTGTAATGGATTGTGAAATACTTGGTGAAACTTATCTATTATGGTTAACAACAGAGAATAGGGGCGAAATGTCTGTTAGAACTCACTGAATGAGCTGGAGCTTAAAGCTCACCACCGGTTGTCTTGACAAGATTTCTTGTCATGAATTTTTTTTAAAAAGTGATGTTTTTGTGAGCACGATGTTTGCTTTTGCTTTAATGCATGTATGCATGCCCAGCAGCACTTCATGTATACATGCCCAGCAGCACTTCTGGCTAAATGTGTTGATACTACTTACTTCTCTGTATGTTTAGCTCTTATCACTCTTGATATTGGATATTCCACTTCCAGGTAGTCCAACAACCATCAGGAACCATTGTAAAGCAAGTGTCCACGCTCCCGCAACCCTCAACGCTGACCCTACAGGCATCTGCTGAGAAGAGGATGCCACAGAATACACTTGTTCAAACCAGCCACTTTCCTGCAGGTAAAGTGAAACCCCTTTCATGGAAAAGGAGAGGACTGCTGAGGTATAGAAATAAGTGCAGGCTGTTGGTAGGTTGTAGGAATGTAAGAAGGTGGCTGTCTGTCAGGAGCAACCAGCTCTGTGCGATAAGTTGAACATCTTTACTGTCTGCTTGGAGTTCTGATGAGAAATTTGGTGCTGTGTCTCCTTCTGGCACCTGGTAAAAGCATGTCAATCAAACATTTGTACTTGTTAAAATACTGTGAGTAAGCTCCTTGCAGTGAACTTCCATTAAACTGTGATGGCTGTGAGAGTCGTTTCATGACTTTGCTTTTTAAATTTAACAGGTCAAGGTTGATGTATAATGTGAGTTTGTCTCAGCCAGACAGTTTTTGCTAAAACCTTACACTGGTCGACACAGAGGAGGGTGTTTGTTGACAGCACGTAGGGGTTTTGGTTATACAGAACATATAGAATGTAAGAAACGGACCTAATTAGTTGTTACTGAGTCTGCAGTAGCCTTTGCTAGAAGTACAAACCGATTAAACAGTTGTCTTTAGCATTTTGCTTTCTATTATGGCATGTTCTTTGTTTTTGGTTTGTTGGTTTTTTTAGGCTCCATTCTGAAACAAATTACCCTGCCAGGAAATAAAATTCTGTCGCTTCAAGCATCTCCTGTTCAGAAGGCTAAAATAACAGAGAACGGAGTAACATCCTTCAGGTAAAAAATAAACAATATCAGAAGTTTACTATAGGAAGGAACAAAAGGAACAGACAGCAAGTGTGGAGGTGGGAATGGAACCCAAATAAAAGCACTTTCTAAAGAAACCTGTTCGATAGGTGTTTTTCATGTTATAATACTAATCGGCAAGGGGAAACTAAAACTTTTGACCTCATAGCAGATGTTAATTATTCTTAATGTAAGAAAACTGTCCTGATGAGGTTGGATTTTCATCATGCTATCACGGGAGTGTAATTATATGAACAGTGTGCATCGACACATCGGTTTTTCAGTTGTAGAGGAGACACATTGATCTCCATTCCGCAAGTACTGGTAACTAATCTAAAGCAAAGTTACCTTGTATTAAAAGCTCTCTATAGGATTAAAGCAGATATAATCTCTGTTTTTCACAGGCAGCCGAACAGCATTGAACTGTTACTTGGACTGGCTTGGTAATCTGTGTAAAGCTCTGCTGTATTTAAAAATCTTTTATTAGCTTCTCTTACAAGCTTGTTCCTGTATGTAGAGGTGAAAGTCTTTGACTACACCTCTAATTATGACTTCTGGCATATTCTTCAGGCCTTCAGATTACAAGAGTGCTTAAAGCTTTTAGTTCTGGTAACTGATTAACTTTTCAAAAGCAGAAATTATTTTTGTAGCTCTGAAATGTAATGTTGGAACAGAGGTGCAGACTGCCATAAGCGTTATTGGTCTTAAGACTTCAAGGCAAGCTTGGAGTTGTTCTTCCAGGGGTAAAACCAGACATGACACCTTTGTCTTGTTTTCAGCTGACTTCTCATCTCTTGAAAGCTACAGCTTTGTGTGAACTGGTATAGACAGAGAGCTGTTGTTGTTCACAGTAACATATGTATACAGTGAACACTGAAAACACTGGTAGCCAGAAGTTGAAATGAAAAGCTGGTGTTGAAGTAATAGCTCTGTTCAGTTGCCTCAAGCTCTGATGAAGTATACTTCAGAATATAATTTGGGATCTAATTTCAGGTAATGATGTTTGGGGAAAAAAATCCACCAAAAAAAGACAAACATTTTATTTTTTCTGTGATCTTGCAATTGGAATATATCAACTAGCTTATGTGAAAAAGTTTTGAGTTCTTGGAGTTCCTTCCCTGGATTGTTTAATTCTTAGTGTAGGAAAAACACTGCTTTTACAGTGTGATCCATGATGGATTTCTGTTCTTGCTTTTGAATTACGATACTCATAAGGCCATGAGAATTCAGATTTGAAATCTCTAATTCGCCTTAAATTTTTCTGGTAATTCTCTTGTCTCTGAAGAATTTATGTCTTTGGATACACCCTGGTGCTTATTCTATTCACTGCTACTAAAGTTTCTGACTAAAAACTATGTATGAGAATCTTCAGGCACACACTGCCCAGGTTCAGGTATATGAACCTTTGGCTTCCTGTGGTCAAGTATCTCTGTTCTCCAAGCAGGTCTAGCACCACATAGTGTTAATCTGGCCTGGGCAATAGATGATTCCTGGTAAACTGTGAAGTGGTTTGCTCTCTTCTGTTCTGACTTCCAGTATTCCCAGCACAGCTATTCGTTGTGACTGTGATCCAGCAACTGCTGGTCATGTGTGATGCAGAGAGAAGCATCGTGGTCCTCTTTCTGGTTTTGTGATGACATTTGTTGTGGGCAGAGAGCATATCTTGTAACTGATGTGATTGTACGTGTGACACTTCAAACTGTGTACTGTCATTGCAGTATGTCATCAAGCCTGACTCCCTCTGCCATTGTGTGACTAGGTTAGGTTAGGATTCAAGAATGTAATACTCACCGAGCTGTATTTAGCATCAATTTGACCTTGTCTGCTCGTTAATGGACTGTTTTAGCTTGCTTGAGATGAGCAGTAAGAAAAATGGTGATTCCCCACCCTGCCTTTCCTATTAAAGAAAAACTTCTAGAAATTACTTCAGCTAAGCATGGGCATTGCTGGCACTTGATTGCCCCATGGCATGTATTGTAATGGGCAGTCTGTTTTTAAAACATCAAGATCTTTATAAACTGCTCTACATACTTCTGTAAAGTATGTGCTATATTTGCATCTTCAAATATTTGTTTTGCATCTATTCTATTTAATAGTGTGGTTTGCCAAAGGACATACAACTCTGACTTGTGCGTTTTGTCCGGAAGGTACTAGCAGTCTCGACTGGCAGAAAAACAGGAGCGAGACAGCAGAGTGGAGAACATCTGGGCAGTTGCTTCTCCTGCGCTGTGGTGGTTGTGGAGCACTGGTGGTTCTCGCTCTGCTGGAATTGTTCTGTCCCATGTTAGCTGTCTGTGATGGTGCACGGAGGCTTGGGTTAAGCATGTCTTTCTAGTTTTCCCTTTGACTGTTGTGTAAAATGGAGTAAATATAGATTCAGAAGATGTGTGTTGGTCACACACCAGAGGGTGCTACAGACTCATTTTTCAGCTGATGGAGGCACATTCGTAGATGTGAGGTTGTTGAGAGCTGCTTTTCCAGTGGAATATTCAGTATAAGCATCAAAGCTGGCTTCATACAGGGTAACACTCAGAACTCTGTGTTCAGGTTTTCCCCTTGTCCTGATAATCTTACGTCACTGGAGACTTAAAACAGCCGGGAGAGTTTTTCTTGTTGATTTCTGGGTGTGACATGATCAAATGCAAAAACCATTAAAAGAAGTGGTGTGAAAGAGGGGCTTTATGGAGGAAGTGCTGAAAATGAAAGCAAGTCAGTAGCCAACAGAAACATTTGCATGTAAATTTATCACCTGAGAATGATTTTTGTAGCTTACTCAAAGTATGTGATACATACTTACTTCAAATGATTGAGGTTTCTTTGAACAGCAAGGAAAAAAGTATAGTAACAAGTACAAATTTAGCGTGGCTTCTGAAATTTACGTTATTCTTTAGGGAACACTTCTTCTAAGGAAATGTAATGGTAGTTTCTTTGGGTTAAGTAAAATAAGCACAGCAGTGTTTTCATAGGTGCAAATTAATGTTTCTTCAAGGCTAGTGACTCAGTGGCTTAATGCAATTTTATGTCCCACAGTGAAGAAGTTAGAATTGGTCCTTAAAAACAGCAGAGACAGAGATGTCTGCTTGCGTATAAGCTCTTGTAAGGCTGGTTGTAAGGAACTGAAACTTGTGTATGTAGAAAGGTAGATAGATATATAGTGTAGAAGTTTACCTCCTCCTTGCTTCCGTATTTGGAGTATGTGGCCAGATGAAAAGCTAAAATTATTTACTAAAACTACAGCTTTATATTATATAAATATATATATATTAAAAATACGTACATGTGTGTTTATATATATATACACACATATATATATACACACAAAGTTTTTAATACAGGTGTACCTGAGGTGCAAGCATCCTTCCTTGGATGGCTTAAACAGCTCCACTGGGATAATGCCAGCTTCTGGCATCTGCAGCTCTGATAGCTTATGATGTGTGTTCTAGATGCTAGTTGTGTTGATTTTGTAATCTTTATCAGCAGATCCATGGCAGTCACTGCACTTTGGTGGGATTCTTGTCTCTGCCACCAGCAAAGACTTTTCTGCAGTGGCCAATAAGAAAAGGAATATACTTGGAGTATACTTGTGAAGATGAGTTCGCACTCAATTATCACGCAGTGACCATTCATTTACAGGCTTGTTGAAAGATAGGGGTCTGTGCTGGGCTGAGAGCAGGAGTATATGCCTGAAACTGCTCAGGTGCTGGTTGTGAAAGGGATAGGAGGAAGGAAGCACTTGTGGCATTGCTGACTTCAGCTTTGAATCATAACTGTGGTTATCTAACTGTTCCGACAGTCCTGGGATTTAGTGCTTTTCTTACCATGATGGATTTGGGGCACAAGCCTAGTCAGGAAGCTATAGTATCTAGGTAGGCTTCGTGAATTAAGCTGGTTTGAGAATTTGTTAGGTCTCCTTTTCCCTGAATGAATCACACAGAAAGTCCTAGCCATGAGGACACACAAATGAATGGCAGGAGGGGTAGGGGAAGGCTGGATTCCTTTCCTAGCCAGGCTTCTTTCCTGAAGTTTGTGGGAGAAGACTTGCACCATAGAAACGTATTGAAACCCAAAGAAGAAAATCCATCTATAGTTTAAGAAAAACATTCCATTTTCTTGTGTCTTTTGAGTATTGCTCAAACCCAACCCATGCTGAAGGTATCTGAACTTCTTCCTGTTGTCAGTCAGAAGACAGCCTCTGAGAGATCCCATTTCACGTAAGAATGGCAAGTTTCTGGCTAACCGCTTGTTCGAGAGTGAGGTGTTTTCTGAAGATGAACTTTATCAAACCTTGCCAGAGAATACTTTTCAAGAGGGGTGTGTTTGCATTTTGGTTTTGTTTTCTTTGTTTTCCAATTCAAAAGGCTTTCAGATTGAGTGTTTCCACTTGTCTGTATTAATACTAAGACTTTCTGGATTAGTCCTAAACCCTTGAAGTCACCATTAGGGCGTTTGTGACTTTATGAAGCAAGAAGGCTTTCTCCTGATGATCTGAAGGTATTTGAAAATAACTTTGATCTTTTCACTGCCAAAGTCTTGCAAGTATGTTTCCCATATAAGATTCATTCAATATTTTTAATTTAAATGATCTTTTTAAAAAATAGCTTAACATGAGCTTTACCATGATTATAACTAGTCTGAGTTGTTAGCCCTAGGTACGCCAGATTTGAGTTTTTATTTTGAATGCATAGTCCAAAGCTGCTACAGCAGAATCCAGCCAATTAAGGGATGTTAAGTAGAGTTCTGCCGCTGTTCTTCATAGTGGAGAGGATGCTGTGCTTCTGTACAAAAATACTGTATGGTAGGACTGATTCAAAGGGGAGGATGTGGGTTGGTTCTAGTATATAGACAAAAGAGTGTCTATGTGTTATATTTTAAGGGAACTCAGTGAAAGAAAAGTGAAGATCAGGTCTGTGCTAATAAGCTTGTGTTGTAAGCTTAAGTTGGTAAGATAGGCATCTCTGAAAATGGGCTTTTAGTTCAATGAGTCGATATTCAACTTGATTCAACGCTTGCTTCTACCTGGTGAATTAGGAGTTTCAGAACAAATTTCAGGCTGTAAGAGCAGTGGTGCAGGGTGGGGGACTTGTGGAGACTTTCAATTCAGGTTTACCTCAGTCCTTGGTTTCTGAGCTTGCTCAAAATTTCAGTTTCATATAAAGGATCTGTGTGCCTAGCAACTAAGGCATTAGTCAAGCTAATGTTTGAGGCACTTGACTGAAGTGTGAATGCTTTTAGGAGCTGTCTGTCCCTGTCCACGGCCACACTAAACATCTGTTGGATAGGGGTAGCCTCCAAGATACATGAATATAGCTGTTTGTTGATAGTCAAGAGGCTTTTTCTTTATTTTGAACGAAGCATAAAATGTTGGGTTTTTTTCTTTAGTAGAGATGAAGATGACATAAATGATGTGACTTCTATGGCTGGGGTCAATCTTAACGAGGAGAATGCATGCATTTTGGCAACAAACTCTGAACTCATTGGTACAGTGATCCGCTCTTGTGCAGATGAACCTTTTCTGTCCTCGGAAGCGCTTCAGAAGAAGATCTTGAACATAGGTGAGAGCAAAGCATACGTAACATATATATGGATGTAGTATTTCCTTGCCTGTTTCATCAGCCACCCTCCAATCTTTGAAGGATGAGCTAGAACTATTAAGATCTGCCATCTCAATTTATGTGTTTCTACCAAACCATACTGAGTTTTTACTTCCCCTTGCAGGAAACAACTGTCTGTGAGGTGTTTCGGTTTTTGGTTTTGTTTTTTTTTTTTAATGGGAATAGCCTTAAGCACAAGTAGAAAAAAGAAATGGGTGGTGCCACTTTAACATGGGAGAAGTGAGCAACTTTATTATTCTTAAATTTAATGAAACACTTAACAACTGTATAGATGCTAGTGTCAAAACACTTCAGTGGGCTTTTCCCTGATGAATTACCCTGACTTTGTTAACAGTTTCTGCGTTTCTCTGCCTGTTCAGGTATATCTACTTTATTGATCAACATTAGGACAAAGTTTCAACTGCCAATACACACAGGGCAGACCTTTGTTTATGACTCCCTCTATGGAAAAAACTTTCATTAGCTTTATACAAAAGTGTTGTTAAAGCTCTTTGTCTGTATCTGTGAATAATACTGTGGAATGTACATTGAATGCCTGTGACTGAACTGTAATAGGAAGTTTTAGTGTATGTATCATTTCAGCTGTTAGTTTCTGAGCAAAGTAATAACTGTTGCTTAGCAATGTTGTATTATGTCAGAGCAGGGAGCATGCGTTTGTATAGCACCACACTGATTGGTACCACTGCAGTCCACTGCAAACTGGATGACTGTTGCTCAACTCCTGGCTTGTGTCTCTCTTGCCACACTGGAACAGTGAGTTTTACAGCTGAGCATTCAAGAAAGCCTGCGGTTCATACATGCAGCCATAATTCTGTCGCAGTGATTTAACTACCTGATCACGAAGTTTTTCTGTTTCTACACACAACTGGTTCTTAGTCCAAACTAAGCAGCTAGCCTGTGACGAGCATTTAACCTGCAAATACTACTTGCTAGCTCAATACATCCTGTGCCAGATGTGCCATCTGAGTTGTATGGGGCATAGCTGAGTGAAGTAAGTGCTGTGTTATTAGTGGAAAAAGAGAAAATACAGAGCAAAACTGGTGCCTAGAAGATATACTTTAAATTCACAAGAGAGTTAACCAGTCATTCATAGGAAGTGGATATAAAGAAAACCAAAGAGCTCTACAAAAACATGAAGAGAAAGTACTTTTCTAGAATGATTTTCTGGTTTGGAGTGTGAAAACAATTCATTGAAAGATAGAAGATACAAGCCTGGCTGTTTCATGGCTGGCATGGTAGCTGTTCCACATTAGTAATGATAATAATTCATGTCATAAATGAAATGCATTTTGATTGCAAGGAAAACTGTCGGGGAGTACAGCAATTCAGAAAATGAACGCTTCTGCTTTTGAACAGAGCCCTCTGGTTTAGGAAGTGTGTGTGTGTGTGCAGGGAGGTCTTCAGGTCTGGAAGGATTTTGTTTTGTCTTTAAGTTGGTGTTTCAGTATTCTGATAGTCTAGTGAGAAACTGATGAGGAAGTGCTGAAAGGTGCTTGAGCGAAATGAGCTTTGAACTCAGCTCATGAAAAGGCCGATGCTTATTGCCCAAGATCAAATAGTGGGAACACTTTCATGGTATCTGGGAAAACACTGTAGATTCTCCCTGTCTTGCGAGATTGTTATTCATTTTCAGTTAGAGTAACAAAGGCAAATGAAATAGATTATTAGGTTTTTTACTGTCTACTGTTTATCCATTCTTAACACTCCACTTGGTAATAAATACTGAAATGGGTTTTGAAGGCGTGCTGTATATTGCATCATAAAGTATTACAGCTGCTGTAAATGCAGCAAGGGGCAAGGAAAAGTGCTTCTGACAGGTACAGCATATGAGGCATGTGAAACTGCTGCCTGCCATGCCTACCAGGGAAAAGTCACTGCCATCCAGGTGTCTTGACAGAGTCGTGTTGAGTGATCGATGGTGTCAACCAGAGGAAGGCTTCTCTGTCAGCAGCCTGCAGCCGCAGGAAGGTTGCAGAGGTGATGCCCAGCTCTGGGTGCAGGGCTGGCACAGCTTTGCCTGGAGCTGTCGGCAGCCTCAGTCACAGCTGCTGAAACGCAGAGAGGCAGTGGCAGCCCGAGAGAAAAGGTTGAAGGTGATGGCATGATGACCCCAGCTGGATTTGATCTGTGTTGTCCGAGCTGCTGCTGTGGGATGGTTGAGTCTGTCTGCCCTGTGCTGGTCGGTCAAGGCAGGTGTGAGGGTCCCGTATGCCTGGAGTACGCTGCAAAAACCATCCCTGTTCATCGAATAAATGTCATGAGTTGTTAACAAGCACAGTGTCAGGCAGGGCAAAATGTAATTCTCCATTTTTTTTAATTACTGGAATTAACAGAATATGGCACTAATTTCTACGGCTACCGCTTCTCCCCCTCCCCGAACATGAAGCTTGATTTGTGTTCTTATTAACTTTGTCCTATAAATGACCTTGCAAGGAGAGTGGTTCTGGAGGCTAAGTGAAACAATGTCTATATTTTCTGAAGCTCCAGGCTAAGTTTTATTAATGTAATGTCTAAGATCTTTGAAGTTGTGACTTTACCAGGAAAATCATAATCTCCAAACCTTTATTCATAATGGGTATGACTTCCAGGGGGAACAGAATACCTGCTGTGCTAATTATTTCAATTATCAGCTACTACTAAAACACGTAATGGATTTTCTCTGCTTCCACAGGTAAAAGGCATGACGTTATGGAACTTAACTCTGATGTTGTGAACTTGATCTCCCACGCTACACAGGAGAGATTACGAGGGCTCCTAGAAAAACTAACTGTAATTGCTCAGCACAGAGTATCAAACTACAAGGTAAAGGAAATCATTAAGCAAGCTTTGCACCAAAGTTTTCCCGCTTTGCAGCCTTGAAGATAAACCTCTTCCAAGTATAGGCACATCATATGCAATATGTGCATTTTCAGTATCTACCAAAGGCTGGTTTTGTTTTTAACTGTTTATAGCCTCTAACTATTCCTTATGTTTTCCATTCGACTTATTGGATAGGTGCTCTTAAAACCCAGCATAAGAGTAAATGCCTGCATTTATCCTCTTCTGTAGAGGTAGCGGCTGTTACACAAAATCTGTCTTGCATGCATAAATAGCATAAAGCTATTTTTGAATGCTCTTGGTGGTCGGGTTGATTTAGGGGTTTGTGTTTGCTTTATGCATTTACTTTTGGTGGAACTGCAGTGTTGGCTCAGTAAAAAGCCTTGGGAAACTGAATTGAAAATAAAGTTTCTTTATTTCACTTTCTGAAAAAAAAGTGCTCCGTGTGAAGGCAGAGACCCCTTTGATCTGAAAGTTTCCGGAACTTTTTTTCTGCCAGTGCTACTTAAGATTCCCTTTACTCCCTCTTGCATAGCTCCATTCAAATTAAAGTACGTTGGGTTCCAACAAGCCAGTATCCCTTAAGATGCTTGTATGGTACAAATAGGAAGCAGTAACTTAAGTAGTGGCCAAAATAGTGCTCTCAGGCTTTTATTTGTCATCAATAATAAGATATTAGTCCTTACTTTCTTTCAATATCAAACTGTTTTAGAAAAAAAATTGGAAGTTAGAAGCAGATGTGTCTGTCAACTCGTAAGTTATTGTTTGTTTGATTTTTATTTTATTTTTTTTAAACAGGAACTTTATACTTAATGAAATTTAACAAGAGCAACTAACTGATGGGATATGATGGGATAAGACTTACTTTTGTACTGAAGACTTTATAGGCTTTTAAGCACTGGAGAAGTAATAGTAAAAGCAGGAACTATTTGGAAACTTTGGAAACAGTATTTGTACTGATGTCTGGAACCATTGGACTGTGCTGTTCCTTGCCAGAGGAAGATGCAGTAGACAAAGAATCAATACAGAAAAAGTATAGAGTTTTTCTGAGAAGTCTTTAGAAATCTGGATGTGTTCTGTGTGGTCTCTTCAAAGTGGAAGATCCAGCAGAGCTTGTGAGCAAAAGTGAGGTGGAAGCGAAAGTCCTGAGTAGCAAGTAGGACTTCATGTCTTGCAGACACCAAGGACAAAAGGGAATATTTTTGGACAGCGGGCTTGATAGGTCTGATTTCTTTCTCATTGAACTAAAGCAATAAAAAAACTGATAGGTTTTTGTCTGATTGAATTGCCGGAAGCAATGATAAGATTGTAAGACTGCAATAAGCTTGCTTTCTTTTCCTTTCTTCACAAAACCAAAACAAACAAAAAAAGCAATGGGCATCATAATCCTAGAAGGAAAAGTACCCTCTTTCATTAGGAAGAGGGTATTATACTAAAGAGGAGTGTCCTACAGGGTTGCGTTTCTGAGTAATATTGTGAGAGATGCTGACAGGCTTTAGAAATCTGAAGTTCACGAAAAGAACCCTATAGAGTTTTGGAGGCCTGTTGTGTATTTATTTACACAGCCGTGTATTCTGCAGTGCTTGTCCTTGTCCTCTTTTTCCCTCTAGGCTATTGATAGGTACCAGTGTGCAATCTAGGCTCCATGTATTTCAGAGAGTTATCCAAAACCTTTCCAAGAGGATTGGTTAGCTGCCCTGTAAGGCTTTGTATTGTCCTATCTCCATTATAGAAAGATGGACAGTAATAGGGATAGGTGTGGCAAAACCAAGGTAATTATTGTTAGGGTAGAAGTTAGTGTAAAAAGCCAATAATTCATGGGATCGTACTCAAGAAGTTCTTCCCAGTTTGCTCAGCTTATGTCTGATGGGTAGCCCTGCAGAGAGAGCGAGTTGGCAGGGTAAAAGCTTCATATCATGCCACCATGTAGATCTGCCAGCTTTTGCTCTTTCTCGGTAAAATTAAGGTGGGGGGGGAAAGGATATATAATTGGAAGTTACTAACATAATTAGGATAATACTGTCATGGTTGTCTCCTATCTGAAATAGGAATAGCATTTCAGATTGTTGTAAGCTGTTTTCTGTGCTGTGACTGATGCAGTGTCTTTATATAGAGTATATATGGTAAGACCATAAGGGCAATTAGCTAGCTGGTTTGGTTCCTCCGCTGCTTCCCTCCTGTAATCTGGGAAAATGCTGAGGTGTAAAAGTATGCATGTAACATAAAAATGACACCCAAGACCAGAATTAATAATGACAACTAAACAGTACAGTGATTAAAAAATGTTTTTGATGTGGATGGATTCAGCACAGCATGAGATGACTGCTG
This sequence comes from Falco cherrug, assembly GCF_023634085.1. Classification (NCBI taxonomy): domain Eukaryota; kingdom Metazoa; phylum Chordata; class Aves; order Falconiformes; family Falconidae; genus Falco; species Falco cherrug. The sequence goes on along the minus strand of NC_073699.1, from coordinate 55,646,360 downwards.
TGCTACTGTGTTTGGAGGCTATGAGCCCATGGCTTCGAGAGGCACGGTACGGTGCTGTGCTGTCAGCGTTGCTCTGTGACATTTTCCCCATGTGCAGTAGCAGTGAACGCTGCAACCTTAAACCGCACTATATGCGGGGCACTATGGTGTGGTGGCTGCATTGGTTTAAGGGGTAAACTCTAAATGCAGTGAAGGAGTGAGCACTCCTATATGTGAAGACAGCCAGCCTCCTTCTACCCACCCTGTGCTGCCATCAAACAGCAGCGTGCAGAAGTAATTTATAACGGAAAATCTTCTGATTAACTTGGTTTAGGGGTTGACTATATTAAAACCAAAGCTTAATAGGTTCCCATACAGTAGCTAAGCCTCTGCAGCTGCCTATCCCTGCTCTGTCCTCAGCAAGGCTGTTCAACATGACTTAAACTATGACTTAAATTAGGAAGAAATCCTTTACTGTGAGGGTGGTGGGACACAGGAACATGTTGCCCAGAGAAGCTGTGGATGCCCCATCCCTGGAAGTGTTCAAAGCCAGGCTGGATGATGGGGCTTTGAGCAACCTGGTCTAGGGGAAGGTGTCCCTGCCCATGGCAGGGGGGTTGGAACTCGATGATCTTTAAGCTCCCTTCCAACCCAAACCATTCTATGAGTCTATGAAACTGTTGAGATTTCATGGGAGAACTGGTCTTTGTGGGATTCTTCCAACTTCTTTCCTGGTGGACTGGAGTGCAGCTTCCCTGTATGTGGCTTTTCCCTTTCTGCCCCTGGACGTGCAATACCATGGCATTAAACCACAAGTGCCTTAGTCAGGTTTCAGATTCATTTAGAGGTATGTGACAATCTAGGAAGTTGCAAATTGCAGGCAAGGCCTGTTCTGGAATTTGTTGCCAACTTTCTTCTCACTAAAGACGTACCTGGGAATCCTTCGTTTCAACGTTGCATGTTTCAAATATGTGTAAACCTAACAAAAGTTTTGGTAGGAACTGGCTGTAGTCAGTTCTACTACTAAATTGTAGTAGTCAATTTAGTGCTCTAAAGAGTGTGTCTGTGGAGAAGTCTTGAGTGTACACTTTTTTAAGAAAAAATGTGTGGAGGAATGAATTTTATAACAAGATTGTATAGATGTACTAGTGTGCTGCTGTTGTGTGAAAGTGATAGCTTCTTTCAGGATAGCAGGAGGAACTTCCTTTCGCTTCTGTTGAACTCCAGATTAAATTTAGCTCAGTTAAAGTAAACCCAACTTTATAAAGTTCAGCTTTGGCACATACAAATCTATCTGTTGTGGTTATTTGCTTTATCTATCAGTAAATTCTGGCCTCAATTACACTTGTACCTTTAGTTTTGTTGGGGTTGTACTGTTGTAGTTGGGGACAGTTGGGCCTTATGTGAGGACATTAAACTGTTATATGGACAAACACTGAACCCAGTTTGGTTCATCATAACAGTAATAGCTACAAGTTATGGACAGGTATACAATATGTTTTCTGTCTGAACAATTCAGTGCTAATGGTCACAGAGAACAAGTTTGTTGAGTATAGGACAAAATATAACTGCAGGTGTTCCTTTTCTAAAACTTCCTGAAAAAAGGTAAACAGTTGTTGATGAGCTGAAATGCTGTTACGACTTCACCCATTTCTTGTCCTGTATAAGTTCATGGTAGTGCATTGGGGTGCTTCTGTCTGAGAGGCTTCCATTTCTAATTGGCGTAGGGTCTTGGATTTGGCTTTAAGAAATTGTGAGTATCTGACTCTGACTTTGGGCGTTCCAAAGCAAAACACTTCTAAACTTGGGGAAAAAATAATCTTCTGGTAATACAGCTTTCTTTGTCCCTTTAAAAGGATTGCAGCATGGTGGTGGATTATTATAAACTGCTGCTTCAAAACAAACCATACTAATGTACTGAGACTGACTCAAAGTAGCGTATGTTTTGTGGGGAGCAGTAAAAAAAAAAAAAAGTCTCGAGCAGTAACAGAAGAGGAGGAAAGGTTTGTTGGATTTCTTTACAGAGCCACAGACTCTGCTTGGGAAAGAAAGTCTTCTTGGTTGCAACACATGTTGTGGCCTGAGCCACAGCTGGTGATTCGTGACAATGTGGTGGCTCATTGAAAAAGACCAAACTTATTACCAGAAGAGAGTGATTGATTTCATGCTCTGTCTGGGTTGTGAGAATTCAGATTTGGAGACAACGCTGCCCCACAAGAAGACTTTTACTTTCCCTCCAGCTTTTAAAAGTATATGACTGGATGTAGAAAGAAAAGTCTGAGTATAGTGTGTTTGAAAACTAAAAATTTAGTAACTGAAGTCACTGATAGTCCATATACTGAAAATATAGCCTCATCTATAATATAGCTGTAAAATATACTTTGTTTATTCCAGCATAGTTGTGTGTCAGGGTTGCCTCATTGAAGTAGGAGGTTGGAGCAGGATAGAAGGAAGGGTTGCTGAAAGTATATTGTGTGTTTAGCTGGTAAAAACCCAAGGATGAATTTCTGAGGAAAAGACGAGCTCACAAAGCAGAGAAAGAAGTGACTCTGGGTAAGTTTAAGAGTGGTGCAAACAGGTGGCACAGATTCATCATCTAGAATGGGCTTCCTGCCTTGTTTTGTCTAATGCCCTCTGGCCAATGCATGGCTTAAATAGCCTGTCCTTGGAAGAGCCAGGACAGTAAAAACAAGCTTTTCATTGCCATTTGACCAATTTTAGACCTTTACTTTCTCTCTCTTCTTTCCTATCTAAAGTAAAACTAAACTCAGGCTTTCCACTGAGGGCAAAAATAGGATGAAAAATAAATGACTGTGTTTATTTTTTTTAGACCAAAAGGACTGTAGTCTTGTTTCAATGCATGTCTGGTTATTGTTGGAACTAGTCGTTAGTATTCACTAGCCGAGCTTTGTGCAGGGGGCTGGACCGGGTGGCTTCCACAGGTCACCTTTCAGCATAAACTCTTCTATGACTTGAGAGCATCTACTGAGGCAAAAATATGTATACCTAGAGCTATAATAAACCGTATATAATTAATCTCACTTTCCCCACCTCAAAGATTCATTACTAGTTTTAAACCACTCCTATGCTCTGTAGGACCTCTTTTTGGAAACACCAGGTGATGCTTATTTCAAATTGTGGGTTAAATGGCTGAAATTGGAACACCAAATGCTAGAAACTTAAGATACCATTTTTTTTCTCCCTCTTTAAAGAGGAAAGGGTATGATGTTCTGCTGCTTTACAATTCTTTTTATTTTCTTTTCTTTTTTTTTTTTTTACCTCTTAACATGTTCAGAAGACAGTCTTGTACATATGCTTACTGGATATGAAGTTGCTGTTTAAAACAAAATTTTAGCCTTTAGACTTAAAAGGCTTTATTGTTGTTATAGTCAATATAGATTAGATGTTGTTAATGTCACTTGTTCAATAACCTCTTACTAGTCACAGACACCAAGAAACGTGCTTCAGTGGAGAGATGTGTAAATGACTACCTACCACCTGAAGTATTTCTAAAACAGCCTACACTTTTCAGCTTTGAAAAAAAGTGGTGCTTTTTTCAGATTGTTCCCATTGGGTTTCTTAGCTTTAGTAGTGTATACAAAAGCCTGGTTATCTGTAAGAAACTTCTCTTTCTAGGGGAGTGATAGGTACATCGTATCTAGTGACACCAGAGCACAGCTGAGATTTCTTGAAAAGCTTGATCACCTAGAAAAGCAGAGAAAAGATGAAGAGGAACGTGAAATGTTGCTTCGAGCAGCCAAGGTAAGAACTTCACTTGTTGCTTTGCAAGGAAGTAGCGGTGTCCTTTAGACTGGTGAAGCATCTTCAGGTTTCTCCAATTTATGCTTTAAATGTAATAACCATTAACCCTTAACTGGAAATCTATAATGTTTAGGACAGCTCAGGCTATACAAAAAAGGATTTTAGCTTTTTGCATTCTTGAAAAAAAATCATAAGAGTTCTTTCAAATGTGTGGTAGGGTGAAATAGTCTTTTGACTTCTGGTCAAAATGAAATAAAAGAAGTATTCACATAGCCATAAATGTCCTTCCTGGTTCTGAAATTGGTATGTTTTTCTCCATATCTGTGTATGGCAGTGTTTGAAAATATGGGTTCGCTATGCTAGTTCAAGCTGGAGCCTGGTGAGATCCACTGGCATGCCAGGCATATTTGTTTTCTGTAGTCAGGGTCAGAGGGGCCAGCCTTGGAGCTGGTACTCTAGCGTCCACGAATGCCTGATGAAGCCACTGCTAGTACAGAATAAGTACCCTTCTTCCCCCTTTCCTCCCCTCAAGAACAGGGGGGAAATCAGCAGATGTTGTTGCTCCATCAGATGTGACTTGATAATCTTCTGTTTGTTCGTTCTTTTTGGTTTTGTTTCAAGCTGAATTCTGGAGCCCCTTGGGTGGAAGCCTAATCTAGAGTTGAAAGAATCATGTTGTACTTGCGAGTATGACTCCCTTTCCTCCCTATACCTCCTGTCCTTTTTAAGTGTCTGCTGCTGACATGAACAACATCATGCCTAGACTGGACCTGACTGACAGTGTTAGCATCATTTTCAGCTTAATCTTGCTTCGGGCTAGAGCAGAGGCAGCCGGCCCAGATGAAGAGGGGGGTGTGCGTATGTGCATGGAGGGGGAGGGAAGCCAGTCTGGATTGAGGCATTCACCCCTGCAGCTAAATCTTTCAATCACCAGAGAAAATTGTCATTTATTAAATATTTAACGGATAAGATGGTGTTTAGATGCCAGTAATTGCTATTCAATCTTTTTCCTCTTCCTTTGGTAGAGCCGTTCCAATAAAGAAGATCCAGAGCAACTGCGGTTAAAGCAGAAAGCGAAAGAGGTAGGACTTTCCAGTTACCATGCTTGCCTTTGTGTGTTGAGAGAAGGTTGGCAGCCCTGTCCTGGCAATTAGGTCAGGGTTTATTTTGCTGCTGCATACCATTTGCAGAGGCCTTGGGGAAGGACAGGAACTGCCACAGGCAAGGGCAGTGCTTCAAATGAGGTCAATGAATTATGAGCTCTTTTTTAACATTTTATTTTTGTAGTTTCAGTCCTGTCTAGAAATGGTCCTTTGTAAACTGCAGCAGTACACTTGGTAGGAATGTAATGTGGGATTAGAAAAAAGGGAAGAAAAAAAAAAAAGAAACTTTGAGATTTAGCATCTGGGACTGTACAATAGGCTACATTTTTCCAGGGTAATTGTTCGTTTTGTAAATCTGATACTGCTTATAATTCTTTGGCTGGGAGGCGGTACTGGGATTTAGTTTTAAATGGAAAACGCCTCTGGCTTTTAATTTTCTGGGCCCAGCAGTTTTCTGTTCTGGAATGGAGCCCTTGTTTCACACAGTTCATGTTTAGCTGCAGGGGTTTTAGTTTATAGCTTAGACTGGTTAAGCTTTTACTCCCAGAGGCCTCTGCATAGCAACTGTAGAAATCAACAAATAAGTTCATTTATGTCTGCAGCCTCCTCTCAGTAGCTGACTTTTTACATTTCCCAATATCCATTTCCTGACTTTTCTAGCCTGAGAGAAAAAAGCTCCACTAATTGGAGCTTATTTTAATTGAGCCTTAATATTGGATCTCACTGGAGTTGCCCCCAGAGCTACTGGGAACAGAATGAAATGAAAGTACCTAAGGTTGAAGACGTGTGTGCGTGTGTATGTGTGTGTGAAATTTTTCACTTGACCTACAGATTCTTTTCCCTGCTGAATAAATCATCAAGCCTGTTCACATTTCTGATTAAGGATCTGACAGCAGACGATAATAAAGACAATTGAGGTGTGAGACGTGTGATACAGAGCTGAAGAAATTGGTTTCTATAGTTACTTGACTGATTTCATGCAATTTTTAAGGATCTTTGTGCTAAATGAGAGTGATTTTCTGAGCAACCTTTTTCCTTAACTGTGCCTCTTGAACTATGAAATTTGTTGTTGCTTAACATTGCTGCACTTGGCTCCTAGGTGCCAGCAGCAGCAGCAGCAGCAGGTTATTTATGAATGCTTTAAAGGCCCTTATTGTTTGGATTAATGTAGGAGCCCAGGCAAAACAAATGGAAATCCAGTAAAATAGTATTAGAATCAATGCTCTGGATTTGCACCATAGTAGAAGAAATTTGTAAAATAAGAGGAGCGAGAAGGAACTTGCTTTACTATCATATCTTTTAATTCTTTCTTTCTGCTTATAACTCTTTCTTCATGCTCACAATCTATGAGTACAAAGTTGCCCTGAAGCCCTTCCCAGTTTGCCTGTAGTGCCACTAGGATCAACAACCAGTGGGTGAGGCTAATTTGTCTTGTTTTGTAGGTGGCTTTACCTCTGCATCATCTGGTTGTTTCTAGAGGTTCTTTCTTTTAATAAAACACTGCAAAGCAATTCATTTATGCAGGTTCTTTTCTCTTTTCCTCTGTACAATAATGTGTAGGATCTTGGAAAATATTCCATGACTTGACTATTTAGAACAGAAAGAAATCAGGTATGTGTTTTGGGTCTTTTTTTAGATTGGTTGGTATTGTTAATGAGATCTCTTTAAAAGTGGCATATAGGTGTACAAAAAAGGAGCCAACAGAGCAGAGAAGGCGTCTATGTTTAGTGCTTGTTGTTGTACTAAGTGGTTGAGTTCACTTCGTTCAGTCCATCTTACCTTGTGCCACACTAACACAGACTTCGTTGCACTTGTCCTGCATATTTCTCCATGCTGTGCTGCTCCCAGAGTGACGGTTTCCAACTGCTTCACCAAAAGAGGAGGAGGCAAATGTGCCTGTTGGGACAACACAGATCGTTGCATTGGTACTGCCTTGCCCTCTGTCCTGCTGCTCATTCTCCTCAGAATGAGGCAGCCAGAACTTCTCCAGGCTTCCCATGCTGCATGGGAAACCCACCTCTTGGTCTCACAGATAAGAAAGCACCCCTGGCACATCTCCAGATTGAGTGGGATTGAGCCCAAATGCAGTTGGTCAGTTTGGTGCTTCATTGACAGTTTGGAGATAAATGGTCAGCACACACTTGCATTAAAAAAAAAAACCTGCAAACATCAGTAGAGCTGGAATAAGAGCAAAACAAAAATGATCAAATATTCCAAAGCTGAAACTGGTAATGCAGAAGCACAGTGTATACTGGGATGAAAGCCTGAAATGGCTCACCATTGTCTGTATGTCTTGTCATGTGATTATAGGCTGCTCCTAAGAAAACTTAGAAACTTGGATACCTCTGTCAGCTGAAATCAGATCCTTTCAAGGCCATTCTGGTTGAGTATCCACTGGAAAGCCTGATCTGATCGTCTGCTTATAGTTCTTTAGGAATGAATGTGAGCCTGCCTTCCTCAAAGCTGTTTTTTATGTTTTGGTGACCCTGGGGAGAGAGGAGAGGGGGTGTGGTAATGGCAATGGAGCATGTTCTAAAGCAAAGTGTCCCAAAATGCAGGGTGTACATCTTAACAATGGATACTTACAAATCCAGGATGTGCTGTCATCCAGCAGCTGGAGGCAACATCTTAACATTGCTGGAAGTACATCCAGAGACTCAGGCAGTGGATTCTTTTATCCAAAAGACTATACATAATTGCTGTGACCTTTTCATCCCTTTTTGCATGACCTATTGCCTCAAACTTCCCCTATACCAAGTCATTTACTTTCCTATATTCTTAGTCTATTTAGCTTGCTATGAGTTAAGGCTATTTACTTCCCTCATTCACCTGTTTCAGCAGATTTTCATACCTATGGAACGTGCACATTCCTTCTGAGACAGCTGCAAGGCTTGCCCCAAGCTGCTCCTTTGTGCACTCAGAATTTTGTCCTTGCTCACCTCATGGGCCAGCTGTTTCTGCAATGGCATTCCTGAAGTCTGGGTAAATTACCCCCTGCTTTTCATTCAGCCTTATCTGCCTCTTCAAGCTGTGAGGATGCAGTCCTCGCATTGTTCCTGATGCTTGTACTTTTAAACCATAACTGTTTGTTAGGTGCTTTCTGCTATTTCCTCTTCTACTTTGAACTATACTTACAGTTACAAAGGAAATGTTCAGTTGATGCAATTCTTGTAGCTGTATTTATAGTTTATCTCTGGCTTCATCCCTTTTCTGAAATGAGCTTAGTTAAAATTGAGTAGGTGTAGCATACTGTCAAATGCGCAAGCCTGCCATATGAACAGTGCGTTCCAGAAGACCTGTAAAAATGTCAGTATTAAACAGCGTGTACTGTAAATTTAAATAGAAACCTTGATCTTTTGTAGTTCTGTTTCTCATCTTCAAAAGTGAGTATGCTTGTACTGTGGCTTCAGGAAACTTAAGGTTGAGGCTGGGCAAACCTTTCAGATTGTATGTGTGCAAGATTGCAGCTTGGGGTTGAGCAGGTGAACAGATACCATACTGGTAGCATCTTTGCTTATTCCGTAGGAACCACCTTCATTGCTGCTGTTACTTTGTGGCACCTTGCAGCATCTATCAGTTTATAAAGATGAGCAGCTGCATCTTGAACTCAGGGAGGGAGCGTGTGGAGCAAGCACCTGATGGACAGCAGTCTTGCCTGCCTCATTCCTTGCTCTTTCTAGCAGCTTTGTTCACTTAGGACTGCACAGGTCATCCTGGTCCCTAGTTCCTGCCTGCTTTATGCACTTTTGCATTTTACTGTTACAATTTTGACACAGATGTTAAGAGATGGCAGTAGATGAGATGCTGAGAAAATTCAATTCCTTTAGTATCAACTGACTAGGAGGAAAATAGCAAACCCAAGGTTTTTTTGTAGAGATAAACCCTATCAAAAATATTGAACAAAAAGCCTGCGTGATTCCAGTGAGTTCCTAGGTGTTAGAGACGGGAATTTAGTTGTTCTCTAGTATCTTTTTTTCAACGATAATCTTTTTTTTTTCCTTCTGTTTCATGTGTCCAGCCTAACTCTCTTTACCTTATTTCCTCTCACATTCTCAGTTAACAAGTAACTGTAACCTGATTCTTTGCTGTTCTCCCTACTGTCTCCAACTCAAATCTTCAAACTGTTTCCTTTTCCCCCCCATACCTCTTGTGCTGTTTCTATATCTATACTTCTGGACCTAATGGTTCAAATTCTTTAAGACCACTGTTGTGGCAGGGAAAAAGGGAGGTCCCTGGTTAACCATAACCTCTGAAAAAAAAGCAAACAAGATGCTGCAAGCAAAGTAAGATCTCATCACAGTCAGTTGGCTTTTTATGAGCCTTCAGTGACATCCTGAGAGCCTCTGCTTAATTATCTGATTTATATTATCTTCCTTGTTCCATAGTGTTTCCTACCTGCTTCTGCATGTTTTTTGGGGGGGGGGCGGAAATAAAAAAGGCATGATTATTGAACAGACATAAATTTTGTTACCTGCAGCGTGGCCCTACCTATCATCAGAGATTTGGTCTGTTACAAGTCTCGCAGAAAGTCAGGGATGGAAGTCCTGTAAAGTGTTTGATTATCTAGCAGACTAAAAACTAAACCAAAGCCCTGTTTATGTGGCATTCATGTTGGTGTTTTGAAGGAGCGTAAGGAAAGACCAGCTGAGATACTCTGTCAGATATCCTAAAACCAGCTGGCTGGAAGATGATAGCAACTGTCTTTATCTAGTGAAAAACAAAAGCCCCACCTCAAACTCCTTAAAGCCTGTTCATGACTTTTCAAATAGCCTTTTCTAAGTTTCTCTGAGAGACTATAGTGGACATATAAACAGCTGAAAGTGTGACCTTGGGTTAAAAAATTGCTGATAGAGGAAATTTTAGGATTAAAAGCACAACAAAAAGATAGTAATGGAGAGCCAGAGAGTTCTGTGCCAAGAACAAGTGTTGGGTGGACCACACAATGAGATTGAGAGACCTGCAACTGGAAGGTAAGTCTTAAATGTTCTCTAGCTTTGAGGCCCCCAAGAGTGAGTAAATGAATATGCAGTGTTACAGCAGCTGAAAATCACTTGAAATATCACGAGTTTGGAAGAACTGTAATTGAGTTTAAAGTGATGTCTTGCAAGGGCTGGACACTGCTGTCCCATTGTGATAGTGCAGGTATATTGATGGTCACTGAGTGGTCTGCTCACAAGTAACAGCATCTGAAACAAAAACTACAGAATATATTGCTTTTTTATGGTGTGCTGTAGCCTTTTCCTTGGCCTTGCAACAAAAATAGCCTAGGCAGTGTCTGAAAACACATAAAGAGCTTGATGCTGGTTGTTAGAACCCAGGAACTTCCCTGGTCCTCCAACTAAAGCAAGCTGATGGGACTGCACAGGGGAAAGCATGCTCCAGGTGTTCTAGAATACACAGAAATGCATCAGTAATTGTTAAATGAAACAAAAAAAACTGATAAAAAGCAATATATGCCACGCCTGGGAAATTCTTAACAAGAACAGGAAAAACAAGGAGTCAGGAAATCACTGCACCTTCGATTTTTTTTTTTTCCCTTGAATTCTTGTGGAGAGTTAATTATTCATATATTAGGAATGTCAGATATCAACTGATTTTCCTATGGATATAGTATTTCATGGCTATCATGGAAGAATTTTCTGTTGTTCTCCAGAATGTCTTATTGCACCCTTTCGTTCGAGTCAGACAAGGCACCTGGTCATGGGGGACACAGCCACAGTCATGCCTGTTCTGCCACTGAAGCACGTATGTGGAATATTAACCTGAAAGAAGTCTACAGTATTGCATACATCTCTGCTCTAAGTTAGGGCTGCATATCAAACCAGCACATACTGTTCTGCTTTTCTGCTGTTAAATCTAAATTACAACAGAGGGAAAAGTCAGTGGAAACTAATTGTATGGCTAATTAAAACAGTTTGAAAGGAAGCAATTGCAAGAAGAGAAATTGCATTATAGGCAAGAGGAGAGGATGGTAAATGTTTAAATATGCAGCCTTCAAATGTCAGTTTTCCTCAGAGAACGTCCCCCATATGAGAAGTCTGCTATTCAGCTGCGTTCAACCTGTAGGGCAGAAAATTTTGTGTAGGAAAGGTAGAGGCTGGAGGCAGTAATGCTCATTGAGCTTTATGACAACCAGTGCAAGAAGCTTGGGATTGAAAACAGATTTTTAAGGTTTATTTTTCATTTTCGTCACAAGTTCTTTAAAATGCTTAAAGGGAACGTGAAAAAAAAATGGAGTGCTTTCTTCCAAAGACAATGAAGGGAGAAGCGACAGAGTAGAAAACTTTCAAAGCCCTAAATGGAAGACACAATGAAACCCAGTGAAACTTTGAAAAAGCAGGTCAGAAAAAAAAATGGATAGAAAAAGGAGAGAAAAGTCAGTTCAGTGGGGTTAGTGACCCTACTTAAAAGGTACCTCAATATTTTGTTCTTTAAAAATAGACAGTAAAGAGTAATAGTAAAGGCCCATGTAGATGTTCAGGTTCCTTTTTCACTGATGCAAGCTAGAAAAAAAAAATAAACGTTGTTAACTTGCCAGAGTTGCTTTGACTTACTTTGAATTTTAATATTTATTAATTTATTGTTTAATTTCTGTATTGTGGAAGCTGAAAGAATCAGGGACTTCTTTTGAATGCCTGTATGCTTTGCTTTTTCCCCCACAAGTCTTATACAAATTCTTGTTCATCTACTTTTAGTGCTTTTATTACTCCTGATGTACTTATTGCTGGATAGCACACGTAACCCTTAGGCATACATTAACTTGTCTTCAGCCTTCCCTGGTTTCCTATCCTGCCCATTCTCCTGTTACTTTAAATATTTATTTAATCTGCCCCATACTCTTATCAGCCTACAATGTCATATGTGGAGACATCCCCACCTTTTGCTTGATATTAAGCCCAATATCTTGGACATACACTTTTTAGTCTTTCCTTTATATTAATTATAACCAAGTCCAGAACTGTGGTGTTTAGCTTCCCCGTCTATCTTACCAGCATTTCTTCTGAGCTCATTTACATCTTGTATTTATTTGTTACTGCATTGTCAAGACACTTTTTTTTGGGGGGGTGGGGTGGGGGGGTGGGTTCTAAACATAAGTTCCTAGCACTTAAAACTGAGAAGCAGAGAAAAGAAGTCTCTCTTTATTTGTGCATATGCTTTGTTATGTGTATTTGTGTATATACTTTTCCCACTTCTGCAGGAGCTTCAATATACAGCGGTATGAATTTATTGGGGTGTGTGTCATCTGCCAGCATCGTGCTGGATAAGTGCCACCTGTTTGGCTTTTCTTTAACCTCAGCCCTGTTACAGCTCTGTGAGCCCTGGCTAATATAGATGTTTAATTTCTCATCTCTACCTTCAGAAAAACCTTCCCTGGTAAAAGTATTCTTGAGGATCTAGAGAGTAAAGGTTTCATGTGCTTTGTCTTCTATGAAGGCTTATAACAAATACATGAATCCTGTTCTGCTCTGGGTACTTTGTGACCAGACACGAGGGCTTTCATTAACTCCTTTTCCAATGTGAGCATGTATTCTGCTAGGTAGCTCTCCTTTCCCCCCTTCAATAATGCAGCCACCTGCTGCTGTATACATTTTCTTGGGTTGCATTCAAGGGATTTTTCCTGTTTAGTGAAAATCTTGTGAGATTTGCATAACTTATCAGAGGTCTGATAATGCAGACAACCACCTACCACGTACTGCATAACCGAAAGAGTTTAAAACCAGCTTGCAGTATTGCTTTAAAAAAAAAAGTCTCATCGTCTCGTAGCTGAAGTACTTCTTGTCGTCTTATGCAATTTGAAATTTAATTTTTAATATTGAATTGCCACAAAAATGTCGTTGGTGTAGCAGTAAAATAGATTTTTCGTATTTTCTGAAATGGGGAGTGTGAGACGTAAGTGAGAGAGAATTTCTGTGAGCAGGAAAAGAAATACTTTTCTCAGTAGAGGATTGAGTGAAGAACAGAGAGGTCAATTTTAAAACCTTTCATTTTGTGTGATTACAGCCATGCTGCAAATGCCATTTCTCTATAAGGGAGGACTTTAAAACATACCTTACTTCTTGATTTGTGCTGCAGGTCAGATTAACTAAAATGGTTATTGTGTCACCCTAGAGATTCCTGCTTGCTGCAAGACCAGACTTTAAACCCTATTTTTATTATTAAAAAGGCCAGCAGCAACAAAGACTATTTTACAAGTTCTGAGACGTTTTCATAGCAATTTGATCTTTATGCACAGGTTTTTAGAACTCTTTGTACTGTGATTCTTAGTATATGTAAAAATTGGAAAGGGGGAGAAGGAGCATGAATGTTCATTTGCCTCTTGCCTGGAGACTGTCCCCTCTCAGTGCCCTTCTTGAGGAATGGATTTTGAACAGAACATGTGTTGGACTCCTGTGTCATGGTGGAACAGCAGCATCTTTCAGCAGATGAAGAAGGTTGGGGTGAGGGGAAACTGGCAAGTTTCTAGGTCCAATGTTTGGAGCAGGTTCCCTCTGCTCCTCTTGAATTGCCATTACACGGTCCTGTCTTCAAGAGAAAAAAATCATCTGTTTTCAAGACACGTATGTCTGGATATGATGTTTTCTATTTGTATCCTATTTTAGTCAAGAGACACCAACATTAATAAAACTGACCTCTAGAAGGGCAACAATACTAGATGCAACTTCTCTATGTTATATTTTAATAAAGTGTGTATACTACTTTTACTGTCTTTCACTTGCTGCAGTGATCTTTCTGCCCTAACTTGTGTGCTACGAAACTGTCTGTGAAAGATTTGACTCAATATAGTTGCCTCTTGCTCTTTCCTAATCTTGTTCGGGAAAATCTGGCAGTAGTTAGCCAGCCAGTGTCCTCGGGTATCCCTTGACGTTATCTACCTGTCTTCTCCTTATCCTGTGCTTTTAACTGCTCACACAATGTTTGGACGTTAAATCTCCACTTCTTAATGGAACAAAACTTGATGAAAAGATGATTTTTCTGGCTTCAGCAGGGTAATTTGGATGCCTGCCCATATCGCTTAATGGGGATCTGTTGAGTCCATTATGGAGATTGAGTGTTTAAATTCATTTGTCTTAATTATGTTCTCAGAAAAATCCCAAGATGTCTAGAATGCAACAAGACTATGTTTTCTTTTTCCCCTTTTGCTCCAAAACCCTGGTGAGGTTCTGCTTGATTTGAAAAATCCTTTTGCTGGTTACGAGGTGGAAAAAGTATCGGGGAGATTAGATGATTGTAATGACAAACCTTTCTGTCATAGTCTTGGGAACTGCTTGGTCGAAGATGCATCAGTTCTGGTCCTAGAAAGCACTTCTTTTTCATACCATCCACCAAGTGTCATCCTGTCCTTTGTATCGGTGGGTTTTCTGCCAGCACTGCCCTCCAGCAGCAGTGTCCTCACTCCTGCAGGGTGTCTGAGCTGACAGCATGGTTTGTCAGCTTGAATTGCGTGGGGTGAATGGTGATGTGCCCAGGCGCTACCCAGTCCTCAGCCAGAGCAGTGTTCTGGTAGTCCACCAAGAGGCAATCAGCCCAGCCGGTCCCCTCCACCCCATGCTGATGCCAACCCAAAGCCCCTTTGATATTTAATTCATAGCTCTGCCTGTTGTCCTCGGTCTTTACCATGGCTGCCTGTCAATATCAGCTGTGAAAAGGAGGAGTGGTGGTGGTGGTCTTGTTTCAATGCTGCTTCAAGCCACCGACCAAATGTTCAGCAGCCACCAGTTTTTGACGTGTTTAACTGCGGTGAAGCTGGTTTGTGTGTGTTTTGTAGTGTTGATGGAGAGGGGGGATATGTTTTCCGATGACTCTCAGGGATGGAAGTACAAGATTAAGCTAATAAAGGCTTTTGCTTTCTTTTTTGTTTTAAGTTTAATGGTTTTAAAAGTCCTTTTCGCTTTAAGTAAAGCAAATCCTCTGTCCCCTTCTGGTTTTCTTTGCCACTGGAGCCTTTTGGAATATAATCTGCCCCCAGAGGGATGCCATGTGGGTGGCATGTTGTAATGCCGCTTCTCATGACAAGACTGGTGTACATGCAGCTGCCGTGATAACTAAACTACACTGCTGGCAGGAAGGTGTACTTCTGCAGGGATGCTCCATAGCTGCCTGGGAGTGGGGATGGCCGGGCAGCTGGGGCAGGAGTCAGCACCTGCCTCTGCCAAAAGAATCTCGGCATTTTATTGCTCGTCATTAATCAAGGGAGTGATGAAGACATCACATGAAACGCTAAGGCTTAGAAACTTTTTAAGTTACTTTTTTAGATTTAGTCTTATTTTCCCCCATCCCTGATTGGTTGTAACT
Organism: Falco cherrug; assembly: GCF_023634085.1. Classification (NCBI taxonomy): domain Eukaryota; kingdom Metazoa; phylum Chordata; class Aves; order Falconiformes; family Falconidae; genus Falco; species Falco cherrug. The sequence continues at coordinate 55,631,223 of NC_073699.1, read as the reverse complement.
TGTTCCTGAATATAAAATATACGTATTTAAGACTGAGATTAAAAGGAAGTTTATCTTAAACATTTTATGCCAGTAGGCTGGCTGGAGGTAACCTGGGACAATTGCAGAACAGTAGTAGTTTTCAAGTTTAAGGGACATAAAACCTTAAAGTCTCTAAAATGTTCTTGAAAGCAATGCCATGTACTTTGAAAAAACAAACAAAACCCCATTCAGAACTGAATGAGTTCTGATAAATAAGGTTATACATGTTTACACTGCACACAAAAAGCAAGAACAGTGTTGTGTGGTATGTGAATGATTGTATCTAGCACTGAAGAAGTACTACTACATTTCTGTAAGCAAAAGCCTACATAGTGTGATCAAAGCTGATTTGTAATAGTGTTTTTATAACTAAGGCATTTCTCTCACCTTCCAAAAAAGGAAAACCACTGACCAAACCCCCAAAACAAGTAGTCTCAAAATATATATGTCAAAGTTTTGCATTCTGTGATTTCTACTGAAAAATCTTGAGCGTGTGTATAGTTTGAATCTTACAGGAGAGGATGTCTTTTGAGGAATCTGGTACTGAAGCACTATTTTTCTTTAAGTAGCCTAGCTGCTGCAGTACTTGATGGGAACCTGCCAGCATCACTAATGTAAGAAAGAATGAGTCTACCAATCTGAAATAAAATAAGACTTGCAAAAAACCCCCACCCAAACTCCACCCAACCAAACATCCCTCCTCCCCAAAACACCACAGTATATATTTATTGTGGATTTGTCTCTATTTAAGTAGTAGCAAATGGTGGACTAATGCTGTGTAGGTGCTACAAGCTCAGTTCTTAACAGCTGAATTTCTCTTCTCCAAGTAGGCTGTCGGAGAACTGAAAAGCAAGCAAAATCATACTGTATTGCAAACTTAGAAAAACATCTGTAGTGACTTGATGAAGAATTCCAATTAATTGTTTTTGTGCTTGCAGGTGGGAGGAGGGGAGTGTAAGGGGGGCAAATTAGATGCTTTGCTACCATGACATGGCAGTACTTTCTTTAAAGATACGCGTGCAGAAAATTCCCATCTGAACAATTTTTTAAGTCCTGGGAATGGGGAGCACATGGGCTAATGAGCTGTTCTAGTGGCGTGTCAGATCATCTAAGAGTTAACATCAAACCCAGAGGTTTGTGTTTAGGGACAAACTCGACCTGAGCAAATAGAAAAGCTTCCAGAGAGAGTGAGCACACTCTACTCCTTCTATATTCCAAGTTGGACAGCTGGTGGATCTGAAAGCAGTGTGGTTGTATTAATAAGGCGGCTAAGCCAAGCTAGTAAGTGTTAGGAGCAAGCTTGATGGGTTGAGCTCCAGAGCAGCTGGCAGAGCAGCAGTTACATCGAACAGAATGAAGTAATGTGTACCTCAAAACACAGACGTAAAACTTTTTTTAAATTCTCTTGACTGTGGGTTTCTCTCCTATCCCAACTTTATCTAACCCAGGCAGAGGTTTTTTCTAAGGATTTGTGTGTTGAACAGTTTTTGCAGGTGAGTGAAAAGAAATATGTGCAGTGTATCTCTTAACTTGCTGCAGATATGCCTGAACATTCAAGTTATGTACTGGGTAAAGAAAGAATATTGGTGAACTGACAGCGTCCTGTTCAGTTGGATAGTAAAATGTTTCAGAACGCAGTATTGAACGCTGGGTTTGGGTAATACAGCATGAAAACACTTGAGTGTCTTGCTTGTGCAGTCATGAATTGAGATTTTATATTAAGAATGTGCCCAGTTTGCAGAACTCTGTGACTTCAATTTCTAAATACTAATCTGGCCTCATAAACCAATTCTGATCAATATTTTCTGTTAATCAGAAATGGCAAAGCTTACAAGCTGAGGAACCAGCAGCAAGGCTCCTGTTAAGGCTCTTTTGATACCACAGCACAGTCTCCATAGAAAGTGTTACTTAAACAGTGCTATCTATAGGGCCGTTAGCGTTTCAAGGCTCTAAGTGTGACTGAGTATGGGAATCTGTCAAAAGTATCCAGAAAGACAGGAAAAGATGCTGTGAAATACATTTTTCAGTAGGGACTGCAGAGCTGTCTGATGCCGCCATAAAGACAGCAAGACTGTTAGGATGTTGTATATCGTGACTAACGTAGGTGTTATCTTTTTAAATTAGATGCAACAGTTGAAGTTAGCACAAATGCAACAGAGAGAAGCCAACCTCACAGCTTTGGCAGCCATTGGACCAAGAAAGAAAAGACCGTTGGATTCATCAAATGTTGGATCTGGACTGGAGGTATGGAGACGGCTTGCAATTACTTGGATGATGTTGTATTTTAGCCTGAATTATTTTTATCTTTCCCTGTATGAGGAAGTGGGTATTCTTTTACACTAAATGGCTGGTTACGTACTGTAAGAAAACCAGTCTCTGTGTTAGATACTTGAAAGGACTGTTTCTGGTAAATCTGATGGGGATGTCTAATTGTGTGTTATAGGCAGAACTGTGGATAAGAGCACTGCGTGTAAAGGACTGAATGAAATGATGGCTTAGAGAAACTTCCATCTGCAGTGGAGGGTAGCGAAGCTTTGGTGGTTTTTTGCAACAGCTAGTTGTCGTGGCCCTTCAGTTGAACTTATGATGACTTTTTTCCCATGCACAATGCATAGGAACTCTTAAATATACTATGAGTTCACCTTGGTGAGATCCTCCCCCCCCCCCCCCCCCCCCCCCAAGCAATAAATAAATAAATAAAGCTAGACCATTCAGTTCCTGCAGTGAGCCAGCTCACCGTTTCTGGCTCACGCTGCATTTTAAAAGTACGTTGAAGGTATTTTTAACAAATCTTGGTCTGAACAAATCTCTTAATGTTGTGCTGGATATTAACTGTTTCTGGGACCTGTGAAGCTTGCAGAGCTGCAGTTCTTTCCAGGGAGACTGGCAACCATCAGCATCTTGGCTGGAGACAGGAGAAATGTGCTGTGGGCTGTCATTCAAGTGTTGTTGCTGTTTTGCCCCTCTTTCTCATGAAGTCTTGATATTGCTCAAGTAAATGGCTGGTTGGCTACTGACCCAAGCACAGTGAGCAGGGGCCTGGAAGGTAACTTGTGCGAAGGAAGTGGTGGTAAAGTTGTCCTTTCTGATAAAACTTAAGGTTTTTTCGTTCTTGTGGCCTAGGAAGCTTAAATAGATGGATGTTAGGATTGAAATTGCTCTGGTGTTTTTGCATACTGGAGTCTGGAAGGACCTTGTATAAAGCTCAGTTATTTGCAGCGTAACTGAGACGGTGGTGGCACTTGTCCCGTAGGTTTTCCTTCAGCCTGGACTGTGACAAGAACCCTCTCTAATGAGATGGGATAGACGTATTTCTCTGATTTATTTTTTTTCTGACGTGGAGACACAATTAGTTCCTTGAACACTCCCCGTTTACTTCAAGTAAAGTGAAGGAATCTGTATCTAAACAAGCTGCATAAAGCAGCATTCCCAGATTTTGAGCAGCTATTCTTCCCTTCTTTGATTTTTTTTTTTTTTTTTTTTAATGCACTTACATATGAAGTTGAAGGTATAGGGTTTTGGGGTTTTTTATAATACAACTGGAAAAACTTGAAGAAATTAGTCTAGCACAAGAACAGTTAGCCCCATTCTTTTCTCCTTTTCCCTAAGCTTATATCAAGCAACTATTCCTGTTCTTCATAGTGGTTTTCTGTTAATTATTGCCGGATTTGTTTCTGAATATTTAACAAGTCTGCCTGTTAGGTACTTTCAGTTATTTCTCATCATCTGTGATGTGTCTGCTTTATTAAAAGCTTCGTAAGTTTGTGCCAAAGTGAGACAGATAACAGTGTAGCTATTGAAAGGTGGTGATCCATTATTTTCATTGCCAATTTAGAAGAACATGGACATAATGTGCCTAAAACTGACCATAAACTTGATGACTTGATAGCCTTTCATTGTCACAAATTCACCTGCTGTATTTTAAGATGCTTCTCATATAGGTTCCCTTTCTAGACTGAGTTGTAAGGGCAATAGGTGAAAGTAATTCTACCAGTGAAACTACTTTTGTTTCTCACATGCAATCTTGCATTCCAGTGCCTAGTACTTAGGCTTCATGCTACCATAAAGCAATTCACAGCAGACCTTTTTCTTTTCTTTTTTTGTGAAATTATGCAGGATAGCAAACTTGAGAAGGATGTTAGACTTAGATGTTTAAGTGTCCCAATATATCTGAGCAGGATTTATAAAAGGCTTAAGACTTCTTCTGTAGACTAACGAATGTTTTTTGAAAAACACTCTGTAGTTCAAGAAGCAGAACATTTGTAATACATTCATGATAACATGGCAAAACACCCTGAGCAGTAAACAACATTCCATTCTTCAGAGATGAAAGAAGGTCTTTGAAACTGAAAGCAAGTACAACATGGCCTTAGGCTGATACACATTTGGGCATCTTTAAAATCATCATTTTGGGCAACTTGTCTGAGAATAATTTAAACAGGCAGGATGTACTTTCTCATTTCAAATTGCAAATAGAGACAGTTTTACTCTCAAGTAATCTTAAACGTCAGAACTTCCTGACATTTATGCAATGGCAAGGAGTAAATCTGTGTCTAATACTCCTGTGACCTTTTTTTTTTTATTAAAAAAAAAAAGTTATTCCTGAATATGAATGATCCTTTGACAGTATTGAATGAAATCACTGATGCTAACTGCATTACATTTTTTAACGACTTCAAATTCCCTTGGATGACATTCTTTGTACAGTGTTTGTATCTCTTATGTCCACGTTAGAGCAAAGTTGACTCTGGTTCAGCTTCTTTTTATTGTTGCCTGCTTGTGATAATTAATGGAAAGGAATTGTTTCAAGCCTTTATTGGTGTAAAATGAAAGTATTTGAGGAGACAGGGAGGAAATAATCAGTTACAGTATGTATTAAAGGAGTGAAACGCTGTAAGCAAATTTTTTACGTATTTGCATTTCTTTATTCAGTACCAAAATGTAATGGGTAGTGGAAGAGTCCGCTCAGCAAACTGGGTTGGTATGGATCTGCTACCTTCTGTTGCAGTAAGCGTGATGGCTAAGAACAGCATTTTGTTAGCATACCGTGTTTCCTTTCTCCATGAAAGTATCTGTGTGTAACCGGGATGGTTCTTCAGCCCTAGGTATCTGTTTCTCCGTGCTGTGCCACCACCTGGCTTTGCACCTCTTCTGGAAAGTCTGGGGATAGTTGAATGCCTGATTCCTGCACGTTGGTCTTACCTTGTTCTCTGAAATGTTGCTGTCTTTACTTGGTCTTTTAAGGAGACCTATTATGGATTATTTTGATCTGGGAACTAGAACATGTGGTGACACAAGCATGTACATTACAGCAGCCACATCACCTCATAGTGTGGCAGGTAACAAATAGAGAAAGAAGTTCTTTCCTTGGCCCAGAGGAGTGTCGTGTCTGTCAACTAATGTGGACCTAAAGGCGATGTAAAAACTGTAAACTATATCTTGCTGTGATTATTGCTTATATAACTTGAAATAGCAGTAGGGGCAAATCTGTGATGATCGTGGAATGAAAAATAAGACTAACGCTCTAGACCTAATGGAAAAAAAAAAAGACATCAGTATAATGGGAATTCTTTTCCCCTTCTTGTTGGAAACACTCCTTTGGGTAGTTTTGCATGTTCTCTTCACTGCAACTTAACATTTGAATAGTATTGTTCAGTAAGAGTAATTTGAGAAAGCCCTGGTAAGAAAATCCTTCTATTGTGAAAATGTGTTAATTGGTGCTACTTGTATTCCAGAGGTGGTAATATCTTCATCTCTCTCATTCTGTTCCCTCTGGACCAGATACGGTCTTTTGGATACAATGAGGGGGAGAGGCCTTTGGATTTGATTCATATGTGGGTTTGGGTTTGTGTATTTTTTACCCACCTCTTCCCCACTCCCTGTTTTGGGGCATGTGGAGAACAGTAATGAATTAAAGGGTGGGAAAAATTGAAAAATAATTCATCTTGAGAAGGGAGAATACTTCTAAAACAAATCAGAAAAAAGTAAACTTGAAGCCACAGACTAATTTTTCCAATTCTGTGTTCTGTTTCATAGTTTTTATTGGTTGGTAACATACTCTGTAATGTTTCCAATACTGAGAAATAGTCATGGATTTTTTTGGATTTAGTTTAACTGCTTTTCTGATGACAAAGCTATTTTGGAAACAGCTTTGTCTCATTCTCACTGTAACTAGAGTCATAGAAGTCTGAAAACCCTTGCAGATATTTAAAGCTTTTTTCTGTGAGGAAACAAGACTTGCAGGTCTGAGTCCTCGAACTTTCTTTCCTTCTAGCCAAAGGTGTCCTGGGTCCAAGGTCATCTTTGATTTTCAACTAAGAGTAGTATATTTGTGTGGTATCACACAGCAGGGAGGATAAAAAAGGTAGAACTCTGAAAGTAGAGTTAGGAGACTGGGTGTTACTCTTATGGGAAGACTGTGGTTGGACCATTCTACTTTATACGGGAAAATTTAGTTGTATGCCTGCACTTCTGTGTAATTGGGGGCGGGGGGGGGATACTGCTTGCTTCTCATCTGTTTTCTGGCTCAGTAACACATTAACTACTTGGAAGTGATGCAGTCTGTCTTGGCCTGAAATGGTGTTGGTGGCGTGTCCTTCATTTGCCGCCTTCCAGGTTGGTTGCATTGACTGACTTAAGGGTAAATCTTGTGTCTTCTCTTTCTTTTTGCCTGATCGAACAGCAAATGAAATTTCCTCCTTCCAGGTACTGCTTGGGGCTGCTCTATCCACTGCCAAGACTAGCTGCTCTGTTAGTAAGTGTGAGTCTTGCCTTGCCACCCATAGTCTAGCTCTACTGTGGAAACAGGCTACTGCAGGTAGCTGCTACAGAAGTAAATGATGCAGCTGATATCCTGGGGTCAGTGCAGAGCCATTCAAGTACTTTCTTTCTGTCAAAACTCCTAGCTCTGGCCAAACATACTGAAAATAATGTGATACTTCCAGAGTGATACACATCTAATACCACAGTCCATAAATAGGCTTGTATTCTCCTTCTGAGGAGAAGTTTGACAAGAAGTGGGAGAAATGTCTTGTTTACCACACTGGTCATTGTTCCATTTTTACTATTGATTGTGGGTGGAGAAAACAAGCTTGTCATCTTCTCTTCTAGGGCTAGGTCTCTGTCACATCTGATCATTGTTAGCAGAACTTAAAGTTGCCCTTCTTGCTTTACAGCTTAGGATGCCGGTATGCATGTTGATTAAACATATTCTGTATATGGTACTTGTTTAAGCTTCGGAAACGCTCTTCAGGATGACCTAGGAAGAACTAAACCTTTGAGCAACAAGTCCTTTTCTGCAGAATGAAAGAAAACCCCAACTCTTCCAAATGACTAGGGGAGCAAGATGTTTCAGTTTTTCCACCATGTGACAATCAAATTGCTTTCATTTTTTTGGCATTTGCAGGAAGAATGTGTGATAGTTAAGGGGTATGTGGCTTTACACTCTTATAAGCAGCAGCTGTAGAAGTTACTGCCACCTTTTTGGCCATGAACCCTTGTGATGAGAGGACACACTAGTTTAATTCATCAGCTTCAGTATTGATGTTAAGGATGTAACTGTGTCTAAATGTGAATTAAATGCAGTAGTTGGTGCTGCAGTGAACGATGATAGGTTTGCTGCACCTTGTACATCCATGGGGTGCAGAGAGACTGCTGCCTGGTGTTCGGCATTGGTTCGTGATAGTCTGCTAAAGTATTTTCTTAAAAGCTGCAGAAAATGAATTTAAAAGCAATCACTTTAAATTGGACCTAGACTACTTGTATGCAAGTAGATGTTCAGAGCCAAGCTACAAAATCTATTTCTACACTTGAGGGGTTTCCCTCTCTTTCTCTGTGTCTCTTTCTGTCTCTACCACACCACCCGTTCCTCCAGCCCATAGTTCTAAAGTGATACAAGAGGGGTGTTTCTTTTGTCTACTTTGAATATGCTTAATATGTGCAGACTGTTAATTTCAGCTGCTGGTTCTTATTCAAGTTATCGACAGTTGAAGTCTACAGTGTGGTTGTACCTTTGGGGAAAAGGGGATCTAAAAATGTTACTGCAATTATAAAATACGACTTCAGCATCTTACTTATGTGCTGCAAGACCTAGCTAAGCACAGCCCTGTCAGCTGGAGAGTTTCAGTTTCAACGCTGTGTTTCCTGACTGCTGTCAGTCTAGGCCATACACTTGATGTGAATTTTTTCCCATGTAAATAGGCAAAAATATTCTCGTCTGCCATTCACACACTTCAGAAATACAGTCCATTGGCCCATATCGTGCCTTCTCTGTGCTAGAGATGAACTTAATTCTTCTTATGTGCGAAAGATATCTGCAATTTAAATGACTAATTGCATTGTAGCTTTAGGCTGAACATATTGGTAACGCGTGCAAATGTTGATGACATGTGAAGGGTCAAGAGATTTATAATTTAGTTGACAATACACTGCTTAAAATGATGTGGCAAAGAGCCAGAAAATTTCAGCTTAATAATTGTCTATTAACTAACATGACATATTTGTATAGTATTCATTACCTCCAGGTACAGATTAAGCATCTGATGTACCCATACAAAGTGACATGCGTACATGAATCTTGGGCATAATAGTGAATAAACTGACATTGCATTCACAGTAATTTGTTTCAATATGTAAAACACGTTGTTGCCTACGTTTGAAAGGACTTGTAGGAATGTTGCAATGAAATCTGAGGAAAAACGTGTAGTTGAATAGCATTCTCTATTATATAGTTCTGACAGCTTCATGAGGTGGCTTTGTAGGCTGCAGATAACATCATAAATATACATGTTTGTTTTCAGCTGCACGAGAAGCAGCCTGGAAACAGAGATCTAAGCCTTTCAGACATCGGCTTGATCTACCCTGATAGTCTGTAAGGTTAAAAGAAAAAAATAACCCCAAAACCCCAATGACTTAATGCAACCAACTTTATTTTTAAAAAAGAATCATATAAATATTGGTTAACGTAGTATTGTGAAAGTGGGAGTATTTCTGTCAGACCAAGGCTTTTTAAAATAGTCAGCATCAGTAGGCTGGCTTGTCACCAAAGTAATATCAGCTTCTTTCACTTTGTTCTCGCTGGCCTAAATTAGACACTTATTTGTACAAGCAAAACTGTCACAATTTTGACAGGGTCTCTTTGTGTTCCCCCTTGCTGTTGGGGCAGATCCAGGGAAGGTTTGAGTATACCACAATATGTTAATGGCTTTTTAACCGTGTGTCCCGTGTCCCCCCCCCCCCCCCCCCGTGAAACAGGAACGTGTTCAGTGTTTTACAGCTGGGAAACTAACGTACAGGGTACACTAGATACCACTGACCTCAGTGTGACAGTAGGTGACAGAGCTGGGGGTTAAACCTGGGTGCTTTTGCTCCGGTTTACTATGTGCTCTTACCACCTTTCGAGAACGTCTCTGCTGCACACGGCTGTAGTTTTTCAGTGTTTGGAGATGTCATTGGAAACTGACTCATGACTTTGCTTCCTTCTGCTGCTGGTATTTTTATAATGTGCAGCAGAGGTGCAATGACAGTTTGCTCTCTTGGGATCTTGACTCTGGGACTAGGATGTGTTTATGCCACACCAAAAATTCAAATGAGAACTCTTGGCTTAGATTTTAACATTTGACTGAACACTCTGCTCCCTTAAAGTGCCCCACTCTCGAGTTTAAAATTTTGAATGTGGTTGGTGTGAAGCCATTGAATTTGAGAAGGGAGTGTGTACTCTGCTGGGAGCAAGCTCACTGAGCCCGACCTAGACTTGGTGGGAGGGTGTCTGCTGACCCCCTGAGCTTTGTGTCAGGGTCTGTAAAATAGCTCTGAGCAACTCTTGACACCCTTGTCAGTACCTGTGATCCACACTTGTAGGTCACATGCTCCAGATGCCTTGGAGACTAGGAGTAAGGTGGTGATGATAGCTTGGGTAAAGGAAGAGCCTTGTCGGAGCTGTGGCTCTGTATCAGCTTCACTCTTGCCTTTTCAGAGTTGGTATTTAATTCTCGATCCAGCCACTGGAGAGAGCTCTACAGATCCTAAAGCAGGCGCTGGGAGCAAACTCTCAACAAAACTAGCTGCACAACAGGGGGGCACTGTAGCAGGAGCTCTGCGGTGTGTTCTGCTGCCACCATCAGTGGGAGTAACCGATCTCTGTCAGGTGTGTATAAAAGGTTCTAAGGATCAAGAACGGGCGACAGGGTATTGCTTTGCCAAAGTTGCTGGTTTTACTCGACCCAGAGAATAGGCCAAAAGCGGGACTGCTGCGGTTGTGGCCCCCTGGGGCTGGTTTTAAGCCAGCAGGTGGTCTCAGTGCTGTAAAGGGTGGTTTGCAGTGGTGCAGTATCTTACCTGGCTTACGAACAAGGTCTGTCAGCTGTTGATACCCAGGCTGAGTGGCAGTATCTATGCTGATAGTTACCCTTCCTGGGCTGCACGTTTCAGTGTCATTTCCCTATTGGAAGGAAAGTGGAGTGCTGGGGGTTGAGTGAAAGGCAAGAACTTCAGGATATGGCTGATGTCTTCCAGCCTCCCCTCTTGGAGAGCAGGAGTGTTCCCAATTAAAAAAAAAAAAAAAAAAAAAAAAAAAAGGCAACCAACAGATAAATTGAAAAAAGAAAAAACAAAGTTGCTAGTTAAGACACTAATAATTAGATGTTGCAGCAGCGGGGTGCAGTCTGGCTGCAGTACCCTTTGCTAGAGTTGGTCCTACAGGGTTGCGTTTTATATTCACTTACCTTTGTACTTGTCTGTGGCCTGGTTGAAAAAGCTGGGTTTTGCTTCCTCTCTGAAGAGGCTTACAAAGCTGTCTTGGGGTATGACTGAAGACTTCTGCAGTGAAGAATCCCCCAGAATAGCAAGGTGCAAGTGGATGCTGCCCAGCTGGCAGGAATGTAATAGAGCTGTCTGGGCGCAAGGATTGCACTGGTGGTGTTCTAACCAGGGTATTCAAGGTCTCAAAAGCAGCATGGGGGAGCTTCTGTGCAGGAAGGGGTATATGAGAGGTAAAGGAGAGGACTTCTGACTGTTGCCTAGGGCCAGACAAGATTGACCTGCTGCCCACCAGGAACTTGCTCAAGAAGAGGCTCTGAAAACCGAGCAGCAGAGGACACTCCCCGTAAAGTGTCCCTGGATAGCTCAGAGTTGGGCACTTCTTAAATAAGGCCTTGGATATTAACAGAGGTGCCTGGGATGCTTCCTTCTGATGTGCAGATGGCCTTTTAACTTCAAGTGTTTTCACTTTTGGGTCTCCAAATGTTGTATTACAAAAAGGCAGTGTATCACCCTCCACTGCTTTGTCCAAAGTCCAAAACAAAAACAATAAAGACCAGTGTTTCGATGCAGCTGTGGAAGACAGTAGGTAAAAGGAGTTTGTGCTCATTCCTGTACAAACTTATTTCAGTGTGAGTTCTCCAACACAGTCCCAATCTGGGCTGGAATGACCTAGGCCAGGGGTCCTCAAACTACGGCCCACGGGCTGGATACGGCCCCCCAGGGTCCTCAATCCGGCCCCCGGTATTTGCAGACACCACCACCACCACCACCCCCCGCCAGGGGTTGGGGGGGGAAACCAAGCAGCCGCAGATGGCTGCCTGCCACTGCATCCGCGCGCCGGCCCCCTGGTTAAAAAGTGTGAGGACCCCTGGCCTAGGCTGTTGGCTTCTTTAATTTTAAATCATCACGTGCTTTGAGAGAAAGACCTTTTATTTTAACTTGTCTGTGGTAGCAGCTGTTGGTTTAGATATATTCAGTAACTAGTCAAAGAGCCCCTGGCCCCTGAAATGCTGTACTCAGTAGCTCTGATAAGCCAGTGTGATGCTACGCGAAACTTAAAAGTATGAACTGGCTGCCTTGGCAAACAGTTCAGGATAAGCTTTGGCTTTGGATGTGGTATTACAGCATAACATCACTTCATGTCTCTGCGCTGCACTGGGCATGATGGGTAAGAATTTACGAATAAAAAAATCCACAACTCTCTCTCAAACGCAGGCAGCTTGGCATTTCTGCCCTATTGTAGCATCTTGCAGCTCAAACAGCTTCCAAAGCAGGCTGGCGGATTTGTGCTGCCTGCCTCCTCTTTGTTAAGGGACTGAACAGATTTGAGGTGGCTTTGTTTGGTGTCTTTTTAAAGGTAAGACTTCTAGTCTAATGACTATTTAGAGAGAAAATACTTTCACCTCAATAAAGTTCTTTGAATTATAAAGGACATTGCTGTTGGGTTACTGAAAACCCTTGGGGTTTGTTTCATTTATAACATTGCCTCAGGCCTTCTGCTGCATCCTGTTGGATTGACCTCCTTTTCAACCCGTGCTGGCAGCGGCATTGCAGAACTATCTTTTTCCCTGGATCCTTCAGTGCTGTCATATGACAAACTTGAACTGTGACCCTTTTGTGTCTTACTAGGACAGCGGTGCCCTCTCTGTGCGATGTGGCCAGCAGTCTTCCCCGTGCATGCGTTTGTTCCAAGCCATTTAACAAACTGAAAGTTTCAAATGATGGCATTTCATAGTGTTTAATAGCATCGACTGTAAAGCAAATGAAATGGTGCTGAATACCCCGCATGCTGCTAGTAAGAAATACAGCATCCATTTCTGTAATATGCCCTGGGTTTTCAGTGGTTGGTGTGTGCTCTCTGGTGAATCTCTTTATTTTATTTTTTTTAAAATAAATTTCGATGCTTCCCCCCTAAAAACAGTAGTAGTCACTGCTATAGATAGTCCAGCACTGGTATTTGTTTCTAATATATTGGGGGTTTAACCAGATTTTTCTAAGCAAAGTGGGCAAAGTCATTTTGCTGAAGTCTTGCAGAGAGTGTTAGGGTAAGAATTGATATAGTTAACACAGCATCCAAGCAACACCATCTCCAAGTGGTGTTGATGCTGGCAGGCATTGCCTTGCTGAAGTTACAGAGACTGAGCACTTGTATTTGTACAAATTGCATTCATTACCAAGAACCCTCCAGTAGTGATAAGAGACTGGCTGTGTAGATTGGCTCCAAGATAAGTAGCCAGTCTATTGTGCAGTGCATGGTAATCTTCCTCCTCCACGCCCCAATAATAAATCTTGGGGCATTTTGGAATGTGTGGGGGTTGCTCATTCTAGTAGCCTGAATGTATAACTACTAAACATCATCATCTTTTACCTATTTTGCTTTCATAACCAAGCAAGGCAGCCGACTCAGATGGATACGCTCAGATACAGTCAGTGTTCTGAACACGTGGATGCTTCAACCATGTGTGTTTGTTCCTCCCTTAAAGAGCAATTCACGGGTGATGGCCAGGGTAAAAGTTTCTCCCAGCCATGCTCCAAGGCTAGAGCCCACTCGCAGTGATGGTTTTCTTCAAGAAGAGATGTCAACTTCTGGAGCTTGGGCATTTGCAAGTGGGAGTAATAGCTGTGCACAACCTGGGGCTCTGCACAGGAGTTATGGTAGTACCTTCTTCATAGTTGGCTTGTCCTTTCTCAGTGCAAGCGTCTATGTCGTATGATTTCAGCGAAACAGCAGTTATTTGTCGTGCCATAATAATATAGTTTCAAAGAAGGATAGAATTTTCTGTTTGCTTTGACTGAAATAAACCATCAGCCTGCAAGTGCTTGCTTCATCTTTAAAGTATTTAATGTGTGAGAACTTCTGGATTTTCAACATGTAAAGCTGAACACCAGAAGGCTAGTTTTATTCTAGTAGGCAGTATAATCGAACCAGTTTGGTTGAAAACTTCTATTTATATGCAATTCTAATCTTTTTTTTTTTTTTTTTTTCTCTCCTCCATTTAGGGTTTGAATGGCAATGGAATTCCTCCTGGATCATCAGGTTTTAGCCTTACCAAACAGCTGCTCTGTCCAAGAATAACCCGTGTCTGTCTCAGGGACTTGATATTCTGCATGGAACAAGAGAGGGAGATGAAGCATTCTCTGACCTTGTACCGTGCTCTTCTGAAGTGATCTGAATTTTACATTTTACCTTGCTGTCTACTGCCAAAGAAAACACTGAAGCATCGTTGCACTGTCTTGAAATTCCAATTTCTGGAAGATGATCCGTTGTAAGGATAACTCTTGTTTACAGATAAACATTTTTATTAAATACCTAACCTAGCACCTGTAGGGGTTTTAATAATATTTGGCTTAAACCAGTCTGTAAACCAGTGAAAACACTGAGCTGCACACACAAGCACCTGACTACCTGCTTGCATTTAACTGTCTTGCAGGCTCTGAGGGCTTGATACATGTCCCTGGTTTATGTATGTCGCTTGCATTGGTACGCCAGAGTCTGCAACATCTGTTCTACATGTAGTGCCTTCTTCTAATCCAACCTTATTTAGGGAAACAACACTTCAAAAGAACTTCATAGCATGGCAACTTACTTAATCGCGAGCCAGCAGTCAGTCAACATGCTAATGTATTCCCTGTCTGACTCAGCATCTTAATTTTTCTCGGTTTAGAATTGCTATTGGATACTCGCTTGTGGAGAGCAAAGTAGCAAGCAAAAGGAATGAGGGGTGCTTTCTCCCCCTCACCTCACCCCAGCTGCCTTCCCCCTTTCCTCTGAGAAAATGACTGAGGGAAGCTGAACAAATTGTTTTTCTTGTGATTGAAGTACATCAGACAGTGTAGTTAGGGCATACTTCGATGTTCGGGGACCATATGGAGTTACTAAACTTGAATACAGGGAGTGGAAGACCCTAAAAAGGAGTGGTAAACAGAATAAACAGTTTATGTTTCTGTAGATAGAAAAAATAGCATTGAACTTTAGCATAGATATAGAAAGAAATGAACAAAAGCAACCTGTGCTGACAAGGGAGAACTTGAGATGCCTTGAAACTTTGCAGCTGGAGACTGTCTTAAGGAAAAAAAGCAGTGTTTGCAAAGCACAGGATTCACTGCTTTTTTAGGATATTGGTTTAATACATTGATGCAGTGTGACGGGGAAACTTCCCCAGCAGAAAGTATTTAGACAAGTTTCCTGCTTTCTATTCAGTGAGGAGGAGGACTCCAGATTATTAAGACTGCAAGAATAGATTCAAAGATTTTCTACTTGCTGGTAAAGACTGCCTTGTGGTGGAAGGAAAACCCTCTGGGTCACCCTTCTCCGTAGCCTCCAAACGTTTTGCCTCTCACGACACAATGCTGTATAGCAGGGGTCCTCACACTTTTTAACCAGGGGGCCGGCGCGCGGATGCAGTGGCAGGCAGCCATCTGCGGCTGCTTGGTTTCCCCCCCAACCCCCGGCGGGGGGGGTGGGGGGGTGTCTGCAAATACCGGGGGCCGGATTGAGGACCCTGGGGGGCCGTATCCAGCCCGCGGGCCGTAGTTTGAGGACCCCTGCTGTATAGCATGGCTGTTTCCCAGGACCGGTGGGAAAGGCGCTGACTGCATTGAATGGCTTCCTGCTGAAACTATTTTGGTTTAAGGAACAAGCTTCCTGTGGTTATTCAGCATGCTACTTCAAAACTTGAAATGATGATTCAAACACCCTCCAATGTCAGAACCACTGCTGATAGTTACCAAATTGAGTAAGTTTTGAATCGGTTATGTGTTTTTTGTTGGAAGAGTAGTAAAAAAATCTAGTAAATGATTGCTGTAAATTATTTATATATGTATATATAGCATATATATATATATATAAGAAAAGCAGTACTTTGACTAAGCTATAGTTTGCAAGATATTGATGGCATCAGGCAAAATTGTTTTGTATAATTAAATGCTTAGCTTTACTTTTTATGTAAAGTGCAGCATTTTCCATATTTGTGTACTGTATCTTATCGATCAGATGTTTAAAATTATTTTAAATACTGCATTAAAGCAATTATTTTATTAAAAATAATAAATTGGTAACTTTGTTTCCTGACGTGAGAAATTCAGCGTCTGAAGTTGTCATCACCATGACTAATGGCGTGGCTCTGAGAGCGAGCCCTGGCTATCTGCCCATCACAGTAATTGGTACAGTTGTCTCACGTGACTTACCAATGATAAACATCTATATTTTAAGGTTTTTAAACAGAACTGGGTGACAGAGGGAAGGATTACCTGAAGTGGGAGGAGGGAGTAGACAGGGAGAAAAAGCAACCTTTCACTTGTCTGATTTCCCCCAGTCAGTCAGCATGCAAGCTGGGGTTTTGGTTTGTTGGTTTTAGTTTTTTTAACAGCTGGGCAGAGGTGAGAGCTTTGCACTTGTTCTGGGAAGTAAAACCACAGGAACAGTCTCAGACTTCAGCAATGTGCAGTGGAAGCATTGTCCCAAATTATTTTTAAAGCAACTGGCAATTAATTAAGTGCAGGTTGGAGAGCAAAGATGAGCATCTGCATATTGGCCTGCCTCTTCGTCTTCTTTAAAGCAATGCAATACTAACATGAAAGATGTTGGAGAAAATAAATTAACTGATAAATAGATGTATCAAGTATGATAGATAATTCAAGTGTTTTTACGGCCTGCCTGTGATGCAGATTGCATGCTTTCATTGCTGCCGTAGCAAGTTGTCTCTTTCACCAGGAGTTCCTCCCTGTGTGCCGCTTCTTCCCCCCTGCCCCAAACAGACACCAAACCCAAAAATTTTATCCTGTAAGGAGTAGAGTAGCAGACCTTTTCAGAAAGGTTTTTTGGCAGGTCTTCAGGCCTAATTTCAGATAGGGACAGATGAGGCCTTGGTGAAAAGGCTAAAAATGTTTGTCTCCCTCCCAAGGGTTCAGCCTGCCTCTCATTCAAGTTTAGCTTTGCTTCTGAGAAAAGTGTCCTCTAAAGTGGCACTTAGGAGACACTTGGGCTCTGCTCAGCCATACCAGTAGTTAGGGTTCTCTTCCCCAGTCTTTCTGCACTTTATGAATGGGGGTTTAGTATTCCCATAAGATGATGAGGGCAAACCCTGCCATCATGCTCCCTTGCCTCTGAGTTCTCGGTGTGCTCATGCTCAAGCTTGGGAACTGAGCAGCAGAGCCACCTATGCCACCGATGCTGCAAGGCATCTAAAGCTTGCTCCAGCCACTTCTTGCTGTCCAGATGGCCTACTAGCCTGGTGGCTATTTCTGATGGACCAAGCTGCCTGGGCAGCTACCCCTGTCACTCACATATTCAGCCTTTAGAGAAAACAGTGTATATAGTTGTGGGGAGAAAGCTGTTGTTGCTGGCTCCGACTACTACTATCTTAGTAGCATAGTATGCCAAGTTTTGTATGTTACGTGGTGACAAAAGGGCCCTGTACTCTTTCTCCTCCAGCTGCTGTTTTTTCCCTTTATTGCCATTTTCAAATCTTACCACTGAATCCAGCCCTTTGCACTGTCTTTGACTCCAGCTTTTCCCTTCTCCCCCCCAAGGGAAGACTAGCTGGAGTGCACTAACACACCCTGCAGCTTTGTTTGAGGTTTAATGAGGAAGGTAGCGGGGGACTGTGAGACATTGCTAGATGATTCCTCAAAGCCATTGCATTCTCTTGGACACTTTGACACGAGTAGCTTAAGGCTACTGTTTGCATCAAATTGTTCTAGGCCCACTCTCTTGTAGGCACCTGTGTCCTGCCACGTGAGTGCACTGGGCTCGGGAAAAATGCTGTCAGCTGTTCTCCAGGTTCATCTCTTTGCTCTGTTCTTTGCTTTCCTCTTAATTTGTAATCACTGGGGTGAAGAAGGAAAGACTAAAGCAAACGAGGATGTCCTGAAGGGGCAGACAGTCCAAGTGATTGGACTTGGTGAAATGGGCTTGCTCCCAGCAACTTTTCAAATGAGGGCTGCTGGGTTTCGGAGGCCAAGTGCTGCACACACTTCCCTCTGCACGTAGCACACATGGTGTCTACACATGCTCCGTGAGCTGGTTCCAGCCGTTGTTATCCAAAGTCCAATGGCTGGAGACTGCAACTGGAGATAAGCACAATCTGCAGTGAAGGCTTTACTCCTTTGATGAGTGCAAAATTGAGTGCCAAGACTGAAGAACATAGCACACTGAACCTCTGTTTTGCCACTTTTTGTACCACGCATCAGTGGCTTGTCTCACACTCATCTGGTAGAAAGGCTGCCCGTCTCTGCAGGTCACAATGCCAGTGTTTCTCTTGGTGCAGGCCTTTTGTAAGCGAGGCAAGTGCCCCTTTTCGCTTTGTAACACTTTGAAGGAGTAAGCAAGAAACCTTGTGTCCTGGTTTCAGCTGGGATGGAGTTAATTATCTTCATAGGAGCTAGTATGGTTCTGTGCTTTGGCTTTGATGTGAGACTTTTCAGTTCCTCAGGCCTTGCTAGCGAGAAGGCTGGAGGGGCACAAGGAATGGGGAGGGGACACAGCCAGGACGGCTGACCCAGACTAGCCAAGGTGGTATTCCATACCACAGGACAGCATGCCTGGTGTATATACCTGGGGGGCAGATCGTTGTTCGGGTACTGGCTGGGCATTGGGTGGTGAGTGGTGAGCCCTTGCATTGTGCACCAACGTTCCTTTCTTCCTTTCCCTCTGGATTTTGTTCTTTCTCTCTCCCTTTTCATTACAACTGTTATTGTCAGTGTTATTATTGTTCTTTCATTTTTATTCTATTTCAATTATTAAACTGTTCTTATCTCAACCCTCAAGTTTTACATTCTGTTCCAACTCTCCTCCCCATCCCTCTGGGTGAGGGGGGAGTGAGTGAGCAGCTGCGTGGTACTTAATTAGCAGCCAGGATTAAACCATGACACCTTGTCTTTTCCTTCCAAATACATAGCCCTTGTTCCTGCCACCTCTTCTACAGGCATGAGCTGGTCACTCCTTGCCTGCTCTGTAGCTATTCTGGTGTGTCAGCTGCTAACTTTGCTACCCAGTCTCTCCTCAGGATCCCCTGCTTCACGTTTCACAGGTTGCCTCCAGGCAGCCTGCTTTTGAAAGGGTTTTTGCTATGAAGAAGGGAGGAAAAGGAGGATCTCCATCCTGAACTTCAAAGTTGAATGGCTATTCTGGAGTGGAAGGAGGTGGTGGTAGTGCAGGTCACGTCAGCCCTGAGGTTGCTACTTTCTGTGCAGGGAGCAGATCCTCACAGGCAGTTTGTGTTTCGTTGTGGCCAAGACTTCTACTGTTAAGTCCTACTTCAGTCAAGAGTTTTCTGCAAGGTCCTTGCAGCAGTAGGTACTTCCTACCTTCCAAGGGATGTTTCACTGTCAGAGCCACCTAAGGGTTTCTGCAGGAGACCTCATCAGAGCCAGTCATGTGTTCTCTTCCCCAGCCCCCATTTCACAGTCCCACAACTCTTCCAGGTATCTCCTCTTCAGTCTGTTTCTTCTTCAGAAGTAGGAAGGGGTGTAAAGCCGTGTCTTGCGTGATTCAGGTGGACGCTCGGTGGTATCAGGACCTGCACTGGGGTGCCAGTACTTGTTTCTCCAGGGCTCTGCCCCTCAGTACTGTCACTGAAAGGCTGCTCCCCCTGGGTCTGAGCCTTGGTGGGAGGGAGCAAAGGGGGTCTTCTTACGTGGGTACTGCTAAGGCAAAAAGTCATCTTCATCTCAGCAGCTTGGCATGCGTGGTCCTGCTCCACAGGCTTTACTTGAAGAACTGCAGTCATTGGGAAGCAGTTCCTCTCTCCACCAGATCACAGGGTATATTATTTTTAAATCTATTTGGAAGGAAGAATTATCTGACAGATCATCTGTATCTGAGAGTTAATTCATAATTATATGTAGTTCCCCAAGCTTCTTGAGATATTTGCACTTTCACTTTGAAGTATTTAGCATGATGGGGTTTAGTATTTACAGTTATTTGAAGGTGTTTCTTATTTCTGTCCTTAGAAGCTGGAAAGGAGGAGGGGGGAGTATTTTTTTCAAGTAATTATGAATGAATGTATGTGTACTCTGTGTGTATAAGAATGGCTAAGTAACTTTTAAAAAGTAATACAGCACTTGTAAAGACTGAGTTATAACAGCTCCCAGGTGTGAAACTGCAGCAACAAGCAGAGAGGAAGGAAGAAGACAAATTCCTGAAGAGGTTGCAAGTTTTAATATCTTAAAATCCTTTGATACCT
The DNA here is from genome assembly GCF_023634085.1 of Falco cherrug. Lineage (NCBI taxonomy): Eukaryota > Metazoa > Chordata > Aves > Falconiformes > Falconidae > Falco > Falco cherrug. Next base: position 55,611,259 of record NC_073699.1, on the reverse strand, counting down.
TTGTGCAAAATTGGGCAGAGAATAAAGACTCCCTTGAAGAGCTGATCAGCAGGACTTCTCAAGAAGGGAGGGTAGGAAAAGAAGAAGGTACTCGGAGGGTCGAAGACAGAGCTTGCTCCTTTCTCCAGGAGCTTCAGTGATACCTTTACATGCATTCTGGCAGAGGCTTTCATTTACAGAAACTACAAAAAAGGGCCCTTCTAGAAAAAAAAAGAAATCCATCAAAGTAGGTGGGTATGTGTATGCATGCTATGTATTTAATGAAGCAGACTTATTAAGGAAGAAATCCTGGAATCATTGGTGCCTTTTCAATGCAGTTTTCATTCTTAACTTCATGTCTCTTAAAATTTGGAGAAATCCTCCGCAATCAGCTCATTCTCTCTTTGAAGGGGTGGCAAGAAGGATTATTGCCAGCTGCAGCCCACTGCTGAGGTCCAGCCGTAGCGCTGAAGCACTGCGGGATGCAGGACAGGGGCACATGTGCTGTCCACAGGAGTCGGTGGCCTGACTGATGCTGAAAGAAGAGGCTGGAATGAGCAGAAGCTGTGTAGATACAGTAGATACCAGCAGCTGCGTAGATACAGCATGGGCTATTCAGCATCTCAGAGCTGAAGCAATTTTCCGCTACCAATGTGAATAAACCACGGATGGAGGCTTACGGGCCGTGTGAGCACCTGCCTTGTGTCGAGCCGATACGGTAATCAGGGTTGTGCTCCCTCTTGTCAGGGCCAGGCCTGTAATTTTCTGTGCCCTGCCTTTCACCAGCTGATTCATTAGCCCTTTGCAGCACGGCTGGCAGGTGGTGCGAACTCAAACAGGTCTCATCTCACACAGCGTCTTTGCTTCTAATTTGAAAGCTTTAACCTTCTTTATTACAGGGGAAAAAAATTGAAAGTGACCCAAACTTCAGGCACAGAGGGCAAATATTAAAAGTAAGGTTGGTTTTGCCTTTGAAATTTCTTGCTTCTTAGAAACTGTTGGTGAGTGATGCCCCAGAGCTGGGGAGGATGGCTCCAGAAAGAGATCCCCTCGAGTGTGCCATCAGCCCTTCACAGCAGTCTGCTGGGGATGCTGAAACAGAAATCAGTGTTTCGAGTTTTTTTTCCCATGCCGTAAAGAAGAACCTGTGGGAAGGTTCTGCCTGTGTCCTTACACAAAACCAGGATATCCAGTAATTAGTGAAAGATACCTCCAGGGCAAGCTCAAATTTTGCAACACTTCCCAAGGCAGGGAAAATGCCCTGGGCTAGGGCAGTGTTGGGAAGAGAGTGAGTCAGGAGGCTTTTTCTTTTTTTTTCTTCTTTTTTTCTCTCTATAGTCTTGATCAAGTCAAAACTTCAGAAAACTTTGCAGGGACCCAACTGTTCCAGACCTCCCTATACCTGGGTGAGGCTCCTCCACCTCCTGAGGTAGACAGCTGCCTTTTCAGGCTTTTTTTTCTGTAACAGGCTACACTTTTGCAGTCCTGAGCTGCAGCTGTGCTTCTGACGGCGGCAGCCGGGAGCGGGGAAGCCGAGCTGACCTCAGGGTCAGCATCCCTCAAGGGAGGAAGCCGGGGGGACACAGCCCAGCCCTTGCAGGGTCCAGGGACAGGGTGCTGCCTCTTTTGGTGATTTCCCCCTCCCCTGAGAAACACAGGTTTCTGCTCAAGGAGGGATTTAAAACTCTGTATAGGGGCCACCTGCCTTGGGCAGCACTTCAGCACCTAGAAGTCGAAGCAGCATAGGGTTCGGGCAGGGTGGGTGGCATGGGGGCAATGGCTGGTGGGAGCTGGCGGCAACTTGCCCGTGGCCCCTGCGCAGGGACCTGGTGCCGGGAAGGGCGGTGGGGCTGCGCTGGCAGAGGTGCCTTTGGGAAGCCTCCTGCTTGGCGGAGGGCCCGGAGGATCCAGCACCGCCCTGCTGCCCTGGGGCCGCCGGGCATGCCTGGCCCAGCCCAGCCTGCCAGGGGCCCACCGAGCTGCTGCGGGACTGCCCGGCGCGCCAGGCTGGGGTCCGGTGGCCCTTGGCCAGAGGGTGGCCTTGGAGGCGGGTGGGTGGGAGGCCTGGCTGTGGGGGCTTCGAGCTATTGTTGGGCTGACCGAGCCCCCTGAGTGCTCCTTGATCTGTCATGGCACTGTATGGTCAGCCTCCTCAGATGTGCCCCATGTTGAGAAGGTCTCCTTCACGAGCCAGTCTCCATCATGGGCCATGTAAGGCGCTCAAGCTCCTGACACTGAGATGTAGCACAAGTGCTCCTTGGCTTTTTGAAGGAAGATCCCTGGATGCCTCTGGCTGAGGTGCAGGTGTAGTGGCCCAGTTCCTCTTTCCCACTCTTGCCTTTCATCCCCTCCAGTGGTTTCTGTGGTGTTGGATCTCCTTCCCACCTCCCTTTTACCCCCCAGCCTCCTTAGTTTTGCGTTTTGCCCCCATGCTTGTGCAAATGTACACTGTAGCACTTCCTGCCTTCCCTTGCTGGTCTCCCTGGCCACTGCCCTTTCTCAGTGTTTTAAGCCCTGGGAACAGTTTGTAAACATGGAGTGAACTATCTGCTTCATCCAGGCACCCTCTGGTCTGGCTTTAACTTCTGTACTCAGGTGAAACCCGAGTGAAGTCCTCATGGCCAAGCAACGTCCAGACCGAGTGCTCCCACCCTCGTCTTGCACAGCTTGTTGGGCACTTCTGCTCTTCCCAAAAGCTGGCCTTCCTCTTCAGCTTCCATGGCTGCTCCGGTTCTCCTCCTCATCGCTCAAATAATCTGTTTCCCTTAGATGACTGCCATCTCTTCCCAGCCTTCTTCAAGTTCACTGCTTTGACTGCCTTCCATAGGAGACATCTCCTGCACAAACGGCTCCTCAGCTGCCACTTGTGTGGGCTAATAGCTCAGAGATCTCGATTGCAAACCTGTTGTCCTCTACACAGGCAGAAATTGTGAGCACCTGGAGACCCTCTGGATGTGCTGAGACATTAAATCAAATTCAACAGGGCTAAAATAGGGCTCAGTTGTTGTCTCTTCCCTTGATCTTTATTTATGACTAGGCAGCATTGCTCCTGTTGTCCTTGCCCTTTCAAGAGCTTCCAAATCGTGAACATGACTTCTGGAAAGCCTTGAGGATTGCTAGCTCCACCATCATCTCTGGCTTCCTAAGGTGTTGGAGATGCAGGTTCCCTTTTCTACAGGGGAGGACAGCTGGTGTGGAGCGGTTTTCCTTTCCTAGACCCCTGTGTGTGACTATTGCAGAAAGGAGGCGGGCTGTCCCAGGCAGCTGCAGTGGTTTTAGGTTATTAAGCTGTTCCCTTTCAGATGCCTCCTTTGCCGCAATGCCAGTAAAAACTTGCTGTTGTTGGGCTTCTGCAGCATCACAATAAATGCTGTGAGAAGGAACCCCTCGCTTCTCAGCAGCTAAAGCCCTGGGGATTTCCCTTCATCTAGTTTTGGTAGTTCCCCTTCCTGATAGGCCATCCTCTGGGGATCTCCTTGGCACGTTGCTTGAATCAGTGGAGTCCCAGAGTAGCCGGGGCTATTTATACCTCCCTAATAGTTACCATAATGAAGCCCTCTCCTGAAATTGGCTGCAAGTCCCAAACCTACCAACATGGCCACACCTCATAGCACCTCCTGTGCCTGGCCCTACATGCTCAGACCATGCTGCTGCCCAGTTCAGGGCTGGCACCCTGCAAACCCTCTCCCTCGCAGTGGGACTCCCTTTTGCTCCCTGACTGCTGTTCTGCCTTCCAGTGGGCAGGAATCCCTTGCAGGGAATGGAAAACAGTCTCCACTCCCATGGGTGTGGGATTTTGCCTTCTATCGCGCCCGTAGCAGGCTGTCTATGGGAATGCAAATGGTGCTTAGCACAGGCTTTGGATAATTAATACTCTTTCTTTGAGCTGAGGTAGCACTTATGCCCCTGATAGATATCTACAGCAATAAAGATACAGTCCCTGCCACAACTGGATGGAGAAAGTCTTTAAGAAGTAAAAACAGGGGTTTTTGCTGCCTGACTGAATATGGGTCCAAAACCATCACACTTTATTTCCCAAACCAAAACCATCTTCTTTTAGTGACCCCGGGAGAGGCCCTTAGATGCTCTCCTAGGGCATATGTGCCTGCATGTACCCCAGACCTCCCTCCCCAGAGCAGCTGATGGGGCAGAAGCTCAGCTTTCCCCCAGAAACACATGGCGACAGACAGGTCATGTTCACCGTAACAGCCGAAGGCTTGTCCGCCACCCCCAGCACGGCTGCAGTGGGGGGACAGCATTTTCCTGCTGTTCCTTGGGGAGAGGAGCCCTCTCCCAGCCCGTCCTGCCCCAAGGCAAAGCAAGAGTGGGGAGGAGTCGCTCCAATCTGCTGTGGTTATTTTAGACTATAAAGTTGTGATGGAATTTTTTTGTTGTTGTTTAGTGAGCAGCTCACTGTGAATTTAATAGATGAGTTTTGCTGTTGGTAACAACTCCCCTAACCCCCAAGCAGTTTATTTCATGTATACAAGAGTGAAAAAGGGAAAAGTAAGAACACCTCTGGGGAAAATAAGGAGTTGGGAAATGGCTGTAAGTGCAAGCACAGGACTGCCAAACCCACATGTTCAAAAAGCATGAATCAGATCTCCAGGAATCACAAGACTGGTGGTCTAAATTTCAAATATGGAATCTCGACAGTTTCTGAAGGGTATTTCCCTCCGTGTTTTCAATGCTCTAGGGGAAGCTGCATGCGCTCCGCTGGGGATAGAGCGCTGATCGGCTGGAGTCGAGGATTACACATGCTTATAGGAACCCATGCTCCCTGTGCTGGAGCCATCCCACCCTCCCAGTCCCCTAAGGCTGCCTCACTGCAGTGTTCTCCCATGCTGTGGGGCATCGCTGCCGCTCCCTCGCGTCCCTGCTGAGCTGCCTGGAAGGATGGCCAAGCCCCTGTGCTCATCTTGCCACAGTGGAGAACAGCAGCCACTTGCACCAGGGTCAGTCTTTTCCCCATGGATAGATGGTGAGGAAGTGGCATCTCTATTTTGTCCCAGAGGCTTTAGTAAGAGAGAACCACTGCTTTGAATAGTTCAAAGATGTACATAGCCGAGGCCATAAAGCCAAAGCAGCGCTGCCAGAGGGAGGGAGAGTTGCCCGCAACGTCTGTTTTGGAGGGACATGAATTGCTTTCCACATGATGCAAGAGCTCACTACAAGACAGAGCTGAAGGTGTTTTATCTGGGGGGTACAAATTCATACTTTCTCCCCCCAGAGTCACCCAAAACCTGAGAAGAGAGTGCTGTGGCGAACTTCGCCAGTGCTAAGTCGCCCCATTTGTTGGTGCCTGAGCCCCTAGGGGCAGCAAACAGCCTTCACCCACACCTCCAAATACGGGTGTGCTGGCAGGAGAGGGAAGCTTCCCCTGTCTCCTGCCTCACTTGAGGGCCTCTAGATCTGTAGCTGATCTAAACTGCTGTTGCCCAACTCAGCCTTGCAGAGTCAGCTTTGCTGCAAGTCCTTTCTTGTCTATCCCTCTGGAGTCCCTCAGACACTGTCAGGGCCACAGGGCTGGTCCTTGAAAACTCTTTGGTTGTGCTACAGCTGTTCGCACTGCAGGACCACCAGGATGGCCTCCGTGGGAGAGGACTCCCAAGGATGATTGCCTACACAGCACCATGAGATGGTCTTCCCAAGCCTATGCATACTAGCGTTGCCTCCCTGCACTGGACCAACATCTCTTCTGCTTCAGCAGAAGCCACTCTCGTCTTTGTGTGTTGCCCCCTTGCTGCTTTTACGTCCCAGCTCACAGTTATAGGAGTGTACCCATCAGGGCTCATTAGTGTGAAACGTGGGGAAATCCCAGGCTGCATGGCATTTCCCAAGCTCCTGTCAGGCAGGCAAATTACATGTCGCAGGGAGAGGATTCAGGAGTTGGAGGGAATTGTATGCAAATGGGAAGAGCAACAAAAGAGCCCCAGTTCTCCCAAACCTGCTGAAGCTGAAGTCTGCAGTTGGCAGTGCACCTGCTTTGGTGAGGGGTGGAGCTGCGGCTGTGCAGCGGATAAGACCTCACAGCCTTCCTCTTTCAAAGCCAAGCATTGTATTTTGCTCCAAAGCACTTATCCCACACACCCATGGAAGAGGAATGCAGGTGACTTCCAACCCGATGGGCAGACGCAGCAATCGGAGGGCAGTGAAACCACTCATGTCTAACAGGAGCTCCTGCAACGGTAGCTCATGAGCAGGAGCAGGTCGGCTTCCAAGGCAGGAATGACTCACGGCTGCTTTCTTTATAGCTACTAAGCTGTCATGCCCAGCTCCAGGCTCTCCGGGGCCTGGTGCAGCAAAGTCTGCTTCCTGAGTTTAGTGAAAGGGAAAAGATGTCCCGCTCCCTATTGATGAGCATGAATTAATCCACTCTTGCCCTAGGCTGGAGGTAATGCCAATGGCACCAAGCACTCCCTCCTGCTGCACAGCAAGCAAGCGTGGGAGTATCCTGGCCCAAAGGACCAGGCATATTAGCCTGACCCATAACTGAATTGTCTACATCAAAGAAGAGGTGAGAATAACACGTACATGCACAGCCAGCAGCAGCAGCGCTTTGTAAATGTGCCTGCTTGCCTTGTTAGAGGCCCTTTATCTGGTAGATGGCCTCATTTGCCAATATAAATATGCACTTGCTAGTGGGAGACGAACACAGTGTGTGTAGTGCAGGAGAAGCTAAAGGAAAAAAATGAGCCCAGCACATACGAAGAGCCCAGGAAAAGAGCACCATCAAAGCCTAAGAGGACAGACCTAGCCATACCACAACGTAGTTCTTGCTTCTCCCATTTTCTCTTCAACCACAGCTGACTGAGAGGGAGGTAGAAGACCAGAAGTCCTTCTTAATGCTCACTGGGGTCACATATGGTACATCAACCTATACTGTTGGTTGGAGCAAGGTGACAAGATCTTTGGTTGCTCCCAGGCCAACTCTGCGCTGTGGTGTCTCCATAGGGGGAAAGTTAGCTCTCTCTTCACTCTCAGCCCACAGCTGGCCCTCGCAACGCTCTCCTGCTTGCCACAACAGAGCAGTCCACGTGGACCGTGCTTCCTAGGAGCTCTGCCAACACAACATGTGGGCCTCCCAGTCTCTCACAGCACTCGCTCTCCAGGGATAGGGAATGTGGAGCTCCACGGCAAAGCCATCTCTGGCTGTTCCCTACCAGCAAGACCTGTGCTACAGCTGCATCTCCATCCAAATGCTGCTCTAGATCAGCACAGTGAGCACCTGTCCGGGGGTTCCCACTCTTCCTCAGGACTGGGAGTGCACAGTGCGGGCTGCAAGGCTTATCCTCCTAAGCCTCTTGTCCGCATTGCAAGCCTGGCAAGTGAACCCTACTTGCTCAGTTTCCTGGTATGACTTTCCATGTCTAGACGCTGCCCGCGGCCCGGCTGGTGAGCCATTCCCTGCAGCCCCCTTGCACACTTCTCCCAGCTGCCTTTTCCCTGGGAGTCACAGGCAGTGGTTATTTTGGAACTCCAAATATCAGCCTATGAGCAGGGAGTGCTTTTACTCAGCCCAAGCTTCCCATCAAGCTCTTCAATGTGTGCAGGCTCTGGAAGAGCTCTCAGGTTGTTTTTATGAATAAATACCTATCTGGTTTTAGCTACATGTGCCATCGGCTTGCTGAACTCTCCTTCTCCTTTGAAGGGGAGGGATTTTCCACCCTTCGCTGTGAACTTCTGCTGCTCACAAGGGTACTTTGGTCTGGGCAAGATGGCCTTGGAGAGGAAGGCTCCATTCTTGATTTCTGAATACCGCTGAGTCTTCGAAAGACTGGATTTGTTGCTCAGTCTTTGCCCTCAGAGCAGCAGCCCTTACCCAGCTAAATTCAGCTGGGGGAATTCCACCTGTAAGTTGTGCAAGTAAGGGCAAAGACAAGGCTGTCCCAGTCAAGTTTCTGCTCCCCAAGGCCCTGCTTTCTCTGTTGGTAGTTCCTGCATGCAGCAGCAAGTCTGCTCCCCATGTGTTTCACTGAAGCCGAGATGCCCACACATTTTTTCCATTGTGAACCTGGCTACATCCCTGCCAACTCACGCAACCAGCTATTGTTAAGTAATTGTCTGAGTCATCCACTGAGCCCACGCCCAAGCAGGCTCTTGAGATTTAACACATGGGAGATTCACTCCTGTTGGCGTGGCTTTGGGGTACTCTGCGTTTTGCCTCCACCCGGGAGGGTGACAGCAACAGAGACACTCCAGATGGGCTATAAAGATGGACAATTTCATGCCCATCCTTGGGTTCCCAGCTCCCAGCCATCAGTTAACAGAATCTTAATGCGATACAGAAGAACCACCAGCTTGCCCCCATGCCAGAGCTTGTTTGCCTCCTGATGCTGCTAGAGATCAGAGGACTCCCTTTCTTTCCCTGTCCCAGCTGTCATTACCAGGTAATACAGAGCAAATATCAGAGCTGCTTCCCCCACCAGTGATGATGCCTTCTGCTGATCCCTACTTGACGTGTGGGATTTACAGTTCAGTTTAAGCTTGGCACGGTTGCTACTCCCCAACTCCAGCAATTAGAGGATTTGAGAAGTGCATTATGGGGCTCTGGTTTTTCATATGGTCATTCTGGCTGACACCACCCTTTCTACCGCCTTTTTACCTACACAGCCAAAATGCTCGGCACATTTTCCATAGAGGGAAGATTAAAAACCCAATGAAAAAAATATCTCAGAAAAAACCCAAAGTGAATTACTGAAGTTTATAAGGCTAATACTTTATAGGGCTAGTATGCACAGGCCTGGGGCCTTCAAGATAATATAATCTAATACTTGGAGATCCCCTGATGAAAGGCACTATATATGCAAAGTGCTTTATAAACATTAATTAGTTAATGTTGAAAATTTTGCCCAGGGCAAAAAAAAAAAAAAAAAAAAAAAGAAAAAAGAAAAAAAACCCTACCAAAAATCCCCCTTCCCTCCCTCCCCCTAGTCCCTAACTATACAAAGTTAATGATTCTCTGTGTGTAAACTTAGAGCACATTTTACTTTCTGTTTACTTCTCGGAGATGGAAGCACTAGAAGTACTTTCATATACATTACGCTTCTGCAAGCATTGGTAACATGGCTGCTTCTCCTATTGTGTGATTTGTGCTTCATGTACGAGGACACCTCAACATCTACACCATAACCTTGACCACAGCGTTTGCAATAAAACTGCCTGAGCTCGTCCCTTCGTACTCTGTAACCACCAACCAACCAACCCATGTGTGAAGGTCTTTGCTACAATAGCTTTCATTCCAGGCCACTTTTCCAAACCTTGGAAAACCTTGAGAACAGGGCAGCTGGTTTCAGTGCTGTCACTACATCACATGTCACCACATAACATATGCATAGAGAGCAATCGACAAAGTTAGTTGTCTCAAAAGAAGGGAAACTGGGCAGTCTGAAGGATAAAGCAGACCTTGCTTTTATAGCTGGTTGCACGCAAGAGGAGGCTGTGTTTCAAAGCAGCTGGTGTAAAAGGCAACAAGGTGCATTCAATGATATTTCCAGCAAGTATACCTCATCTCTCCTTCATCATCCTTGCTGGGGAAGCATTCAGCTTTTAGATAATGCTACAGGGGCTTTCCCCTGATGCCCACATATGCACTGGTCTGCTGGATGCTGTGTAGTCCCCTGGCAGAGCGAGCAGAGCCCACTTTCCACCAGAGTCCCTCCTGCTCCTTTCAGAGCACTGTGCTCACCTCCATGCTTTGCAAAGCTTAGGGGCCCTTGTAGGCAACACTTTTCCCCAAAAAAACCACTTTACATCCCTGACAAGGCCCTTTCAGACTCTACTTAGTCCAAGTAACTCTGCACCATGCGTGCTTGTAGTACATCACAAACCACTACACCAGCTTGCCTGACTCCAACTTCTCCATACCACATCCATCAGCAAAAGACTAGCAGAACACTTGACCCATGGCCAGGATGGGTGACCACCTCCCACCCCTCTCCCCCACTGCAAGGGCAGCAGAAGCCCCAAGGGAAGCAGAGCCTCAGGCAAACCACCTCCCTGGAAAGCAGGTGGTATCTCCTGGAGACCTTTTTCCCGATCTGTCCTATTCAAACCCTAAACTCAAACTCACGCCTGTAAGCCCAGACGTTCAAGTAGGTGCTCTCGATGTAGCAAGAGATACTTCAATGACAGAGCGGTAGAATGTAACCTGCTTGCAGCAGCACAGTCTGGCCCAGCAGTGTTTTTCACTGGGTCCCCATGGCAGTGGCATGAGGCAAGGAGACCCTTCACTCTACATCTGATGCATTCCCTGCCAGCCAGGTTTCTGCATGTGCCTGCTCCTTTCCCAGCACCCAAAGCAGTCAGCGGTGTCTCCCTGACAGTGAACCTTTGGTGGGGGATGCTTTCCCTTCCCTCTCCCAGGTCCTGTGTGTCTCCAGGGCTGCTATCAGCATTTTGGCTTCCCACAATGTCATCCTGTGAGGTGTCGCTGTGCACCAGCAGTAGGACACCCAGTTAGATGCTTTCCACCTGCCTGGACTGTCTGCAGGGGAGACAGCACCAAGGAATGACACCACTGTAAGGTACCACCATTTCCCTCAGCCTAAGACTTAGTAACTGCTATGAGCAACGTCTTAATGTGAAGTAGAGTCAGCCCAAATGATCACAGGCTGTGCTGCGAGTGGCTGTCTTGTGCCTCCAGCACAGCCTTCCTTGGCACTCCCATGCTAACCCGGGGAGATTGTGCAAAATCTGCGCGTGCTGAAGCGTCGTCCTCGGCTCAGCACACCTCTAACAGGTCTTTGAACTCAAACTCCATTCTCTGCCAATGCATTGAGTTTTGCTTCAGTGCTCCTACGATTTTAAAACCCCCACTGCACCACAGTCACTCGTGGAGGTGCCTCTTGCCTGGCCAGGCTTCTCCAGCACTGGCATTCCCGGGGCCTCTGGGCAGCACTGGAGAGCAGCGCTCAGCAGCCACGCATGATCCAAAAACACATCTCCTCTTCACCAGTGTGCAATGAGGTGAGTTATCAAGCTTTAATGCTTGTTGGCACAGCACTCTGTTCAGCAGGTGAAGTGCCGGAACCATGAACACGATGCATTCCCAAGCACCGCACCTCAGCCTTAAAGGCATCCCCCCTTAGTATCAGTGACAGCTATTGCTGCGGTTTTCGGGGAATCGAAGGCTGCAAAGGTTTGCCCTGGCCTAGTCCAGTCGCTGCCACCTCCAGGCACAGTCGTGGTTCATCTGAACCTCCGACTTGGGCGAGGCGTCTTGGAGGAGTTTTGCCTGTACACGAAGGCGAGACCAAGCCAGTGGAGAGCAATTGCTTGCACATGTATCTAATACAGACGTACCTGAATGAGCTAAGCTACACTTTCATCTCATGCAGTTAAGGATGTTTAATTTTAATCCTGTGTCAATGGTGAGAAAAAAAAAAGGTATGAAATTCTAATAAATAAATCATGCTACTGAGTGCTCAGATCAGCACATCCTTGCTAGAAGCAGTACAGAAAAAGCCGCCTTCCAGCACTGCAGACTGCTTTAAAACATCCCTTCAAATATATGTTGTCGCAATCCAGTGATACACCAGTGACGTTGTGTTGACTTCAGATCTCAAAGCGTTTGCTGTTCTGAGGGTGTGCAATACTGAGGAAGAAGAAAAATGTGAAATGTTTAGTAGTTTTTGATGATCGACTTGAGAACTCCTGAAGAGCTCTGACTTTCTGAAACCATTGTGCATCAGCTCAGACAGCCTGGCTGCTTTCAGGTGCATCACACTGGGCACCTGCCAAGGCAGCCGCTGAAATCACAAGTCTGCTCAGAAAATCTAGATGGGAGATTGCGATGGAAGAAACTGTCTGTGCTGCTATTGCTGAAGTTACTGATTTTTACCTCCTCTGTTTTTAAATTGCTTTGTGGCATTATTTGCTCTCAAGGAGACAACTGGAAATTTAAAACGCGAGAGGTGCCTTTTGTAGTGCTACAGACAAAAGACTTGATTTTCCTGAGATTCCTTGAGTGCTCAGACCCTGGTTAGGCTCCCACGATAGCAACTAGCACAGGGAACTGTTGCATCTCAGTCAGATGCTACCAATTTCACCAAAGCCATCAGTCTGTGCTGCAGCAGAATATTTGCAATATGTATTAGGACGAAAGCTGTTTACCACCCACTGATGAGCTTTTATGTGCAAAACGTCCCTTTCACTCTGTGCTGAAGCAGACACTTGCTTTGATAGTTATATGAAAAAAAAACTTAACTTTGCTTCAGGATATTTATAACCAAAACATGCAGAATTATTGCAACATAAAGTCTGCTTCACTGGGTCTTGCTGATATAAAAAGGAAAAAAAAAAGGGAAGAAAAAGAAGGTTAATATAATAAAGAAAAAAGACAGATGAATGCACGGAACACAGTTCAGATCTACAGCACTATACTGTCCCAGTAATGCCACCAATTCAATTTAAATCCTAAGGAAAATCTAATGCTATTGAAGCACTGCAAATTAACAGCAGCCCTGGCCTTGTATATCACCCCTCCACGATAACCAGCACATCAAACACCTTCACTGTGCTGTGCGGAGACAGAGCAGAGGAAACGTAGTATGGGAGTGAAATGGTTTCTCGTCCTTTGCCCTGCCAGAGGCGAACGCCAACTCTCGCTGTTGTAAACTGTGAGGCAAGGCAATCTACAGTGTTATGGAAAGAAAACCAATACCACACTAGCAGGCAGGCGGGCAGGAAGGCAGGCAGAATGAGACAGAGATGTTTTTAATTGATGCTAGACGAACATAAATAGATGAAGCTGGCATTAAGCAGCACAACCCTTTTTCTCTCTCTGCCAGGTACCCATTTACCCGGGCTCATAACCAAAGGCCAACATGACATCAGAAGCCCCATGGTGTTTTGCCTTTGGGCAACAGCCGGTAAAACTGGTTTCATCTGGCAGATGAGCGTGTGAGCTGAGGTAATTGGTGTGTTCTTTTCTGCCTCAGATTCCTTATCTCATCCTGAATATTCCCATAACCTCCTTTTTTCCAGCCCTTTTGTTTCTCAACAAAAAAATATTTACATTGAAATAAACAGTGGGAGCCTCAAGATCGAATCGTGGGGAGACACAGGTGCCGGTAACTTCACAAACGATGAGCAGTACAATGACAACTGCAGAAGAGATAAGCTGGAAATGGGGGACCTTTTCTAGTGGGATGTTTCCTACTGAACAGAAGGGGTTTGAACAGATAGCATTTGATAAAGAAGCCTCGCTCAAAAACGGCTGCCGCTCCATTTTTCTTTCACTCCTGAGATTCAGTCTGGATTATTTTTCTGCAGTGTTTTGCAACTGAAGAATAAAAAACATCTGAATGTTTTTCATTGACATATGAACATATGAATGTGAGCACAATGTGGGAGTCTTTCTTTCTACACACCAAGGCTGGAAACAGCCAGGGCTGCCTATTTCCAGGGCTGCATTAGCAGTGCTTTGCCAGTGCAGCCATCCCAGGTTATGCAGAGACTGAGAGGGTTTCCTGTGGGCAACCCTCGCATCGACCCCTGGTTCGCTGACTGAGGAGAGCAGGATCATGGAATAAATCCACCAGCAAAAGCATATTTTCTAGCATAAATTCAAATCACTGAATGTACATTACAGGGTTTTTTGCTAGATTAGCTATGTGAATGCGTGGCTTCACCCATCATAGCCCACTGGTTTGGGATGGCCACAGCATGTCTACCGGGTACACGTGCTTAGAAAAACTACCGTGGAGCAGCACCACAACCAGGGCATGTGTGAGTGGGTAAGCTGGGTGGTGGGACAGACATTTCTGGGTTGCCTGAAACACATGAACCTCTATGAGCTGCTCCAGAAAGAAATTGGAGAGCAAAAAGGATTTTCTCCTTCCTTTCAGATATACCACTGGGAAATAGAAATGTGTCAGAAGGACTGGGCATGATGCCTAGCAGAGGCTTGCTGGAGATAAGGTCCCTGCTCTGATGTGTTGGATCAAACCAGGTGGGATGCTGCCTCTGTCATCTGTAACCTAAGGAAACGTGGCCTGCTTTTCAGAAGCGTTGGTCTTTCTACTTACAGGTCCCTTTGGAGCTAGAAAGGTAGAAGCATGGCATAGTTTGGGAAATCTGTCCATAGACAAACCCAGACACTTAGTTTTAACCTCTCAGATTGGAACATTTTGAATGTTTTCACCCTGCTCCTATGGAAATCACTGGTGATGCTTTCCACTGAAGTTGAGCTGGATCCCAAGTCTGTAACCCCTGACATATTAAGAGGGAGAGGAAAATGCAGAACTTAAGACAGAAAATGGAGCCTTTAACCTGCTGAACAAGGCTAAAACACAAATCTAGTGGTTATGCTAAACACTCCAAATGAAAATTATCCAAATGTACAAGATTATAGGAGAAGAAAGAAAACAGACGACTGGAAAGAGATGATGAAAAATGGGCTAAGGAAGGAGGAAGATATAAAAGGTGGGAAAATGAATGGGATAATCCACTCTGGGATGAGGGAAAGGCCAAAGAAGACATGAAAGGAGGACACAAGTGGAGGAACATCATTGTGAAACACAGGAAATCCTCTGTGTGGACACAGACCCAGGGGCTTTGACATCAGGGTCTGAGACCCATCGATGACAGAAAGAGACACCCCTGAGGAGTACTGATGCCTTCAGCGAGGCTGGAAAATGCCTGAGCTGTTTGTGGTCTCTATGGAAAAAGACACAAGGGTAACGGGGCAGGGAAGGAACAGATGAGGGTCCCCTTTTCTTGTCCACCTTGCTGGACATGCCCCAGGGACCAAGCCTGGGAAGGTCCTGTGGGAGGCCCTGCTTTTTTCCAAAGGGACTTCAGGGCTTCCTGCAGGACTGAGAAGCACAGGGTAGGTGTGTGCAGCACGGTGAGCCGGGCAGACCCAAGTAGCTCCTCCACCATGTTCTCCCCTGCCCTGACCCACACATGCACACTCCTCTTTGCAGCACCCTGCTGCTCCCAGCCTGTGCGCCGGTGGCGGGGGGGTACCCATGGCCTGCAGGGGCAGCTGAGGGGCTGCAGCGCTGTGCTGCCTCTACACCCCTACAGCACATAGGTATTTGGGAGCCTCTCGGCTCGAGATGCTGCTGAGCTAACCCGGGAGGGCAGCTTTCCACGCAGCCCCAGCCCCATAACTGCAGGGCAGCTCAGTGACAACATGCGATGCTCCTTGGCTGCCAGGTTTTAAACGAGGTCCATGCATATGAAGCTGGGAGTGTAGTTTTGACCTCTCCTCCTCTTCCTGTCCTCTCTCCTGCACTCAGAAATTTTTGGCCACAGGTTGGGCAGGGTCTTAGCAGCAGAGCGACATGCTTCACCTCTGCTTCCCCCTCCCTTCAGTGGAATACTCATCAGCACACCACTTCGGCAAGGAGACAAATGCCTCGGGTTCAGAAAACACATTTTGGACTTTTAAGAACAGTGAAAAGAGGCAGCTGCCCATTGTGGGCAATTTAGCTTAATGTGATACTGAATTCAGTTGTTTAATACACCCAGATGCTCCAGCAGCGAGTGCATTTAAAAAGTTCTTCAATAAATAATGGAAATGTGAATAGGGGGTTTTGTTTGTTTGTTTCCCTTTTTAATGAAAATGGCAAACCCAGTAATTTGCTACTGTACATCTGCATCAGTTATTTCATATGACATCTTGCTGTAGTAATAATCCATCAACATCCAGTATTACATATGGATTCATAAAAAGGTTTATGCCTGTGTTGGTGCATTTGCTGTCTGCCAAACCAATTATATATATTTTACAAGAACTTATACATATTGAACTGAGAACCTGCTGTGTTAATTGCTCACATTTTTATAGGGAAAAAACGTGGTCATGGAGTGATTTTTCTTTTTAAGCATATTGAGAACATGGCAGAAGAAGATGCTATGTCTTCAGTTTTTCAGAGCTGAAAAATCAATATTGAGCCTTACAATCATTAAAACAAACAACAACAAAAAATCAGGAGGAATGAACTTTGGGGTCTTCTCACCCCTCTTTCCTTTAGGCATCTGTGTCTCATCTTGGTGAGTTATGGAATTACGTGTTCTGTTTCATTATTGCAAGTGTCCCATTGAACTGAAGACTAAAATTCTACCACACCAATGGCTAAGGACACCCTGAAATGCCTTCCCAAATGAGGGCCCCACAAGGGAACTGTGAGGAGCACTGGGTCTACCTTTCTCAGAGCTCTGCTGTTCATTTGTTCATTCTTCAGCAACAACGTCATGTAATTATGAACTGCAGCTTCACTGCTCACAGAATTTCTATGAGTTATATGTTAAATATAGTTTGTTACATCCAGCTCATCACTGGCACCCAATGGCTTTTAACCCCCATTAGGACTGAATTCCCATTCTGTTCCCCACTGACAAAAATTTGTAAAAGATTTATCGTGATTGAAATAAACAAGGGGACAGAATTAAAACCCCTGATCATATGACAAGAGGAGGAAAGCAGAATGAAGTGATATCTTACTTTTAAGAAGATGCAAGACAATTGTGATGCTCCAGAAAGAATAAACAGTATAACTTAAGAGTGACACTTGGGGGAAGAGATGCCTTTGTGGCCTCTATGGGTCTCTGAGAATTGCAAGGAAGCATGAAAGCCCTTTGCCCTGCTGGTGTTTTATTTTTGAGGGAATACATGCAGACTATTCTGTTTCTGATGCTGCTGAAAAGGCTATGGTTTTATTTATGCTTGTTTCATGAGAGCTCCTAGTTGTCACTTGGGAGAAGAGCTCTTCCTGCAAGTGAGGATCCACTTTATGCCTCTGCGTGGAGCAGAGAAGTTCTCCTTTCCCACGCTTCCCAAAGCAAACCTTTACTCAGGCTCTGCCCTGCCCAGGTTCTCTCAAAACTCAGGTGAACGCCAAAGTCGGGGAATGGACAGACATGGACTGCATATACATTTTTAAGAAAACCAGCCAGGTGTTAGTGTAAATAATGAATGTTTCTGAATATGTATATATATATATTGTTTCTATTTCTTTTGATGAACTTTCTTACAGTCCATAGCACATGTTGAGCAAGGCAGAACAAAATGACAGCCAGGCAGAAGACTGACTTTGTAATTAATATACAGATGATGGCAGAAAATACTAAGAACATCATCTGTAGCAGAACAGTCTTTTTCAGGATGTCTCTTCCGTTTTGCCCAGCATAGGGTGGCTGGCCTCTATTTTTTACTGCAGTAACAGATGTAACAGTTAAGTTCTTCTTCTTCAAAGAATGAAAGCAAGCAAGATAATCTTCTCCATGCACTTTCACTCAAATTACTGTCCTTCTCTGTCTGGCATGCTACGAGAAAAGTATGTGCTAATCACTACCTTGCATGTGCGTTTTTCTTGCCATCATTTTATCTTTCCCACATTTCGCCATCGCTAACCTGAATTAACAAGGAGCACACCAAATACAGACCTAATACCAGAGTTGCCAGTGATCCTAAATGCTTCACTTGTGACACTGCTGTTAACCATTTTTGATGGGTTACAGCAGGGGTCCTCACACTTTTTAACCAGGGGGCCGGCGCGCGGATGCAGTGGCAGGCAGCCATCTGCGGCTGCTTGGTTTCCCCCCCAACCCCTGGCGGGGGGTGGTGGTGGTGGTGTCTGTAAATACCGGGGGCCGGATTGAGGACCCTGGGGGGCCGTATCCAGCCCGCGGGCCGTAGTTTGAGGACCCCTGGCTTACAGCTCTGTTTTCCCACACTAAGACCCTTCCCTGTTTTCACAGCGTTCTTCCTTCCACACGCTACTTCCACCACTGCAGAGCTGAGCTTGCCCTGCAGAGTGGCAGGAGTGGGACCCAGGGCTGAGCCCTCCATCCAGCCAACTACTCAAGCATGCACTAATTGTCACTCGGGGACACAGCTGGCCTGTCCCAGTAATGCCCCGTTCACACCCTTAAGTGCTTCCCCAGCACCCTTGGAGCCCCCGCACCTTTCCACAACAAGCTTTGATACCCTTCTCCAGCCTGCTTTCCCCAGTGTAATTTTTTGAGACAAGTCTTGCTGGTTTATTCAAGGTGCTGTAAGCACCAAGTTTACAGTAATGCTGTTTCATGCAGATAGTGCTTTTCCTAGCCTGGCCACACACTTCTGTAGCCAGCAGCATTGCCTCTCTGGAAATTTTTTGCACTACTGGTGCATCACTCTGCAAAAAGAAGAGGACCTTGATGGCACCAAGTAGGAGGGTAGGGCTGCATTGCACTCTCCCTGACAAACCTTCCACATCCCAGTCAGTCCAATCTTCCTGGAAATGACAGGAACACAGAATGGTTTAGATTGGAAGGGACCTCTGGAGATCATCTTGTCCATCCCCCCTGCTCAAGCAGGGCCACCTCGAGCCAGTTGCCCAGGACTGTGTCCAGACAGCTTTTGAGTATCTCCAGGGCACCTGGAGGATTTGCCTGAGTGTGGAGCAGGGAGAAGGGAGCTGGGCACTTGGGACACCTCCTTGCCAGCAGCACCCCTCCCACCCCTGCAGCCTGGGCAGACCCCAGCAGCAGGTACAGGGGCTGACCCAGCCTGCAGCCCTCCCTCGCTGCTGGATGGTTACAGCCGTGGTTTCTCCTCCCTGGTGCTGCCTTTGCAGCACTCACTCATGCAGCAAGGCCCAGTGAGCCGGGGAGGGCACCGTTACAAAGGGGCCCTTGCTCGCTCGTGCCAATCAGTCACCACATCTGCTGTGTGGAGCACCAGCTGAGACTGGGCCAGCTGAGACTGCTAACAAAAATAAAGCCAAGCCAAACACTGAGGACAAGGAAATGCTCTAATTTTTAATGACATGCATCGAAAGAGGAATTTCATCTTGTGTTGCAGCTGTTATCATGCCAATGAGAAAGACAACAAAAAAAGCAACAACAAGGATGTGGCTAAATCTCTCAAGTTAAAAAATAGATTTTAAATGAAGGCATGGTAGCTAAAAGATGCTAGGAAAAGACAAAGAGTAACATTTACTACCAATGTATGCAGAAACATCTTGCTTCTTAGCTTGTCATCACAATGTGGCCCCATATCATGTCTTTGATGGAAGAGATTAGAAAAAGACCCATGCACAACAGGGAACAGGAAAGAAGCATTTCCTAAACACTTTGAGAAATGCAATTTTTCCCTTCCAAAACAAACTATACGCTACTCTGATTAATTTATTATCTCAGCAGTGCCCTTTGGGCTCAGTGGATGTATTACCATTAAGCAGGTAAAGACCCAAGGATAATTTTAAATAGAGCTTACAGCGGTCACAGGTCTGACTGATTTCTGCTGCTGTATGGTGAAGAAGACAGAAATGCTTTTTTAAATTTAGAGGAACAGACAGTTGTGTTTAAACGTGTTAGTGAGAAGGCGGTGAGACTACATGTGACAGCCAATTCACTGCCAAACCAGTGCACAAAAGGTGGTGCAATGGGTTTTGTCCAACACAGAAGATCCTTCCTCTGAGCCTAACATTCATTCACTCTCTAAAGAGGGACTGAAGGATTTTTCCTTTTCAGAAAGTGGCAGATCAATAGGGAATGAACTTGAATGCATGAAACATGTTAAAACTACCAAGTTACATGCACTATATTTGGTTTTTCTCAAACATAGTTTCTTTCTACTTCCTCACTAGCCTTCAAAGTACTGCAAGTACTCTGCTCATGCAGTATCTGGTTTCAGGCAAACCAGCGTGGCAGTTTGCCTGAGCTGAGAAAATATGCTTGAAGTCTGCATTCACAGGCGGCCTCAACATCCTAAGGAAAATGCTTTGTTTTTGTAGCCTGAAAGTATGTCACAAACATGAATAGAATTATATGCTCACTCTCCCTGGCCCTCAATCCTCTTTACCTTAGGAAAAAATTACACACTTCCAATTACAGGGCCAGTTAAAATCAATACAAAGGTGGGAGAAAACAGATCATTTTTCTTATGGAAGTAACTGTTTTCATTAATTTTTCATTAGCTCTGCTTTTGTTGTGCTATCCATCACTGAATGAGCTGGTATGCAGTAGATTACATTTAGGTTATCTTACATGCTTCCAGGATTTAGTAGATATTGCCCGATAAAGCTGCGAGCTTTATGGCTTTAACTTACATCTATCAATAATGCATCAGAAGAGAATTTTTCTGTGGAACAGCCGTCTGAGCCAAGCAGCTTTCTCCTGGAATAGCTGCACTGGTTACACTGGAGATGATAGCACAGCTTTTAAACTACTCATCTAAAGGCTACAACTGCAAGAAAGAGGAGCAGATGCTTAAGGCAGAAGATAAGCTGTGAGGGTTGGAGCCCTAGTTTTCTGCTGTTGTCATTTTTATTTTGGAGCATTTGAAGCTGGGAGCCAACGTGCCTTGCCCTGTCTCAGCAACCACACCTGAAGAATCCTGTCACTGACCATCCTGGCATGCATCAGAATTTTATTGTGACCACTACATGAATGACCAAACCTTTTTCATAAAATGCACTGGAGCTTTCTGTTGCTATTTCCCCTCCTCCCCTGTAATATCTGAACTCTGTGTTAAGGAATCGAAACATCATAAACAGAAAATTAGTCACTACTGAAGAGCTGAGCCAGAGGAAGGAGATGAAGACATCAGTAGACGCTACTTAAAACATGAAAGGTGAAGGGAATATTAATTAATTTATTTTTCCTCTCACTTGGGAAGGAATTAGAAAAAAATTCCCAAAGGTACATCAAGCCTAACACAGTTGTAGTGTTGCTTTCTAAGCTTATTCAGACATCTCAGGGACGCCTTGTATTTGCTCAAATAGCTTGCAAGCCTCGGCTTATAAAAACCCATGTGTCATAGTACCTCACTGATTCCAACCTCTTTCCATACTACGAGAGGGGTTGTGAAAGAGGGTGGCAGCTAAGCGTGATTCCTGAAGCACAGCTTGCCACCCAGCTGGGTGGAAGTCGAGCCTCTTCAGCTTCCCCAGCTGCAAGATGAGCTTATTGCTACCTTCTTCCCTTACAGGTAGAAAGATGCTTAATTGAAGGTTTGTACAATGCTTTGAAGAGACCAAGCACTGTTATGGCCAACATTCTCACTCCTGAGCTGCCCAGACACAGCCCTAAGCAGAAAAAACCCAAGCTTCCTGAACTGGAGAAAGCAAGGCAAAAATGCACAGCTACTTTTGTTATTTTCTGGTAATAAGTGTTTTTATTGTGAGCCACTCAGAGCTGAAGTATTTATTCAGAAGCAGCAGGGATTAGTGAAATAATGGCTCCACATCTTCAGAAGGAGTGTCCACACTGCCTGTTTTGTCTTTTGTTTTTGCAATTTCTTGGCATTCTTGGTATTTCTTGAAATATCAAACATCCACTGGTGATACTCGCTAAGCCCTCTGGTTTGAACTGGAGACAGAACAAGTGCAGTACATGCATTTAAGGGACTTCAGCCCATGCAGTTTCTGTTTTAAATCAATGCCCACCCAACAGGTCGCTGCCCTGCCCTTTAGACTGCATCCTAACAGCAAGCAGGCAAGGCCAGCCATCCCACGTTATGCACTTTCCTGAGGAAAATTAATAACACTGACAAGCCACATAATAGAACAGAAACTAGATGACCATTGGGGTTGTAGATGAGATCGTTTCAGTCCAAACTCCAGAGTACAGAAACAAATCTCCCTCCCTCCATCTCTCCTCAGACCAGCAAGCCACAGCTGTGCTCTGAGGACCAGGAGACAGGGCTTACTGGGCTGGGCAAGGCCACCAACACCCCACACTCCCCAAGGGGCACAAACCCAGCCTGCTCACACCAGCGACAGCCTCTCCAGAGAGAAGAGCTCACGGACATACAGTTTCAATGGGGCCAAGAGACGGGTCTGATCAAACCACACTTCCTCTGACCTGCAGTGGAAAATGGTGTATTTGGTAGAAGCAACAACAAGCAACAGAGATGACATACTGTTGCTGTTGATGCAATGATACTGAGAGCCGATCACCAGGCCATGCCTCTTCTCATAATCCCTGAATTACACTAATCTGTAATTCTGCTCATAACTTGGGTGTGAGGCAAGTTCACCATGAATACAGAGGGCAGAAGATGGGATGTGGCCCATAATATCTGACATTAGCTAAAAAATAATATGCTTTTCATTATTTTAGGGTCACAGAGCTCAGTAACGTATATAAGCCCTTAGTCAACAAATGTAAAAAAAAATCGCGGATTCAAGAAAAAAGTGGACTTTTCCCCCATCTGTCAGAGGACACTTCCATTTCTGGAGCTCATCTGCACAAACAGAAGATGCTTCAGCAGGTAGGCACTAGTGTTTCCCCCCAGCATCGATGTTAGCATGCTGGTTACTACTAGCAGAGCTAGCTCAGCTTACAAGGGGATGAACCTTTGTACTATGTGCCTGCATCTTTTTTTGCAAGACTACGAATACAATTTTAGAGGTTTCCATGTCAAATAGAGGATCCCAAATGCTAAGTCAGTTTTGGGGTCTTCAATAACCACATCAACACGGTAGTAGCCAAAGCCAACACAGAGACCTGATACAACGTATTGATTTTTGGTGGTGGCGATCCCTCCAGACCCTCAAGAAATAATAAACTACTCAAACTGAAGTCTGAGAAAAAGCAACTGGTCTACAGCCCTAAGGATGTCTTGGTTTCATTTCCACTGTAAATAAACCTCAGGCAGCATGAATGCCGACATACAAATACCAGTTGTCCCTAGAAATAATTCATAATATAGAATTCCGCAGTCAAGAAATGACAGATGGAAATAAATGTTTTTATTTCTCTGAAAAACCGACCATTGGTCAATAAAAATTCTTTTCTCACCCCCCAAAATCAAACCCTTCCTTCCCCAAGTCCCCAAAAAATTGAACATTAAAGAAAAATAACACTTGACAAGTCATTTGGGTGACAGTAAAAACCCTGTAATTAGTACAGCAATCAATTTTTAAAGGTTGCTGCAAAAAATTACACTCACGAACAAAATGTTTCTCTTCAAATTGAAATGAGTGCCTGTTTAGCATAAAGAAAAATAACTGAATGGGTGGCTCAACTTTCATGTTTTCAGAGGGTAGTACGTTGTCCCCACTGGATTTCGTCATGGATTCTACTGGGTATCAAAAAGCATCAAAACATCACAAGCACCTGCTTGTGCCAGTTAAGCAATGAAATGATCAGTTTTCTTCTGGACACGTGGCAATGAAGAGGAAAAACATTCACCGGGCCAGACTACCTGGAGAAAGAATAAATCATCAGCATATACTTACAAGTAGTGCTTCTGGAAAGACAGATTAACCTAGTGACTAAGCAGGACTTCACCTTCTCCAGCACAGGGTAAATTAACTCAGTCTTCAATGGGACACCCGCTGTTCAAAGGTTCATCCAAGCGTGCCAGGATCCATACTTACATTATGTAGCTGTTTGGTACACTAGGGAGGCGACAGAGGAAGAACTAAACCCTGGGATCGCGGTTATTACAGCAATCCAGTGTTCACATTACCAAAAGAAAAGGTGAAGACCCAGGTCCTCTGCCTGCGTCTCGTTGTGGGAAGGGGTGTTAGGTGGCATCTGCAATCTCTGCATGTCCACAGCAGCTCTCCTGGCATCGGCTTAACCAAGTTGCTGAAGTACAATATTGGCAGCTACTGTTCACTGCAGCTCTTCCTCTTGTTATTAAATACAGTACCACTGATAGCATGAAATGCAGTCATACTTTTTAATACAAAATTAGATAAATTTAAGCTATTGTACATGTCAAAATTACTAACCTCCAGAAACGAGCTGACCATAATCTGGTCCTTCTTGGTTCTCCCCACTCTCCCCTTCCTGGATATATTGCTCATTTGTCTGCTGATCAGCTTTTCTAAAGAACATTTTAAAAACACACGGTTACAAGCCTCAGTTGCAAACAGGACTAATCTCATTTGCTCTCTAGCTTATTCCTGCATATATTTTTCATCAGCCATTGCTTTGTTTATTCATGACCTCTTACTCCATGACTACATCATAATGGCAGAGACATTTACATTCGGGGTCTCGAAGTGATTTTTTGACTCCATCAACAACGAACGCAGGCTCGGTGGGAGGGTGGTCAGCCAGCTGGGGACTTGGGAGGAGCACAGAGGTATCCTCGGTGTCGTTGAGTCAGAGGGGTATGCGCTGGGCAAGCAAAACCACCAGCTGAGCACAACCTGCTGGCTTTGGGAGCAACACAACAAAAAGCATTAGCGGCAAAGTTCCTTGGCCTCCACACCCAGCCTACGCAAAGGCTGTGGGTGGTGTGGGCACTGCCAGTGCCGGGGGACAAATCTTGAGGCTGCTGATGCTCCTGGCCAGGCAGGCTTGGGGTACCTGCTGGCCAAGCAGCAGGGAGCGGAGCTGCAGCACCCCTGGCTCCAGCCTGCACCGGAGCATATGCCTGTACGTAAACACTGTGGCTTGCAGGACAGGTCTGGACGTGAGAGTACCTTTGGGCTTAACAGACAGTGTAAACATATCCCCAGGTACACTGTGGAGGTCCCAGAAAGTGAGGCTCCACCTGGAAGCACAGGGAGGGTTTCTGCAGCAAACAGTCTCTGAAACATCACGTCGCCTTACACTGGTACCCACATACCCTCAACCCATGGGGACTGGCATCTTTTTTGACATCACAAATTTCATACCACTTCCAAGAGTTTGAAGATCTGTTAAAAATATTTATTTCCCAGGGTTTTAGCTTTCCAAATTCTTTGCAAACTAACAACCAAATTGTGGGCAGTAAGAGCAAGCATTTGTTTATTTTCTAAGAGGACTACTTGCTGCTAATTGAAAACAAGCATTTTCAATGAGGCAGCTGTTTCAGTACTGTGAATAGACAGATCAGCATCACATTGAAGATCTAATAACCTGCTAATGAACCTTAATTTTCAGAGCCCCCTCCCTCACCCATTTCCACATTTCAGTAATTTCAAAACCATTGATATGTGCTGGCAGAAAGTTATTAAAAGATGTCAGAGGGCATCTTTTAATAAAAAACAGAAAGCTTTTTTTTTTTTTTCATTATCAGACTATATTAAAAACCTTGTTACATGTATTTAACAATTTCTCTTTTTTCTTCTCTTAAATAAATAGCAAAGTGTCACCAAAATGAATGGAACACTGGCACCATTGCGTTGATAGAAACTTCCATACTAGGATGAATACACAGTCATATTCTGGAATATTGCATAAAAAGATACTTTGGAGGAAAGGTGGCAGTTGCTGGTGCATCTTAGGTGGTGAAAGCATCAACCCGTGAACAAATCTGTGCAGTGTTATCATGATGTGGCGCCTTTGCAAAATCTCACCGGCCCGAACCAAGCTGCAGAGGTGGCCTCGGTAAGACTCTGCAAGAGAACAACTCGCAGGACATCTAATGCAGGACATCAGCTTACTGCCTGCTACCAAGAGCAATGCAGCCAATGGTGTAGCACAAGGGGTTGACCATCTCACTCTCTAGGCAGAACAACACTAGCTTTAGAAGGGAAATAAACGACATTAAAAACAAACAGGCTGACTAACACACAGTAGGGCAAGGGCTTGGAGAGTTGGAGCTGCCAACTCCTTAGTCAAGAGGGAAGGATGCAACTATTCACTGTGACATTGAAGGTTACAGAACCAGGTGCCATTTTTTGACAGGTTTCCCTGGGCTGAGCTGGTGTCATTTTTAAGCCTGACCAACAGCCCCTCTTCAAACAGGGACAAAGCTTAAAAAGGATAGCGCTGAAGGAAGACCAGCAACGTGCAGCACACCAGACAGATCGCACAACGGCGTCTGCTGCCTTTAACTCACTCCACCGTGTGTGGGCAGCGCTGCCTGCCCACTGCCTGCCGGAGTGGCCGCCACTCCGTGCACTGGAGTGCAGTGAGCTAAATCCCACCTCTCTGCTCCTGTTGGCTTAAATCAGACCCTCAGTATTTTAAACAGAGTTTATTGTTATTTAATACATTATAAAATTTGAAAAAATTGTAGGAAAGCAGCAGATTCAAACCAGAGCATCTCTACCAAATATTAATTATTCTGGCCCCCTTTGAAAAAACACAAAACAAAACAAAAACGACAAAAATCCTCATTCAAAAGAAAAGTTAACCTTTCACATCTGTGAGGGCAGACAAAAAGTGTGCGACTTCTGTACAAACTACATTAAAAATTTCAGTCAACTAGCTTTCCAATGCAATGGATGGTCGTCTCCTGAACACCTGCCCATCCACCTCTAAAAAAGACCATAAACCTCCATATGCAAATAAAGTTGAGTCAAGGTGTGTACACATTAAAAAGTGGATGGCTGTTTGGCAATGGAAAATGGGTGAAGAGTAGTCGATGTATCCCCCAATGGTAATGGCTTGTACACCGTTAAGTGGGCCCCAGTAAGGCCTAGGACACTTAATGGCCATCAGAGCACCAACCTCATCTACCACTGTTTTGTTGTTGCATTTCCTACCCTTTGACATATATATACATATATATATGTACATACATACATATACATACATATTTTTAATATATATGTGTGTGTGTGTGTGTGTGTCTTTTCTTTTATACCTTGAGGTTATTATTATTATTACTACTATTCCAAATGTTCCCATATGAATTCAGGTGTGGTCTCTATATTTGATATAAATGTGTCTTTTATTCGATTTTAGTTCCAGGATTTGTTTGGAGTCCAAACTGCACATGAAACGTCCCCCTTTTTTTCTCTTTTCCTTTTTTTTTCGTCATAAAGAAACATGTCCATTTTAGTCCAGAGGCTCTTGCTTTATTCGAATGACAGAGGGTGCACGAGATGTCCTTCTGAGTTCTCGTCTCAGTACGTATTCACTGAATTGGGAAGAGTCCACGCCACCTCCACATGAGCCAACAATCTCAAACCCTCTTTGCTGTAACCTCTCAAGTACCTGCAAAAAAGAGGAGACAAACACCGATGTATAAGTAAATAGACTGGGTTTTGTCCAAGGATGATAACTGCTGCTTTCAAATGGATCCAGCTAGGAAACAGCAGTGGTTACAAAGATCCTGTAACTCGTTCCTTCATCTTCACTGTACTGGACTGATTTCTGCTGACTTTGGCCATTGAGCACTAAGAAGAAAGATATTTATTTATTTTTTAGTACTGTCAGCAAATCCACTATTAGTCTAGCCACAGAAACATGCGTGGAGAAACACATTCTCTGCTTCACAAAATTTACAATGCAAAAGGGCAAATACAGGATTGCACAGCAAATACTGCAAGACACTGAGCAGACACCTCAATTAAATGGTGACAATGCAGATACTGCGGTCATAATTTCAGAAAAGTTACCATCAAATTTTCTAGAAAAAAACAAGCATGACTATGAAGGTTTGTGGCTACAGTTACCTGTGGTTAAACCTGGGACCTTTTAACTTTAATTATGGGACTAACGAGTTCTGGCTATTCACCTTCTTCCCTCCCTTTTCACAACCTGACTGTTGCTTCCGGTGGGAAATACGATGGCAAAATGAAAAAAAAAAAGGAAAAAAAAACCCCACAAGGATAAAAGAAGAGTTAGGCAGGACTCTCGGAGCAGGAGGGGTATGTGCCCAACAGCTCACCCAACAATTGATGTTGCAAAGACCTCAGCTCCCAACACCAGCTCCAGGCTGCTAAGAACATGGTCTCCTTCCACACCACTATTCCACTATTTTTATTTTTTTTTAATTGCCCATGTTCATGCAGGTCTACTGTAACTGCAGGGCTAAGGTATTCTTTCCCTTGTTTATACTCTTTGTTGCTTCTTTCATCGTCTTTATCTGTTCCGCTGCCTGGGCTTCCTTCACCTCCCTTGTGAAGGTGACTCTTCCACGGCTTCACCAGGGTCACCTGTGATGGCCACCAGCCCCAAGGCACAGGCTGATGCTCCTGCACCCCACAGGACATGGGATCTTCTGTCCAGCGTGACCAGATCTCACTGGAGTTGTGCTGGGAGCAGGCGCTGACCAAGTCTTTCCCAGCTATCTCACCAATTAGCAAACTGGCTTGCGTGTGTGCTGGGACAGCAAGGGCAAGCAGGGTGGCAGAAGGCTGCAGCGGATTGGGGTGTGGGGAGAAGCGAACTGTGGGTTAAAAACACTTAAAACAAGACATGCCACGTCTTTACACGTATTGCTTCAGGTCGGCAAATGTCTTTCCAAAATACCTGAGCATGGCTAATTGCACAGCAGACAAATCTCAAAAAGGAGGGGGTAGGAAAAGAGACTTGGAAGGAACCATGAAAACATCTGTGCAATTTTTATTTATCCTGATCTTCAGCTTTTAACAATATAAACCAAAATGCCCCCAGAATGTCTTGGTGCAAGCTACTGAAAAGTCGAGCAGGAGAACTTAGGTCCTGAGAAAAAACCCAGGGGAAGCAACTGGTCAGGAAACCAGCCCAGTTCTGAACAAACCATTTGTACCTCACTCTCTGGGTCTATTGGCAGACCCTGTCCTGCCCCACATTGTTGTTAGTACTGGGAGATGCTTATGACCTCAGAAATGGAAGATGCAGCATTACCAACGTGGCAACATAACCTCTCTTGAAGCCTGTGCATGTTTTGTCGCTGTGACTTGGGTATTTCACATCAATAAATATGTCTGACAATTCTTATTCATGTGACACAAACGTAAGCATCAGAGTAAGTGATAAACGGTTAGAGGCTACAACTGCTTTGATACAACAGGGACATCATATCACATGACATGTGGCTAAATAACCATCCTCCTTGAAAGTCCCATCCCTTTTCAGTTGCAATCTTACATCTAAGGCTGGTCTAAATTTGCGTTAGTCACTACAACAAAACAACTTTAATGTTTCAGCCTGACAGTAAAGGCCAGTAAGAGACTTGGGTAGGTCTAGATAGGTCTGTCCAGACTCCTGGGTTAAGTGCTGGCACGTATGGAGTGCCCAGCGAGCCTTCAGTGCATACTGTGGCACTCAGCTCCCTTCCTCTGGGGAGGGAGCACAGCAGAGCTGCTCTACCTGGACAGCAGGGCCCGGCAGATGGAAAGACACCAAGCTCAGCTTGCAAGTCTCTTCTGCGTAAGAACTCGCTCCTGAGCCTGCAGCATTTAGGAGGTGTACCTAAACCAAACAGCATCAACAGTGCTAATGACCATTCCAGATGTGAAGAAGTGTTCTAACTCCAAAGTGCTGTCTGTGCAGGATGCGCTAACTAGGCAAAGATAGGTGTGTGATGTTTGTTTTTAACTACCGAAGGATAAAACCATTAACAGTATGACTTATTAAGTTTATTATATTTATTCCAGAAATTACCTGCATTTGTCTCCCAGATTTTTTCTTATCCATTTCATAAGAGCTATTGATCATAGATTGGGTTGGGTTGGAAGGGACCTTTGACAGTCACCTAAGCCAACCCCCCTGCAATGAGCAGGGACATCTTCAACTCCATCAGGTTGCTCAGAGCCCCATCCAGCCTGACCCTGAAGGCTTCCAGGGATGGGGCACCTGCCACCCCTCTGGGAAACCTCTTCCAGTGTTCCACCACTATCACTGTAAAAAAATTCTTCCTTCTATCTATTCTAATTCTACCCTCTTTTAGTTTAAAACCATTACCCCTTGTCCTACTGCAAAAGGCCTCTAGTATGCCATAAAAAATCAGGAAAAACTGCTGAAAGTGAAAAAGGAGGCATTTCCCTGAGACCACAGAAATGGATGGGCCCTATTTGCAATAAGCAGGCATGCCTTTGGTTTTGTTACCACAGCAAGGAGGAAGACTGAACATGTTTTCTTCATCCAAAGTAAAAAGCATATGGAAGACATGGGTAACGCTGGAAAAAGGACACAACTAGCTTTTAACCACATCTATGGTAACTCCCCCCTTTTCACATGCCTTGCCTGACAGTCTTGTTGGAAGGGTCAAAGTCCTCCTAGGATGCCCCAGTCTGAAAGACAGCAGAGGAGGCTGAGACAAAGTCCCCTCTACGAAGGTAAAAACTCAACAGATGCCTTCTCCTGTGGCTGCAAACTGCTCCCTTCTCCAGTAATACTGGGTCCTCTTTTAGGAGGAGGGAGGAGGAAGAAGGAGGATGCTGGCTGTGTTCTCCCTTTGTGGAAGTGTGGCCCTCCTTTCAGTAGCTGGCCAACGCTACTGTCCCATCATCTCTTTCTCACATTAATTCCTCTTCCCCCTCAGGTCTCACAGCCAGAATAAGGGACTGGGGCTTCACTTTTTTGCTCCTCCGTTCTTCCTATTTAGTTTCAGAGCTTCTATAGACTCCGGCAAATCAGAGCATCTCTGTTGCCTTTCTCAGGTGAAGGAATAGCTCCTGATGTCCTCACAACAGGTTCTGTGGGGATGTGGCCTCTTCCTTCCCTGGTTTGAGATGTCCCTGTGCCCTCTCATCAAGCCAGAAGACAATTTGTAACAAGCAGGGCAAGGGACTGGAAGCAGGCCTGAATGTTCGCCCTATATTCAAATGTCAAAAAAAAATGTTTCTCCAAATATGCAATGTCTTTACATTGAGGCACACATGTATCTCCTAAAGCAAGTTTTTAACGCTACTGTAGTTTGCTTGCAAAGAGATTTGGTGATGATATGCGTAAATTAAGTTCAGAAAGCAACCCCGACCCACAGAAATAAATAACTAGCTCAAAGCCTCCAGCTGGCTTTGTTCACCAAAACATTCCCAGTGACAGGGAAGAATGTCAACCCATTGGTAGCTGGCCAGCAGGCTCCCTTCCAAGAAGTGCATACGTGACTTCCTACCTGAACTGAGTTGAGGTGACAGTATCCGTTCAGTGGAAATCGGATGACATGCGTCGAGTCATGATTCCAGCCGGCATTGACAGAATTACACATCACATCACCGATTTCTGGAAACACTTCTTCTATCAATGACTTATCACCACTCAGCGTAATCCTCTCTCCAAGATCTGGGGCAACTCGCACCACCAGGCACTCACAAGACTTTGAGAAGCGGCCACTCTCCCGGTCCTGTTTCCACCTTTCCATCTCTCCTAGCATGGGCTGAAGCTGGAAATACTTTGCTTCTTCATATAACAAACTGTAGTCCTGAAAGACACATATATTACTGTGCACAATTAAGAAAGAGGCATTGCTAATGTACCGCTTAATGTATACGGTTATGCAGGCTAACGCTGCTCTAGATCTGGAACCCTTCAGACATAGTTTGTAATTACTGTGTAGGAAGGTGTAATAAAACAACAGTGCAAGCAAAAAGTAACCATCAGCCACTTGAAACAGACTGGGTATAGCAGCACTAGTGAGGGGAGGGGGAGGCTATGCTTGCTTAACTCCCTCCTGCTATGGAATAATCCAGGGAGAAAAAAAAAAAATAAATCTTAGTTTTCCCCATACTTTATCCCCATAGTGATGTCATAGAATAATGACCTCATTGAACAGATGGAACAGAATTCAATCAGGACTCAGAAAATTCATCACTAGGATCCATCACGTCTTACAGCATTACTAGCAGGCATTGTAACAGGTATAAGAATGTAAATGAGGGAGCCTGCAATGGTTCTTAGTGTAAAATGATTCAGATATTTGCATAATGGATTGCACATATTACTGCATTTTAAAAATTAAGTATTTTTTAATACCTCCCCATTTTGCCAACAGTATTGTTTACTACATCATCTCAAATGCCAGAGCAGAGCAAACGCATTTCTAAGCATACCCAGTACAAAAGTAATTTAGAACTGATGATCTGGAGTCTGCTACTGCCATTTTTTAAATTAAAAAAAATATCTTTTTTTTCTAGGTTTAAGAGCATAAGACCATTTGGAAAATATTTATACAGAGAAAAGCGATACATGAGAATTAGGGAAGACAGGAACAGAATGACATGAGAAGACTGCTAACAGTCAATACGGCCCTGAATTTGCGCTAGAAACCAAATACTTTGTGAGAATGGGACATCTAAGTCATGTTCAAAATACTGCTTACATTTAACATGTAACAAAGAAGTCACCTCTTCCATATGAAACAAGGACTGCTGTTCGTTTTAAGCACTGATCTTTGGACACCTTACAGCATAACTGGGGAAAGACACCCCTTTGAACGTCATGTTGGTCGGGTGAACTTGCCAGGAGTTACATTTTTAATTTCAGCATAGCTACAGTATATTTATGTGTTTAAAAGGCTCTGCATATATAATTTCTTAATATTGCACGGAAAGTGGCGTTTCCTTTTCCTGTATTTCTGATTACCTTCAGGACAAGTGCCGAGAGCAGCGCAAAGTCACGCTAAGGCTTCAAAAGAGGGACATGATGCATATTGGTTAGTTCCAAACTCCCACATTATTCAGGTAGATCTGAATAATCATGCACAGGAGAACTAAGTATGCCTCTACAGGTGATGATTCAAAGATTGCTGCAATATGGGTCTCAAACTCAACCTCACAGCTAATACGCCCCTCTCTCAGATCTCAGAAAATCTCTTAGGTACGAGGGATAAAAGACTGTACACGAGTGTGAGCTGCTCTAACCCTTCCCCATCCCCTCTCCTGCTTAATCTGAATTGCTGCATTTCCTATGTGAACTAATGGCACAGCCAGCTACACTGATACGCATTCATTAAGTAATGATAAAGATCTGTTCTGATTGCAGCCGCGGTCTCCAGTGCTTTCTTCACTGACACCACACATACACCCACACACCTACAAGCAGATAAACACAGAACATCACATGGAGTCTGAAACTCTGCTTCTGTAAGCTAATGTCTAATGTGGTGAACTACCACAAATTTAATTTGTTATTAAAAAGAAAAAAAGGCAGGCTCTTTAATAAAGTTTAAATAATAAATGTAGAACTGTTCATCCCTGACTTCTCTAAAACTCCAAAATTAAGCTTGCAGTATACATTCAAGAGTCTGAGGGAGAAAATATTTTATGACTTAATGGTCAAATATTACCATGTGTGCAGTTTACTTTGTCAGTACTTCGATTCCCACACTATTCTCTGAATTTCAGCGTGGGAGTGGAAGCCAGCGCTGCTGCGATCAGAGGGGAAGCATAAAAGTGGATAGGAGGACAAGTAATCAGCAAAGCTCACGAGCAGTCGGTTGCAGATTGTAACATCCTTTCCGTTTCCATCAGCATCCTACGATATTTAATTTCCTTAGGTCAAACATGGCAAGGTTGCTCCATTACGCTATAGCCAGGAGGGGAAAATTTAATATTGATGCCACTCTAGAAAAGGCTGACAGGTGCCACTTTTGCACCCCCATGCTTATTTCTGCCATGTACCTGAAACTAAAGACATACCCCACGAGTCCCCCCCCTCCCCCACCTCCACCATCTAGGGCTCTGCTTTGACTACACACCAGATACTTGGCTTTACCAAGGTAGGTGCAAAACACCCAAGTCCCTTGAAATCTCACCTTGAAATCATCAGGAATGAGGAGTTTTGATGTCCTTAAAAAATTCAAGATATATCTGAACATCTGCCCATCCCTGTCAATGAAATAATGCTGCTTGAGACTGTCGAGGACAATGGGCTCCGTGCCATCGAAAAGCCGTCCGATTCTGGAGAGGAAAGAAGAGACAAGCAGCAAGGGTCAGACCAAGCTTGGCTCAGCAGCTGCTCAAACGGCCTGACACTGCAAAACCCCCTCGCGCCAACTTCACCAAAGCAGCTCTGTGGCTCCGCTCCATGAGAAAAGGGCTGGTTTCAAACCACAGTTTAAGCTGCATGTTTTCTAGCGTGGCCTCAGAAACTTCTAAGTAGCACAGCTGGGGAGGTGGAGGGGAAGCAGCTGGGGCAGGAGCCTCTTGCACCAGCCTGGCTGTCCAAACGCGTGTCGTGTGAGATGACACCCCCTCAATCATTTTGGACACCTCTCTTGATAGCCCCCATCAGCAGACCCCAACCCCCCGGATGCACCCCTTGATTGACTCCATTCTGCTTTCCGCAGGATTGCGCGATGGACTTAATTTAGTTTGGAAATTGCACTTGGGAAACAGGGGGCTTTTTTGTTGCTTGCTTGGGTTTTGTGTGTTTTTAAAGCCAGTTCATATTTTGGATGCCATTTACTGCAACCAATACTTGGACAAGTACAGCTGAGGGGGCAGCACATTGGGGGAAAAAGAAGCTGGGGATACAAAGGTTGTAACATTTCAATGCAAGATAATGATTTCACAGTAATAATTAACTGTTTGTAGCAGGTTATCAATTACCACACTCTAAAATAATCAGGAAAAATGCCTTGGTTTTTAGAGACCACCCACTGACCACCAGAACCATGCAGTCACCTAGAGAGCCTCCGCTTGCCAACAGTTCTTGCAACATCAACTGGTGTGCACACACACATTTTCTAGATGTGCGCCTCACAAACCAGCTTTAGTTAGAGCAGTAGGAAGGGCTGATAACTCTGAACAAAACCCTCACCAGAGCAACATGAAATATATGTTGTTTCTGCGCTGGGGCATTTGCGAAACACTCCTGAGTCACTGGTCGTTTCCCAATGAAATCAGCAGGAGCGACTGGTAGGTTTGATTCTCTGTTCCTGTTCATACATCTGTACGTGCAACGTGGAAGTACTTTTTGATCCTTTCCAACATCTGAACTGTAAACAAAATGGTCTTGAAATAGCTCACTTGCAATATGTCATACAGACACTCCATGTGAAATATTACCGACAATGTGGGATGAGATTTCAGAGCCTTGTCACAACCTGTTACATTCTGCCATATTCTGCCAATACTGTGTTTTCAGTATTTTAATTAACAGGCTCATTTATATGTAGTTTTTATCTTAATAGAACCAATCTGGCTTGGGACCCAGCACAGTGAAACCTCTGCAGGTTACACAACAGTATCCCCAGACATCAGCATGGAGCTAGGGGACCGACGGGCACTTTTATTCCCAGACCACACTCAGTTGGTGGCATACTTAAGGTACAAGTTTGTCTTCTCACGAAAAGGATAGAGTGAGCACAACAAACAGTCATGGCACACTATTTTTGTTTTAAAAGACATGAAGAAACAACCATTCCCCACCACCACCAAGGGAAAAAAACCCGAGATGAAAGGCAACCAGCCCTCCTCCAGCATGAAGCATCCCAGGCTCAGAGACGCCCCATTCATCAGCCAGCAGAAGGGGATCTCCAGGGAAAGGTTCAAGAGGCAAAAACCAGATGTGGTTCTCAAAAAAGGGGAGCCAGCAGGATTTGCAGCAGGGTCTTGGGGAACTGCAGAGGGACAGGGGTCAAGGTGACCACACACCATGTCGCACCCACAGCCATACCACCTCCCTTCGACAACGGCAACCCCAATGGAGTCTGGAGCGACGTCTGCACCCACAGCAGCAGTACACCCACTAAGAAGCTGTGAGCAGACTACAAGTCTCATCTATTCTTTCTCACCAGCTGGGAGAGATGAAGACCAGGAAAGAAATAAAACCTCATTAACCTCAGCTGGCCATCTACAATTCTGCAGGAAATGTCTAAATCAATTCAAGTTGCACGAAATCTGTAACATGTAAGGAATCAAATGTGTTTTGCAGAATGATCAGGTATCAATTTTTTTTCAAAGCCATCCCTTAGAACTGTTCAAGCTTTCTTCCTTGGATACTTGGTTAATGCCTGCCCTGCTGCTCAAAATTTGAGCTGCGACAAGACTCCTGTTCACTAGGCGGATGAGCAACATTTATGTCTAATATGGATGCACTCGGCACTTAGAATTAATTTTCCCCTATACTCAAGCATGTCATCTTGGAATCCATTGTAGAATTCACACACAAAACATATATTTGGCTAAGTCAGTCATTACTGAAATGTATAATTGTAATTGGTTTCTGCAGCATTTTCCTAGTTCTAAATTACTACTATAATTACATATTTTAAACCTCTAGGCTTTTTGTCTTCATTTTATTAATTGTTTAGGAGACGAACAAGATAGTATCAGAGGATGGAGCCTTCTGACAAAACCATAATGCTGACAAGAGCGCGCAGCCATCAGGGGTCTGCCTGGGACCTGAAGGGCTGTGGGTCTGGGCTGGATCAGTTCGCAGAAGGCACTGCTGCTTTGCAGCAGCAGGAAAACCCAAGGAATTGCAAAGTCCCAATTCCCTTCCCATTCCCCTCCCAGGATCACTTTGCAATACACAACTGCACTTTCACGTGTTAAAACAGCTCTGGAAGGGCAGACCCCCAGCAGAGAGACTTCTGTAAACAAAATTAAAGCCTTTTTCCTTTTCAGATGGAAAAACTTAGGTTCCAGCTTCTTTCACATGGCCTCCATGGAAAGACTTGAGATAATACAGGACCAAATCTGGTGGCTTGGTCCTTCTCCTAAGCTGCATTTGCTACACCCACCAGGAGAGGAGACCTGGCTATGCCAGCACCTGGGGAATGACCCACACCTTCACCTTCCAGCCCTTCCCTGTACTCCTGGGTTCCCGGAAGCACCGTGGCAAGCTCTCTGTGCCCTGGCAACTTCTCTATACAATCCGATTTGAGTAACCATCCCCCCTGACACCCATAGCTCTGCTGTTACTTTGGCTTCGTCTCACACTGCAATTATAAATGCTGAAGACCCATCAGCCTGCTGGCACCAGAAGGGACTTTTAAGGCACGTTTATAATAATTTCACTTCCCAAGAAAACCTGAACTATTATTATTCCCCCTTTCCGTCTTGACAACACTGGTCTATGATAGGCAAAGATAACTTTTTGCTTTTTTTAAATGACAAATGCATAACAGCTGAATGGATTTCCAAACATGAAAGTGCTTTGAAGGAGGCTTGAAAATAAGCTGATAATTATATGCAGAATTAGTCAAATATCAAGGGTAAAGGATAAGAAACCATAGTCCATTTACAAGAAAATGTATTTCTGAAATATTTAATTAAAACTAACAGGCTGGAATTTTCGGTGTATCAGGAAAATTAATGTCCCATGGGTTGAAAGTGCGACCTCCAATGGGTAATAATTAATGTCTGTGGCTTTAAGTATCATATTCCACTGTCAGAAATCGAATGCTTCAAGGGCTGAAAATACAACCAGTGGAAAACTCTGCTTCTCTCAGAGAATTTAATTTTACTTTAAGGACACAAAACAGGTACAGCTTCAAGCCTGGTTTTAGTGGGGAAAGAAAACAATGGGATGTGGACATGGAACAGTGTTTTAATTCCATAAAATACTACAGGGATGGATCCTTCTCCCCACTGACCTGTAACAGCATTGCTAGACCAAAGAGCTGGCACAGGAAGGTGACACTGCTCACAGGATTTCTCAGATTCTTCAGAAACAAGTCCTGTTTGTCCAGCATAAAAATATACTCAGTCTGCAGCAAAACTGTATACATTGTGTGTTTATAGCCTTGCTCTCTCAGTGTATAAATATTTATATATATTACTATACACATAGAGAGAAAGACTGCCCTTTAGTATATCCTGCCTCTGTTGGGAGTTTGGGAAAACAGCAATAATTAGGAACAAGATGGCCAATATTAATTAAACAAGTAAACTACTGCACAACTTTCTTAAGAAAAATGACACGGGTCTGCAGATTGTTTTAGCGGCTTCAGTGGACACAGCTAAACCTCTTCCCTTTTGTAATCAAACTGATCAAGGAACATGGAAAAACTGTAAGCCTTTATGTGTGCAAGCATGCAGAACAGTGCATTAGTTTCAGACTAAGGTAGAAATAAACTTTTTTTTTTCTCTGAGAAAATATAGATTTCTTATTATTGAATATATTCGGTATATTATTGCTCATATTATCATCTTTATCAGCAGACGCTATGAACTCAAAACTAACTGAAAACCTTCTGCAATAAACCATTCCTACCAGTTCTAAGCTGTAAGCTTTCCCCGCTGTCTGTGTCTTTCGCAGAACAACAAAAAGGGAGGAAAATTCCTGGTGTGAATCCCTTTTAATAACCTGGCAGAGGGAACTGTGCAGCAGGAGGAGCATCAGCAATACCCTGGCACCCGCAATCCCATGCTAACAGCAAGGCAAGTAACTGCCTGGGACTATGCTGAGGTCGGATATTCAGTGGCTGGCAAGGGGCAAAGTGCTCATGAAAACACGTCTCTCTCCCTCCACTAATGAATCACATGGCAAAGGAAAAGTATTTCAGTCAAAATCTTACTCACCTGGTTGGAGCCACTATGTCAAAAGTGAGTAGGGAGTTGGTTCTTAAAAGTATGAGTGAATGCAAGTTTTATTATCACATCATTATATTTAAGTGGCTAATAGGAACGCTTATTTAACACTCTGGGTGTGTGGAGAGTGAGCTGGAATAGGCTTTTACTTTTTTTTTTCCTCTGTAACTTCTTAGTCCACATTGTCCTTATTAATTTCTTTTCATTTTCTTTTACTGAGTGCTCAAAGGCAATTTGCATAAGAGCCCATTATAAATTAGATCTGTTTAATGGTATGCTCATCTCATGGCTATTTAATTTTACTTCCTCGTACATCTAAATTACATAATTTTGCACTGTCCCCTAGAAGCTAGTACATTTGAAGAGGCATCCACACCAAGGAGAAATGCTATCCTAAGTGGAGAATGACAAGGTTTCTATCTTTTTTTCAGAGGACCGCTTTGACAGTAACAACCTGCTCTTCTTTTTTGAATACCTCACATCATTTGGATCCACAGTGACTGAATACATAGCAACCTTTATACCTCTGCATAACAAAAGTCGGCTCATAAGCATGATATAACAGAATACATTTGCAATTTTCAGGAACATATATTATGAAAACCGCATTTTAACCAAATACCCTGTTGTAATCTCTTGCTCTCAGTGCTATTATAATTTGTTCTTATCTCTTCCTCCTTACATTTAATTTAAGGTTTTGTGTCCATGAGTCTCAGGAATTCCTTGGCACAGACAGTTCCTACATTATGAGAAAAAGCATGAATACAATGATTATAAAGCAAAGGTAACAGGGGAAAAATGTATTAAAACCTACAATTTCATTAAGCCTTCTATAGAAAAGATATTTATATAGGAGCCAAAATGACAGAGCCAGAAGTATGTACGGAAGGAGGTATTAAAACACTGATTCTTACGAGATTTAAAATAAAATGTTACACAGCATTTTAAAGAACAGATAAATCCCAGATACTGACAAGAAGGATGTCAAACTTTTATGGAAATATTTGCTAAAGATTAAAGAACTGAATCATTTACATGGAGATCATTTCAAACAGCTTAAGATTGTTATTTGAGCATGGAAGAAAAGGTAAGGGCAAGCTCAGAGGGCTGATAAAACATTTAGAAGAAATTGAGATAGACAAGAAGTGCTGAGCAGGAGACAGGAAGGATCTGAAACGATGAGTGAGGTGGTATTGTCAGAGAGCACATCAGAGACAAAAAAAAAAAAAAAAAAAAAAAAAAAAAAGAAACATGGGATTTGCTACAACCTGCCTGATCAGAGGCAGCACCAGCAGCAGAGATGAAAGCAAATGAGACATATTACAAAATGAACTAATAGTCATTGGATCTAACCCTCATGGACAAACTGACACGTTAACTAGAAAAGAATAAATTGCACAACACTGTGTAGTCATGTTGCAGGAATGCTACTTACACGAGAGTGAACTACAGCTTTCTACGCCACAGATGAGCACGGAGATGATGAGATGTGTAACTAAATGACAGTTGAACAAGAGGATATGTGGGTCACAGGAAACATTGGGGTGAGTTAAAAAATGGATGGCAAAGGCTCCAGAAGTCACTAGCAACACCTTAACCTGTTTGCCTGAAAAGGAAGCTTTTCCAAGCAAAATGAAAACCTGTACTTTCCCCACTAAACAGGGGATCTAGCTACCCAGGAGATTCACACCAGAAGTAATAACTACACTACGAAGCAGAGCTAATACAGTAACTCCCCTGATGTACATAACATGCTGGCTGATAGCCTCACCGGTGGGTGCAGGGTGCCCAAATGTCTAACAGAAGCAGACCAAAAAAATACACTCTGTCACAGCCTTCTCCCGGGATGGTCAACCTCCCGCTCCCAAACTCAGGACCATCATCCAACCAGACCAAATGACACTTGGAGAAATGCTGACATTTTAGAAAAGAAAGGAATAAATAGTTGGGATGGGATTTCAAGAGCTGGTGACTCACGGCCAGAAAACTATATATGTGGGCAGATGGAAACCATCTCCCACATTGCACGACGGCAGCAAGGGTGAGGCCAGGACAGCACTATCCCCAGACTGCGGATGATGGGCCAGGGAGTTTCTGTTTACCATGTACTTCTCTCTCTCCTCTGGTACACCAAAGAGATACAGACAGATAAGAGGAACAGGCTGCAACCCAAATCTGCATCTTTTCACACAAGGCTGGGCAAGTAAGTGTTTAAAAAGCAATTTCAATACCATGGCAGCCAAACCTCCTGAACCTCTAGGTTGCATTACTGGCTTCAGATGTGGCTGAGAGGGGTCTGTCCTCTGCTCTCCAGCTGTTCCCCCACACAAAACCAGGATCCTCATCCCCACAATCCCCATCACTTTTGACAAAGTGAGGTTATTCCACCTGACAGATCCTGAAGTTGCTGACACTTCACAAGACAGCATGCCAACCCCTGAGCCTCATGGTTTTGCTTGTCTCCAGATGCCAAGCACTCCCTCAAGCCCTTTTGCTACCATACAGGCCCATCTCCAGAAAACTTAAGTCTTGTAAACCCAAAACAGGCTGTTTCTTCAGCCAAACCACTATCTACACAGCAGTACCACAGCCCTTCCCTTCCTCTAGGATCCTGAGACACCTCTCCAACTGGCCAGCTCTCTGATCGACCCACCCCACATGCCAAGTCAGGGAGATCTGGAGCAGGGGAGGAGGCTGCAGGTCCCTGCCGTCGTCCCTCTAATCACGAGAGGCGTTTTATGCTTTACAATGCCATCTCTCCTTGCTGTTTTCTTTCACGCTCATTCATGCACTGGATATACTGAAGAGCAGACTGCAAGCCTTTAAGCCCCACATCTCCTACAGTGTTTGGTATCTTGCAAATAAGTCCTTAAAAACTTTTTAGTTTTCCAGAGCATATCAAAACCACTTTTCCTAAAATCATTTAAACCAATGAAATGTTAAATCAATTATTCATGCAAATACTTTTTCCATCTCTGTTTTTTGTAACCAAGTTTTCTTGGCAATGATAACATTTCACAGAAAAATTAACAAATATTCTCTTTGCTTGCCAAGATAATTTTACTAAGCTTGAATCCGATTTCATTGAGGTACATTATTTATGTTTTATCTTGAGGGAAGCTGCCTATTAAGTTAGTAGCAACCGTGTCCTCTTGCTTATGATACGGTTATTACCAAGTTATCAGGAGTACCTTTAAGTTATTAGGGTGCAATGGCAAATTAAGTACTTTGCGTCATAATTAGCTAATAACTTTTGAATTATATTTTAATCATGTTTAAGATGGTCAGGTTTGCTGTGAGTACAGTTAATAAAGGACAGGAGCAGAACCCGAGTCTTTATCATTCAATACCAAAAGCCAGAAAGTAGCTAAACCAGTGCATGCACAACATCCCAAAGGCCATGATAATCTGTATGTTGAGAACACTGAGCCCCTTTACAGGCAGCAATGTGAAAAAGCAGAACCTGTGTCTTAAGATCATGTTTAAGTTAAAGTCAAAAACATATTGGCTCAAAACCACTCTTCTTTGTGCTTGTCAATTTTTCTTAAAAGGACATGTTAGCAATACCCTTCAAATCCTTATCAATAAACCTGTAAATGCAGATTCCACAAAGAGAGAACACTGTTAAAGCAACTTAGCAAAAGCCACCAGCACCATTTCCCTTTTGAAAATCTGGATGTTGAAAAAAAGCCAAACCACCAACAAAAAAAACCTTCT
This sequence comes from Falco cherrug, assembly GCF_023634085.1. NCBI lineage: Eukaryota > Metazoa > Chordata > Aves > Falconiformes > Falconidae > Falco > Falco cherrug. Next base: position 55,569,542 of record NC_073699.1, on the reverse strand, counting down.
CAGAATGAGGGAATTTCTTTGATGTATTCCTTCGTACATCAAGTTTGCCTCTCAGCTTTTATGAATTTCATTCAAACCATTCTTAGCTCTCAGTATTTCCTCTGTGGCCTTGAGAAGACTCAGCATCAATATTCCAAGTATGTATCACTGGAAATTAGGAAACACTCTGCGATTCTCCATGAAATCCCTTAGAAAAGTAGCAGCAAAATGAGTTCTGGACCCATAACCAATAGATATGCTAGTTAAGCACGTACACGCTATGTAAGAAGTGCTGTGGTATCACTAACTCTGCCCCTTTCCAGGATGCTACTTGGGGAACCAGGCATCGCTCTTCATGTGCCTGGAGCCTGTGCGCCTGTGAATTGCCATGAGACTGTAACAAATCAAGCTTTCCAAGATCTTCACAGCTCTGACTAGCTAGCCAGAAATCCTGTCTATGTTGTTTTGTCAAATGCTGCCTCCTCTATGAGAAAGGACAACATGTTTCCATAGACAGGACAAGAACACACTTGCCCTTCCCTTTGCAAGAGTTGCACAAACTCCTCCTGCATTGCAGCCCATAAAGGCAAGAGACTGTACACCTAACCTCTGCGTGCTGTACAGGGATCCTACGGGGACTGCTTCTCAAGAGAGAAAGAGGACATTTCTACATTAAAGCCCCAGTAGAAGCTTCCCATTAATGGGAAAGAAAGTGCTTCTAAAACCTTTAGCTGTTAACTAGAGCGAGCCTCTGTCCCCAGAAAAGATCATCCTCCAAAGCCTAGAATGGACTAAAGCATTCCCTAACATCCTTGCTCCTCGGCTTTCAATAAATACCCATGAAAGTAATTTGCAAAATTTGTAACGTCCTTCTCAAATGCAGTTCATGCAGAGGACAACAATTTGCTACTGCTAGCTTGTGCAGCAGAAGCCTGTAAAAAAGATTAACAGGTTTCAAACCCTGCTGCTTAAGTCAGGCTTGGACTGTCACAAGATAAATTTGTCAGGAAAGGTGGAAAGGGTGTTCAGACTGCTTTTCTAAAGCCCTACAAGAATAGATAAAAAAAAACCCCACACATAAAGAACATTATTGAGGTAGTCAAAACAAGCGTCACAAGATATGTCAGATACTAGAGGTGCCCCTGCAACTTTCATCTGCAAACCTTCCTCTGCATGGAACACTTTAGACTTGGTCTTCAACGACCTGCTGTTTTCCCACAGCACACTCAAGCCAGCATGCAAGCTGGGGATAAGCCAGGGTCATACAGCGCAGCAGACTATTGCCCACAGGACCCCTGCTTCATCTGCTGGAGAAGCAGGAAAAGGTGTAATGGATGAGGAAGGGGCTGCAGAAAGGGAACACAGGTAAGGCACATGGGGGCTGCCCTGGAGAAATGAGCTCTGTCTAAGTGTGTGCCAGATCTGTACGATGCTACCACCAGGAATGCTTGCCTTATTTGTTTGAGCTACTTTGAGTGAAGCAAGAAGGTACTACTCTAAGGAATGCTGCAAAGAAAGCATGCAAGAATGACTCTTCAGAGCAGTACTCAAATAATATGCAGAAAATACAGCCCAAGGACACAGGCTGAACTGAGGAGGAACAGGAGATGCTGATGACCTGTTTAGTAATTAAGCACCACATTTCTCTGGGCACAGCAGCAGGCAATCATGTATTGGACATGGCACTACCACTCATACACCATGAAGACGACAAGCTAAGGTCGCTCTCATTGCCCTAATAATGTTCTTTTCCTACAAAGCTGATGTCAATTGCAGCAAGAGAAGGTGAACGCCAGCTACACAATAACACATTTATTCTACTTCTCTCAAATGCTTTTGGTTTGCTTTTGTCATGGTTTAACCCCAACCAGCAACTATGTACCACGCAGCTGCTTGCTCACTCCCCACCATCACCCAGTGGGATGAGAACAATCAGAAAAAGGTAAAACCCATGGGCTGAGATAAGAACAGTTTAATAACTGAAATAAAGTAAAGCACAATACTAATACTAATAATTGTAATGAAAAGGGAGATAAGAAAAAGAGAAAGAGAAATAAAACTCAATAACAAAACCCCAAGTGATGCTCAATACAATTGCTCATCACCTGCTGACTGATGCCCAGCCAGTCCTCAAGCACCGATCTGTCCCCTCAGCCAATTCCCCCCAGTTTACATACTGAGCATATGACATATGGTATGGGACATCCCTTTGGCCAGTTGGGGTCAGCTGTCCCAGCTGTGTCCCCTCCCAACTTCTTGTGCCCCTCCAGCCCTCTCGCTGGCAGGGCCTGAGAAACTGAGAGGTCCTGGACTTCGTATAAACACTACTTAGCAACAAGGGAAATCATCAGTGCATTATCAACCTTATTCTCATATTAAATCCAAAACACAGCACTGTACCAGCTACCAGTAAGAAAAATAACTCTATCCCAGCTGAAACCAGGACAGCTTTACTACTTAGCTCACCTGCCTACAGATTCCTCCACCTAGACCAAAAATGGTACTTCCAGGCTAATATCATAAATTACAAATTCTTTGAGAAAGGCAATCCAGACAGCAATCCAGGCACCAAAGAGGCAACAAAGATGCAGCTGTTATGAGCACTGAATTTAGCATGAGAAACACAGGACTGTACACTGCCCTTGCACTGATTAACTTCTATACATTACGATTACTTTGCTGTGATTCCCTAGTGTGGACACACACATGTGCCTACACAGAGGGATGAGTTTATACCCGTATAACTCATTCCCATACATTTACATGTTTAACTGCTTCCATGCTAGAGGTTGAAATTATTTAAGCACTTCAGTAACTAGAAAAATCACACCATTAACCAAATCAGTCCATATAAAACCTGTGTGCTAATCAGTTAAGAGGACAGGAAAGTCCACCTAAAACAGCTTAGACAGTGGCTCTGAGCAATAAATAATGCTTAACGCACAGGTTAGAAATGCCAAAGCCACACCTGCACATTCTGCTGGTGGTGGGGGTGATAAAAAACACACAGATAACATTATTTCCATTGAAAAACTTTACATATACAAAACAGTGGCTTTATTGTTTATTAAATTAGACGTTGTCATGGTGTAATCATCCCTGCAGCCATACCAAACCCAACAGTATGTCAGATGTATTTCTGTGGAGGAGGCAGAGAGAGAGAAGAAAGCAGGAGAACTGAGATACCATACAGAAGCAATATAGCCCCCATAAATAGTGGCATAAAGAATAATTAATCCATGTATGTGAAAACAGACACTATAATTGCAGCCAGTGAAATAATCAAAAATGCCACATGACAAAACTAGATGTTACATCATGGTGCCTTTAATACACAACAGCCAGGATGTGATTCAGCTCCCTAAATACAGGTGTCTGGTGCCACTCAAGATGCTCTAGGGCATCTCTGGGACTCCCAAAGGGCTGGGGGATGGCACAGGGACGTGACTGAAGACTTGTGCTCTCCTGGAGCAGCCACAGGGGTCCAAGCAGGAAGGGTGCATAGGCACTAGCTGCCCATGTTAAGGCAAGTATATCCCAGTCACAAAATGACCAGACACTAACTGTAGCAAAATCCATGTATTAAACAAAGTCACTATTCTTCCTACATATTCATTTCTGTAGAAAATCAGGCTTTATTAAATAAAAAATAACAAATTTATACGATCTGATATTGTGAGCGACAGTTTGTAGTCCTCCTAAAATGTGCAGGAATTTGTAATGTTTTTAATTTAAGAGCTATTTTATCCTGCAGTCCAGGTTATCCTCACATGGAGGAGCTGACTGTTCTTTGTGCCGTCTGAAGTATTACACTGCACGTGTGTCAGGATCCCCATTTCCTAAATGCAGGCAGTCAACTTCCAAGTATTTTAGCAGAGTGTTGAAGTGAGCTGACTCTAGGACTGAGCTACAGGCAATGGACAGCCACAGACACTTATGGAGGGCAGCCCAGCCCACCTACACAGGGCTGGATCTCATTCCACATACGTCTTGTGCACCACTGCACTGGTGATCATGCAGCTGAAAAATTACGACAGCTCTGTCATGTGGCAACTAATAAATTCTGAATGCAGACAAACAAGTGGGAAATGATCTGTGGAGAAACAGTCAAATAAGCATAACTCCACCAGTCTGGAGGATTTACAATAGTGAGGATATATATCTCACATCTGTTGGGATCTTCTTGGTAGAAACCAGCACAACCCAACAGCCAAAATTCCCCTGTGGCAATTCCAGGCTGCTAATAAACAAGAAGTCGCCTACCAAGCTGAGCACTGCTTTTAAACTAGCAGAGAGATGTTGATAATGAAGCATCCCATTCTACTTGAGTTTGTACATTTTCATTATTTTGTTCACTTCGCTTTGAAGTTCACTTAACTTTCTCTAAAAAGACAGAGACAAATTTAACTACATTTGGATGAAAAAGGAGGGGGAAAAAAGCCATACCCTAAGGGTCTTTCCATACTGCGTCTGCCCTGGTCCCCAGACACTGGTACTACTGCACAACTCTCATAGCAAGAGATTAAGTTACAGCTTGCACTCATACTGCAAAGAAACGATGAACACAGCTATGTATGCCAAAAGGCCACAACTCCCTTACCAACAAGAAGAAAACAAGTTAACCATTCAGTGAGAAAAAGCCTGAAAATTTCAAAACTGCAGTTTTTTAGAATAATGCAAGTTCCAATGCACGCATTTTCAGGGGCAGAAAACTGTTTCAAAAAGTTATCCTCTGCTCTGTGCTTGCTGAAGATAAAACATGTTACAAAAACCTCTCGTTACCCCTTCCACTTGTGTAGCTACTTAATACTTCTTGCTCTGTATCTGAATGCAATAAAATTTTAATTTAGCAAAAATCCAGGTGTTTTGGTAGATTTTTGATTTTCTTTTGCTTGCACCACCACAAGGCATAGATGTAAGTGGAAGTCTGTATTTATTTGCATCAACCAAGCAGTCCTGTAACGGACACCTACGGCGCAGTCCTTGACCACTCACTTTTACACAGCTTTTCTTCCCCCAGTGTACAGCATGAGATGCCTACCAAAAAAATCACAGGAGGTGAAATGGACCCAGTTGTGAAGCAGAAGGCAGAACCTGCTGCTGAACCCCAACTTCGTGATAGGTTTTAACAGGAGGGAGAAGGCACCTGAGGTACAATTGGTCTTTGTGATATGACCGTGGATATTGCAGTGATACAGTCAATAGAAAAGCAGCAAGATGACTGAGATTTGCTTGCAGCTGCCCCTGTCAGATGCTTGCCCATAAGCCCTACTCCATCCCTGCATCCAGCAGCACACCCAGAGCTCCAGCCTCAGTGGGCAGCAGTGGCACAACCACACAAGTGGATCTTTGCTGCCTCTAATTGCCACTGGCCACTACCTACCTGCTTGGATGTTAAAAGATCTCTGGCAGGGATAAGTCCCCAGGACAGACAGGCTGAGAGAGTTGGGGTTGTTCAGGCTGGAGAAGAGAAGGCTCTGGGAAGACCTTGCAGCAGCCTTTCAGTGCCTAAAGGGGGCCTGCAAGAAAGCTGGAGAGGGACTCTTTACAGGGGCATGTAGTGATAGGATATGGGTAATGGCTTTAAACTAAAAGAGGGTAGATTTAGATTAGCTATTAGGAAAAAAATCTTTACCATGAGGGTGGCGAGACACAGGAACTGGTTGTCCAGAGAAGCTGTGGATGCCCCATCCCTGGAAGTGTTCAGGGCCAGGTTGGACGGGGCTTTGAGCCACCTGGTGTAGGGGAAGGTGTCCCTGCCCATGGCAGGGGGGCTGGAACTAGATGATATTTAAGGTCCCTTCCAACCCAAATCATTACATGATTCTATGATTTACACTGCTGTAAGGAAGGAAGTAGTCTGCCACATCTACATCGGTAGTGCAAAGGCAGTTAGTGACGGATGTGCAGTGATCAGTGAGAAGTGTTGACCAAGACTTAAGCCTCACTGCAGACTGTCAATAGGAAGGGGTATTCCTCCACTGTGCTTCAAGGGCTGGTTGATCTTTGTGGAAAATCCTCTGCTAAACAATACTGAGGGGTACAGAAACAGCCAGTGTATGACTGTGGATGGCAGCTCAGGCTTCTTTGCAGGATCAAAGTCAGACAAGACACGTTTGCTCCTTAGAGTCTGTGAAAATGGGCAAAACTAAATTCCAAATCTAATTTTGGGAGCACATCACTGGCTTATTATTTATTATCACCGGACGTTTAGACAAGACAAAGAAGGGGTTTCCACTCAACCTCTGAAGCGGGGAAAGCTGACAGGAATACGTTCCTGCTGGCTGAACTGTATGGAGTCACTTCTTACACGGGGGACCGGCTCTCCCCTGCACTATCCACCCTTCCAACCCACTCCACCACTACAGTTGTTACTACAGCAGAATAATATTAGGATGGCAATGAGGAAAATAAACTCTCTCTGTTATGATGGAAGTGCCCTCATTTCAGACGTACATTTAATGAGTCATGCACTACAACAAACTTGAACTTTATCAGGACTAGATTTCACTGACAATGGTTTTTGGGTTTTCTGGGGACCTCACCCCATTTATTTTGTTCTGTCCACAGCCTCTGCAATTTCCAGCTGATAAAGCTCTCATCACTGCTCACATTTCTCAGCGGAACCATGTTGCAAAGAAAAATATTCAGGCATGCAAAGTCAAAGGACAGAATCCTTCCCACAGTCCTTCCTAGCAACAGAAAGGACTCTTGGAAGAAATGCTCCCAGAAGAGATGCAGCCAACCTGTCCCAATGGGGAACAGCCTGGCATGCCCAGGCAGAGCTTCTGCAGGCTTGGGGACAGGTTGGAAGAACAACATGACTGATTTTTCTTCTTTGAATGAGAACTGTGCTACCAGCTTTATGCTTTTTGCATGTTACAGAAGCCTATTACACGTTCGCCAGCACTCCTAGGGCCCTTCATGTTTGTCATGTTTCCAGGACTTCATTAATAAAGGGAAGGAAGAAGGACTCACACCTCTGATTTAACTACTTAGCATTTTAATAGGAAATAAAGGGACCCACATGGAAGCTAAACACAACTGGAAGTTACAGCCATACTAGCTGTTTCTATTTTTAAACCAATGCTTTTTGTCTTGCAGTGATACCAGACAAGCAGTGACTTCGAATAGCATCCTTTCAGCCCTCCTTTCGTTAAGCCTACCAAAGAGAGAAGCATGAAACAAACCTGATGAAGGCTTTTATTCCTTCTTCCCAAGCAGGGAATTAAATGCACACCTGGAACCAGACCTCTGCAGTCTGGAAAGCAGCATCCATTCATTCAGTTTTGGAGAGCTACACCATTAATCCGAAGCAGAAGCGGGAAAAGTGCAATTGTAGCTCTGCTGATGAATTTACTGCGATCAGCCACTAAGCAAGAAAAGGCTGGTAGGAAAGGCATGGCCCAAGGCCCAGCTTTATAAGACAGCAATATTAGAAACTGGGAAAATGAGAATGCCCGCTAAAAGTGGAGCCTCCAAATACGCTTCAGCAACATAAAAGCAGCAGTTTTTCTCCTCTCCCTTTCCCGCAAATTAGGTCTTCCGTGGGCGAAATACAAGCAGTGAGGCATCTTTCCTGCCACCATTCCTCCAGCTTACATCTTCCTAAAACAACATTTCCCACCACTTCATCACTTGTGTATCTCCTTTGCACCAAAAAGACGGACACTGGCACGGGGCTTTCCTCTGAGGCAGCACGCTGGAGCCAGCGTGACTCCCTGCGGCGTTACTGCAGAGGGGCTGGCAACTTCCACCAGCAGGAGCATGGCACACCTTCATCAGGTTTTGGGAGGCCAGAGGGGAGATTAGCATTCAAGGGAACTTATTCACAGGAGAAGCTAGTAAAGTAAAATTAAACCTTAATATTTTGCAAAGGATGAGGATGTTGGTTTTGAGTACACTAGCAAGACATGAGAAAAACCTATATAAAAGTCAGACACTGGCATGTCAGGAGACAATCATGATGGGCAGCAAAATGTTTTGAAAAACTAGAAGAGGAAAACAAATACAGTCTACATATTTCAAAAGTATACATGCTAACTGCATTTCATATGCTTGGTGGTGACTTCAGTGATGTGCAGGTTTATCCACAGCACTTTGAGAGCAAGCCAATCATCTTACTGTTTCAAACAATGTGAGCCGTTTCATGTGACAAACTACAAGTATAAATTTAAAATAAAACACAGTTTTCTAAAACTATAGAATTATATTGCTGGTAAACTAGAATTTAATAGCAAAAACAAACAATAGCTTTTGAGCTTGGAGAAATTACCATCACGGCGTTAATCTCATCTCTTCCCAGAAGTTGAGAAATATGACTAAACTCTTCCAACGGAGCTATAGCCTGAAATTCTATGTCAGAAGTATGTCCAATTGCATTTGGCAACCCTTAGTCAAGAGAGAGGCTGACTGTGATTGGATGAATATTTGAAATGCTTCATTATTCATGTAGGAAGGCTAGGTAAAAAGTGTTTCGTAGTCCCAAGACACTGGAGGGTGTGCGTTATTGGGTAATAACCCATTAGGAATGTTGACAGTGCTCTGCCTTTAGGATCACCCTGGCCAGCAAAGCAGCTGGGTGTATGTTGTTGTGCAAAGGCACACACCCACTGCCTACTGCTCAGTTTATTTAAGCAAACCTTTCACCAAAGGAAATGAAAGATACCCCAAAGGATGTGTGTTTGACAACACCACTCCATTCAAAAATAGTGCTTCTTCATTCTTCCTTTTGCCCCCCAAAAATGCATTTTTTCAATAGCACTTCTGAATTATCGATATTACTGGTTATTGGCAACAAATCTGATTTATTCTCCATTTTATTGCATATAATCTGTCAAAGAGCAACATCCTTACTTATTTGGAGTAAGGAAACACCGACAGCAAAAGATCAGCTCCTAACCACATGATCTGGCAAACACCACTATGCTGTTAAGTAAATACTGCCAACTCAGAACAACAGAAATCAAAGATCTTCCTTTCATGCTAGTCTAAGAAAAACATACAAAACATTAGCACTGGCATGCAAAAGACTGAAGAATTCAGTGTTTAAAAACTAACAGTTCTGACACTCGCTCCCAAGAACCAGAAATTCAACACCAAATCACTCATGATATATCAATCCAGTCCTTTCACTACCTCCCAAAACAAGGCTAGAACGCATTGATGGTACAAGCACTGATTTTTCTTTCCTCCTTTATTCTCTTTCTCATTGTAATGCAGAAAAAATCTGAAAGTTCGTATTCTGATCAAAAGCAAAGCAATTACTGTGCGAGATGTCCAACGGGACTTTCATACTTACAAAAGAAACATTGAAAACTTTTCCTGAACAATTTGCTTGTTTCAAACATGTAAAATATGAATTCAATTTGTTATAAGGAGGAACAGATCAGTTTTTCTGCAACTCTCATTTTCTGGCTTGTATCACATTTAGCCTGTCCTGTGGCACTGACAGTACTGCAGCATTTTCTCTGAAATCCCCTGAAAGCCACCTCACCCTCTCTCCTATGTATCACCAAGACGATGATGCTTTGATGAAGCATCACACATGGGCCCTCAAGATAATGGATTCAATGGGATACACTTAAAAGATAATTTTTCTCTTTTGTATTGACTACTTGCGCTGCTCTAAGACAGGAAGGGCTTTCATTTTTTATGTAAGCTGTAAGACCCCGAGGGCCCTCTAAACTGTTTAAGAGGGATCAATTTTCAATGGTAGAAAGGGCCCAGCAGTCCTTCATGGTTTGGAACACCTTTTTCCCCCCTCAGATCGCTGACAAGTTTGGGTGAACCTAAAACCAGCTCCCAGCAGAGCTGCTCTCTGGCATGGCAGTGCTTCCTACTGTCTAGGATTTGTGGTTAGCATTCGCACAGAACTGTAATTTATAGTATGCACACAGGGAACGAAGTAAGCAAAAAAAAAGTTTTGCAGAAGCAAAATAATCGCTACTGCTGATAAACAGCAATAGAGCTGTTAAGCAAAGCAGTCCTTGGCACTGGCGTAGCGGCAGGAAACCATTACCCTGTGACAAGGGTTTAATACACTGACATTGTTGCAATTACATCCAGGCAACCTAACAAAACAAATTCATTGTATGGAAGAAAATATTTCCAATTCAACATTGCAACATTTATTTTTTAATTACAGCACAAAGACAACTTTTGGGGTGTGGAAGAACGTAATCCATCATTTGCTCTGAAGTGACACACTTATGGCAAATGCTGTATATTATAACTTTCTATGCCACAATAAGCAACTACAAGACATTTCTTAGGCAAGGAATGCAAAGGGTTTGGGTGTGGTCCTGGGAGATGCTGCTTATCCCTCCATCTCCCTCCATGTCAGCGGCAGCCGAAGGCAAGCCACATGTTGCTGCACTGGGACTTCAATCACTCCTCCTGTTTCACATGTGTGTCACACAGTTTGTGACAGCTCTCTGCCTGCAACACGCCTTGTATGAAAGGAGTTTTTACTGTTCAAATATGGCCTGCATGAGAACACAAACACAACTTTTAATTAAAAAGGAATAGGATGTTAATAGGTCACTTAAAGAACAATTACGTCTACCATTTGACTGATAGGCATGTCACATTTTAACATGAAACCCCCACTGGGGTCTAAGAGGTAGAATTAATCTTTATAAATTGATGAAGTACTGAAGTATAGCCCATTGCATTTCACACCGCTATGCTCAAGCATCTCATCTCATGAACAAAACCCCTGAATCTTTCTATTACTCTCCCCTTCCACCTTTTTTTATCCTTCACAAACAGAAAGTTTTTGATTCACAGAAACTGAATTGCCAGTGTTGCTCTCCTTTACAGAGTGCCTGTTCTGCAAAATGCAGTGGTGTGTAGAAATATAAAAGATCAGTCTTCAGTAATTAGCTTGGGTACCAGAAGCAGCACAGCTGAGTTAGCTAGAAGCAGGACAAACGAGTCCAGGTGGAGTGCTGCGCTATATTGCTCTGAGCACCCGAGCTAGCCCAAGTGTCTATGCACATAGCACTACACAGTGGAAATACTGGGTGGGAAGGTGACTGTGAGCCCACTGCTTTCCTAAAAGTGTGTCTCTACAAAGTGTGCCATGAGAAGTAGCTATGAGCTCAGATTAAATGCTTTCAAACTGTTGCAGGAGCCTCAGTTCCCTGAAGCAGGCAGAAAGTTCCCTTAAAATGCCTAGAAAACTGTCCAAATGAGATACAGAGACAACTGTGCTGTAAGAGTCCTACAGACCCAAGCTAATATACACATCACAGCTGGAAATAGTTTACTTCATTACTGATTCAAAGACTCGACTCAATGAAAGAGATCAATATCAATGAGTCTTAGAGCATCCTTTCAACCCATGTCTCTAAGGGTGAAAGCATCATCTGAGATATCTATAAAATACGCTGGCTGCTTAACTATTTAAAGAAAGCTCACCATTAACAGCAGCCAGAAACCAAGGATGTGTGGGGAGAAGAGAACAAGCAAGCAAGCAATGTGCCTGGATCTTTGATCACTTGTGACCTTTGTGAGCTCTGACTCCTTCCAAGAGAGACAGAAAAGTGTAGATGAAAAAGAAATGAAGACAAAACAATGAGGGAATTCAGATGATGGAAGTAGGGTCAATGCTCAGAGTGGAAAGGGGCCAGAAGAAAGACACTGAAGGGTGGGAGTCAATGAGACAGCAACATCCTGAGAGTTGTAGACTAAGAGGAAAGAATGATTGAGAACAAAAGACAAAGGAGAAATAAGGCTTGCCAGATGACAGTTGTATGGTGATGACATTTGAATAAAATGCAGACCAGTTAAGTTAGAGGAAATGCCCATGTAACAGGAACTGGTGATGTTCCTGGGCCAACACAGCATTTATGCAGTATTTGCATTAAAATGAGTGCAGATAATCATTGGGTCCTAAGCAGTTTTCACCCTTTCCTATGCAACCTTTGCAAATATATCCCCAAATGGCAAGCAGGCTTGTATATGTGAAACCCAGCCAGAAGGCTGATCATTACCAGAAAGAAGTAAGCCAGAAATTGGAATCTATATCCTAAAGCTCCAAACACACCCAAGAGATGGCCGGGTGTTGACGGTAAAACTGGAAGCCAAATGTTTACTTCTGCAATTATGTCCGTACTAGATGCCAATTTGCTTAGCAGCTACATTGCAATTTATGAAAGACCAATGAAGTACAAAGAATTTATGTGGGAGCAGGACAAGAACCCAGTGCTAACATAGACAGGTTCCTGAGTGCAATGACCGAGTACAGCAAAAGGCAAAACAAACCACTGAACCTCAGGACTATGGTTCAAAGCAGAATACTTCAGCACCACCGCAGTTTCTAATGGGCTTTTCCTTATCAGATCAGCAAGATCCACAGACTCAGCACTCCTTTTTTCCTTCCCAAGTATTGGTCAGTTAGAATGAGAAATACTGCTTGGATGCCTTCAGCCTGGTTTAAGCAGCCGTGCTACTGGGTAGAAAAGTGCAAACACTACACCACCAAACTTTCTCATTGACAAATTTCCATCCACGGAGCTGGCATCATGCAGCCTTTGCAATATAAGAATTTCTTAGAGCACAGACCCTTCAACTAGTTCTTGACAACTTCCCTCTTCCTAACTTACAGGTTGATCCAGCCCACATAACCTCACATAAACCTACTGGGAAAGGGATCTGTGAGACATACTGATGACAAGGATTTTCTTTCCCCTCAAGAAAAACATTTGTTACTTCAGAGGACTACTAGACTCAGAAATAAGGAGCTGAAGCCTTTAGCTTTGTAACACTCCTGAATGTAGACATTTAATCCCTTGAGTGTTTCCATCTATACAGTCACAGCCATGCAGACATAATTACGCATGGCATGAACCCCTGTGATATCAAGTCTGCACATCTACTTTCTCTGGGTCTGCGTATGTGCAGGGTACCCTAACAACCCACTATCTTGATTGTGCTGTCATTTTACACATTCGAGTATAAAAGCATTGAACAAGTACAAAACACTGGTTTTGATCCTCCAAATAAATAATACACAAAAGCACTTTCACTGACATTCGGAACAGGAAGACATCAACTCTGTGGCCCCTTTCAGTGATGACTCACCACCAGTTACTGACCACATGATGTGAGAACCTGCTAATCTGATCGTGCTATTTCTTTCACCTAGTCACCAGCCACAAGCAACAGCAATGACTTGCTGACCTTGCAAGTCAGACACATTACAGGACTAAGATTCAGAAAATACTCACTTCTACTGAGGCAACAGTGATGACTGACGTGTGGTGATCATTAATTGAGGCAAAATGAGGTCAATATATACCCTAAGTTCAATATACACACTTAAGAGATACAATTAATCTTGGTTCAGCCAGGACCAGAAAATACCTTTATTGCTCTTTATTGACAGATGTGTGTTACAAAGTATTTCTCTTTTCAATACCAGTTGTGTAAATTCTCTGCATTTCTTGAAATAGACGTAAAGGACACTGTCACTCACAGTTGTTTCTATTTTTCTCCCAAGTTTGTATATGTGGTTACATCAGCCAAAACAACTGTAATGCCTAACTGCGTTGAGTCTGGTCCTTATGAATCAACATTTCATTTTTTACTTTTACATACGAGTTACTGATGATTACCAACACAATCAACTGTTTCTGTCTCAGTTACTGGCATCTACAAATATTTATGCTTAAAGATAGTAATCTTTTAAAATTTCAATCATCATCCCAAAGCATTGTACAAATTGTTTTTTTGTTAACCTTGGTAGGAAGCAACCAAAGTTCAAAGTTAAATCAGTTATCTTGGGTCACAGCACAGCAGTAAGACAGTCGGTGTATTTCCCTGTCCCAAGCCCTCCCTCACCCTTGCCACACGACCATGCAGCAATCAAATGACAAAATATAAAAGGTGAATAACTAGATAAGCAAGCCAATAGGTAATGAAGACTAAACTGAGCCTCTGCCAACCTCTTTTGCCTTTTCCTCCTCTGCCAGAACGTTAAAAAGTATTAAAAATCTGCAATCTGGATCATTCATGCTAACGCAGAAGACGAAGCTAGTATACAGCAATACTGAAAACTCCCAAGGAAGACTGCTCTTTACAACTTGCAACCAATGTTTCTTCTCAGAAGGTGCAAGCCTACTGTAGTCTAACTACTGTAGTGTCGCAGTGATTTAAGACCTACCACCTCATCAGGCTTTGATGTTGCTACTCTAGAAAGCTCACCAAATACCTCTACGGGTAGAGATGTACATTTCAGAAAAATGAATCCAAACAAGGAGAGGGGACATAAAGATACAGTTGACACCCACTCTGTCAGTCTTTCCTTAAAAAAAAAAAAAAATTAATAAATCCCCAAATGGTCATTAGTTAGAAAACTGTGGATTTATTTCTTTAAACAATTGGCATCACTTACAGCAGTTTGAGAGATACTATCCAAGGTGAGTACGAAACTTGCAATGGAGCTGCTCTAGTGGAGATGTTACAAAGGGAGCCCTATGCAAAGCACAGAACACCCTAATCACAACCCATCTCCTACCGAACCAGAAGTCTCCAGCATGGTGTGGCAACATGCACAAGTTTGAACTAAGGGCCACGTTGGTGTCTTATTTTGGAACTGAGGACAGTCTGCAGACCACAAAATGCCAAAACTCTGAAACAGGTGAACAGTCCTAACCTGCCTAATTCATAGCATGTCCTTGGAGATCTACCTACGTAACCCATGAAGGGTAAGTCTCGCTCACAAACTGTCAAAAAAAGCCAAGGACACTCTGGGCACTCTCCTAAGTAATTCTGTGCTCTTGATACAAAGGAAACCCTTACCAACCAAAAAATACCAGTGTCCTAACTGGATCCAAGTGTGTGAAATTTAATTTCCCTGAGGGCTGAGGGCGAAGATTGGGTAAGAAAACTGGGACATGAATGGATTGGTTCATATGAAAACCTGAAACAGCCCTGGGCAGAAATCTGGAAGTATTGTGAAATACCATGTAAAAAGAATCCATCTTCATATGCAGGGAGTAACTCAAGATGTAAGATAGCAACACAGATATCTCCAAAAGGGTCCACAAAGAAGTACAAGGGTTTTAATGAAATTTTCCCATTCTGTGGTGGGAATACAGGATGTGGCAATCAAATACCATGGGGTTATGCAAATATTTGTACCAGATGACTTGGACAGAACTTATTAATGATCCAGATGCTTTGAGCGTATGAGATAGACGACACTGCTGATATTGCTGATATCAGAGATATCAGACAGCTGATGCTCATATGATCAAAGTTAAACATCTTCCCATTTAGTTCTGATAGTCAGTTGAGGTTGCCTTAGCCTGGTGCACAATAATTTTCGGTAGATGCCATACAGACAGCATTAAGGCTGAGAGATGTAGGAATGCCGACCCCAAGCAAAGGGTTCCATCCTACTGCAAGATGATAATGCACTGCAAGAAGAAGAGTAGGCTGCTGAGGTTCAAATATCAGAACTAACAGGCCTGCGCCTCCTCTACTCATAATCATAAATGCTAAAACCTCAACCCATTTTCCTCAGACTCTCTGGTGACCATAGGGAACAATGGGACAGCATGCATGTGCCTCAGCTCTTGGGGAGAAAGGCTCCTTTAGCAGACCCTCATCTTGTATCTGTCTTCCCTGGAATAAAAAAATTGAGTTTTTTTCTGGGCAGTGGAAAGCAAACCTACTTTTTAAAATCTTCACTTGCAAAACCAAAATAAATAAAAAAAAAATAGTGCACCCAAATCTTTAACAGGTAACTGTTGGCAAGCATCATCCTGCAAATCTGGTAACTTAAACTAAAGGCTGTTGAGAAGAGGAGGTCATGACCTAGTTCAAAACAGAACAAATTCCAAAACCATAAGACTTCACAGAATAGAAATTATTTGTTTGGTCCATTCACATGGACATATGAATAACCGTCAGTCAGCAACTCAAAATCAGGAGGAATTATCTGTATATGGGTGTATGCATCAAGGTCTACGGTCTTCGACAGCTGCACAGAAGGACACCTGCCCTCTCTTCAGGCATTTAAAGAAAATTACTATTTCTTTCAGCAGACTGACCTTACATTAGTTCTTCTTGGTAGATATACTGATTGAAATTGCCTCTTCTTGAAGCCTAAGTCTGGCAAATTGTATTATTCAGCTGCATGAGATCATGTCTGAGGCATGGTCTCATTGGTGTCTTGGAAGAACCTGAAGCCTGTTGATGACATAAAATAACACGGGATCTTCCTTGTGAAAACAGTAGCTTCTCCCTGGTCTGGAATATAACTGGGCTCCTTTGATTTCTATGCTAGTAGATTTTTAAATTAATTGGGGGAGGGAGGGGTTCAGCATTATTTCAGCTTCAGAATTTAAAATTCTAGGAATAGTCAATTCAAAGCATCTGTTAGATAAACTGCTTGTCTGTTGGGATTGCTTCACTGTGTCAGCCTTTGGCCAAAACACAGACAGGCTCTGATTCCTTCAGTCACAAGAGCATTTGAGAGAAGCTCTCAGTGGTGTTTCCATAGCAAAAGGCAGGGACCCAGCATCAGTAGCCAGGCACTTTTATAGCTGCACCTAGGTTTCTTTGGAGGAATAAATAGATATGTGTCAGTAGGCACGTTACATATCAAGGCACAGACCAGGCGGAGGGATCTAACAAAAGAATTATGGGAAATGAGCCCTGCAAGCTACAAGTCTTTACCTGATATAATTTAAGGAACCCTTTTTTAAAGTACTCTTTCCAATTCCTACTCTACTGTTCAGGAAGGAGAAAATAGAGAGGTGCAAGATGAGGTGCTATTAAACCCAAAAAGAGAAGAAAGAGTACACTTGCTTCAAAGCTGAGACTGCTCTATCAGGATAGGTCTCCTTCACAGCAGCAAGTCACAGTGACTCCAGAGCTGCTGGTTTGGATATCACCCTTTCAATCTCACAAAGAAAGATGACTCTGGTACCTGGCCCACAGATGAAAGGTTCATTTTAGGCTTCTAGCCCTTAGACTACATGTAATACGAGTCAGAAACCTAATGACTTTCATGTCTCAACCTGTTAGATGCTGGAGCCTGCAACCTATGCCTTGACTCATCCCTGGAGCAGTGCTCTTTCAGGCAAGATAATCAAGACCTTATTTTTCATAGACAGTACTTTGTATGGCAGTAAGCCTCAGGAGTCTTCAGCTGGCCCAAAGATATCAATGAGACCCTGCCTTAGATTTCATGTCATTCACACACATGATATTGGCAGAAAAAGAAACATTCAAGCAATGTCGACCAAAACCTTGGCTTAATTAACAAAGTTAGACCGTAGACATGGACTGACTGCGTCAGGTCCCAAAGAACAATTTGTGTTAAGGTCCAAATATTACTGGATAATTTGTACCCAGTGCTCACCATATATATATAGATATAGATATAGATATAGATATAGATATAGATATAGATATAGATATAGATGTACACACGTGCACACACACTCTCCGCTTGGAAAAAAAATGTTAAGGTAAAAATTTCACAGACAAAATCCAAATGACTGCATCGTGATTGCATTATAGCTTCATGCCATTGTCTTGACATCCAAAGGAGTTTAATAATTGCTCTTTTGAAGCTGCTAATGTTAAAAAAAAACCACCTAAAACTATCAAGTTCTGGAAGTGGCTGGGAATTCCAGGTTCTAACAGCTATGCTGGAAATATTCACTCATCAAGGGGTTCAAAAGACACTTACTGTCAGAACTGAAACACAAACGCATGTCAGAACAACTTGAAACAGAATGACTATAATTCAGAGTTTGGATTTTCTTTAAATTATGTTTGAAGAGCTTTAAAATGTTTAATTTATTAAACAGGCTTTGATACTACAGGCATAGCTTCCACTTTCAAGTGCTACAATGGCTCAATTGAACATAGAATACATTAAACTTAAATTCCACTGCCGCCATACACACTTATGAAAGACATTTTAGCATTTCTTCACTTAAAGTAATATTCTGTCCAGTGAATTTAACATGAAAACAGAAGCTGCATGTATTAACAGCAGCAGCCTCTCATACTGCATACACAACAGTTTCAGACACCATCACTACTCCAACTACTGAAAAAAAAAGCTAAGTAATCACAACTCCTAGTAGCTGAACACAAACAGGTGCTAAAAAAAATTCCCCAAAACGATAGATTTGGTTTTCAAAGAACAGTTCAAGCTTTTCCAGAAACTTCTTCAATCTCTCCTGGCAGGCCTGTGCTTTGGCACTCCTCTATTAGTTCCCTCTGCCTGGCCTTCCTTGAGAAGGTTGTCATAAGAAAGGCCATGTGCCCAGCTCTTTCTCTTTCATACACTTTTATCTACTGTTCCCTTCCTCTAGCCCTCTCAGCTCCTAGTGTCAGAAGCACTACTCCAGTCCCACCTAAACCTACACAGGCAATGCTGCAGAGGCAGTAGTGCTAGTGAAACCATGCTTAGGACAAAATCACATCCCATGAAGTGTGCCTGGTACTCTTTGGAAGGGCAAGTCAGAGCTGCGGGATCCAGAAATGCAAAACTGCCCCCTCAAATGGTGTAAAGACCACAAAGATAACACTACCTTACCTCTAGAGCAGGACTGGGTGGCGAAGGACAAGGTACAGACTAACACTGCGGACACAATCAACACCTGCTAACTGATAACCAGCTCTTAGAATTACAGCATCACTACAGTACTTATCTGTCATCACCACCATGTAATTCCTGCACACACTGTGTTCAATGCACTGTTGTTTTTTCAAAGCTGCACTCTTATTGCACCCGCTCTACATACACTATTTGCCCATGCATGCAGAAGTTTTCTAACTGCTTAATATCAGTAAGCTATCACAGTGATGAATGCTTCATTCAGAAGGTCAGAGTTAAAAGCCTAATTATTTGAAATATCCTAAGATTCTATAAAAAGTGTTCAGTTTATGCTGTCCTATATTTTGTTACATTCAACCTTGCCTTCACCTCAAGTGACATATCCGAGATTACCTGTTGACAGTACAGGAGAGCCCTTACTGCTCCAAAAGAAACAAAACAAATACCCCAACACCCCCACCTTGGGACTTAAATGCAGTATGGCTACAGTTTTTGAATGTAATAAACCACAGGATGCGTGCCCTGGCATAAACCCACAATTCTAGGTGGCAGAAAGTAAGTGCTCTTTACTATCAACTTTGGTTTAGCCCATACACACAGGGATTTACAGAAGTTCCATCTGTCTGAAATATAGCGAAGCAGGGAAAGGAAACTCAGTCTAACCTCCTACAAACAAAGAAGCCTAATTTGATTTTGAAACAAAAGGAACTAAATTTATCATTCTAAGACAGCCCCAGGACGTCCAAGCATGAAATGGAAGGAGTTGCCGAAGACATGCAGAAGAAGCTTTGTAAAGTTACCTGGAATCGGGGTATTTTGTAAGCGTGGCCAAGCTGCTGGTATACATGTGCCCACCCACATCAATGTGAACTGGTGCGTTGGATTTTGTGAGCTGTGCTGGAGTGGGGATGCCTTGATTGTTCAATGGAGATGCAGGGGATCTAGTGATGAGAGGTCTTGACATATTGGGCCGACTGTCCTGTGAAGAGATAGACCTGGGTTAATGATCTCCTTAAAAACCTCACAGAAACCCAAAGTCTTGAGTCAACAGCACCATCTCACAAGCCTCAGATTATGACTTTTATCTTAGTAAAGCACAGACAAATATTTGGCAAGTTTTTCAAATCAATCCAGCTCTGAGAGTCTTAACTGGCTACTATTTAAATAAGTGGGGCAAAATGCAGTGATAAAAACCACAAAGTAGAAATCATGTGCAATAAAGCAAGTTCCTCCTGAACACTGCTTGTGACAGACAATCCATACCAAACAAAAAGGTCATTCTTGAATTTAAGAGCTGATAAAGGCTCTGACAGAAAGAGCTGCAGACAGAAAGCTCAAGAACAGTTCCTGTTTTCCTTAGTTAAGACGGCCCCAGGTAGACTTTCTGTTCCTTCCCAAGCCCTCCATCACTGCCGTACAGCCAGAACAGAAATACAAACCCTCAACTCCTCCATCCTGCACACTCTTCTCTCGAATTCCCAATTCACATAGCACGGAAACAGAAGCAGAAACACCTGGACTAGTCAACTGCTCATGGACTGCAGACCACTGGACATCGACAGCCTTTGAGAAAGACATTTTCCATTTAAAAGTTATACGTATGGCGACAGATGCCCCCGCGTGCCCCGCATAGGCTGCAGGTCTGAGCGACTTCCCCAGGCAGGCGAGCTCGGAGAGCAGAGCGGGAGCCGATGCTTTGCTGATGAAACCAACTTTTAGTCACAAAGGGAGAGATGTAACGCCAGCGAGCAGCAGACGCAGCCTGCGCGCGCGGTGGGTGGGGCAGGGCAGGGCGATCCGCTGGAGCCAGTAAGGCAGGCTGCATTCAAAGTGGGGGATTAAAATAGAAATGCATTTCAGAGCGGTTTTGAGACAACCCCGCTTTCGACTGAAGGAAAGCTCCACACGGGGTGGAATCTTACAGGGATGCCCTGAGAACTAAAAGCCCTTGCAAATTACCAGTTTTTACATTTAAAAGGTAAGCAAAGCAGCTAGAAGTCAGATACACTTCATCACAAAACTCTCTTTGTTCTTTCGACACGTCTTTCAGCTGCAAAAGGTAATGGATTCCTTGTAAACATCTCCACAGAGCCAGGCAGAAAACCTTACAGAAGCACAGCGTGGCCGTGAAACAATGTTACCCAGTATTCGGACCAGCAAAGTCCTCCGCTGCCAAAAACATAATTTCTCCATTTTTCACGGCTGTTAAAAGACTCAAACCTTAAAGGCAACACAAGCCAGGTAAACGTCTAACTGAAATGATTTACGGGCCA
This sequence comes from Falco cherrug, assembly GCF_023634085.1. Lineage (NCBI taxonomy): Eukaryota > Metazoa > Chordata > Aves > Falconiformes > Falconidae > Falco > Falco cherrug. The sequence continues at coordinate 55,548,698 of NC_073699.1, read as the reverse complement.
ATGTTGCACAATAAATCCAAGTAACGTGTAACAAAAGGCATCTATAAACCACAAGGTACTTAACTAATTTTCCTTCATACACAAAAGCAAGTTTAGGTCAAATCCTGATAAAAATGAAGAGGATGAAGAAAAACATCTAGTTTAGACGTTGGGGGTGGGGAGGGTTGGGTTACTTCGTTTTCTTTTTAAGCAGAAGTTAATATAAATCTGCAGAAATACCACGCTTAATCACTACAATTGCTTGAGGAGGTGCCTGCAGCACAATGAAGACAAGTCCAGACAAAATAAGGTACACACGCTATGCAAAACTAATGTCTGCTATAAATGCTATGTGGTACAACCACCACCCAAGATGCTACTGATCTGCAGTATGAAATTTAGTAAAATAATGAAGAAAAAATTAAAAACTGTATCTGGAAAGGTGGAAGTAAGAATGCAAGGAGTGACGCAAACCAAAGGGGTGGGAAAAAATGCATTGGACGATCAGCGGGAGGACAGCAGCAGGTGTGAGGAAGGCAACACATTTCAGTGCTTAAAAGCAGACAAACACTTCGGGAGGGGGAAAAAATCATCAAAGAAGGCTGAGACTGAAACAAAAAAATCTGCAACTAGTATGAGACAGACACCACCTCCTCCCCTAGCCGAATCCTCTCTGGCAGAAAAACACAGCCCTGTTGCAATTTAGCACACTGCAGCACCACCGAGTCTGTAATAGTTTTTCAATTGGACACATTCTCCTGTATACTCTGCCTGGGGCTGCTCAGGAGAAAATGAACAGATTTGCAGGGTTAATATTGTAGTTAGGCTGGGACCTCATTCAGCATAGCTGTGATAGTGCCGGCTGCATGAAACGGTAGAAGAATGTGTAGTATAAACATCACTGCCAGGATGGGAGACAGGTCAAAGGACCATGGGCATTTTACAAGGGAAAAAAAAAAAAAACCACAAAACCCCCCAACAAACATAAGAAAAGGAAACCAGTTTCCAAAAACGAGGTGTAACCAAGCTGCCATTTACACAGTTTACCTACTAAAACTCCCAGGAAATAAACACTTTCTAACAGAACCTTTTGCTATCTTATTTCACCTTCCTCTTTTTCAACATTTCCCCTTCAAGTTACCTGTATTTATTGTGCCTTAAGGAACGATGCCCATCTGCTCCATGTTTAGATATTAAATACAGTAATGCTAACCTTGCTCCAGCCTTAGCTCACAAAGCACATTTCCCCGGATTAAACCAATTCACTACTGTTTTAGAGACCACTTTAAAATTAGGCAATGGTATTTCTACTGCAGCTGCCCCAGAGAAATTAAAGCAGAAATAGGATTCAGAGAACCAGGTGCTTAAAAAACCCAGTTTCTTTTATGTGTCACAACCCACTAGCGCAGCCACAGCACAGATCACCATCCAGTGTGTATGGCATTAAGACCACTCAGACATTTAACAGATCAGAGTTAAATCACTGCATTAGTTAAATCACTCTGTTGGTTCAGCTATGGAAAGAACAACACGGGGGCAAATAGCCTCTCTGCAGAAATACACGGCTTGTGTTGGATTATTGCAAACATGGAGGTGAACAAGTAGGTAAAACGTGGTCAGAACAAGGCACTGCTGGTATATTAAGCTTCTACTACCTGAAGTGATTACAAATATAAATCCTTCAAAACAATTGGAGGAAAGAAAGGAGTCATAGAAACCGAACTCAATGGGATCCAGCAAGCTATCTAGAACAGCTGACAACAAGAAGAATCAAAAAGCTCTCCAAAAGCATGGTGTGCTTGGTGTCAGGCAGGTGAGACTTGCACCCAGAGTTTATAGCTCAGCCATGGCTGTTCCCACGCAGGAGATCACAGAGGTGGCTGTCTGCCTCAGGAACTGCACCAACTTCATTCACAAGTGGGATACAAAGCACAGGCTGGATTGGCAGTGACCTTCCTAATCTGTCAACAGCCCATTTTTCACTCGGTACCTTTTCTTCTCAAACTTTTTAATGTTTACCCTACAAAAAATTAAATAGGAACAGGAAATCCCAGGTTTTACAACAGTTCCTGTGCACCAAAATAATTCAAATACTCCGTAAAAAATATCATTATTAGTATTCAATGATACTTTTTTTTCCCCCAATAACTTCTAAAAAACTCCGTGAGTTCTGAGTTCCAATCAGAATGAATGCATTACGGAGATTACATACTCTAAAGTGCTAACATCTGTGCTCTAGGCAAGTTCAAGGCATTTAGGTCACATAAAACTTCAGTTTTCGTTCAGCACACAGAAACACAGCTCTGTTGGAGAAGTTCGGGGCTCCTCCACTTTGCTGCTGCTATTTGAAGGAGCCTTTCAACAACAGGCAGCTTATAGGCCTAGGCCTTCCCAGTATATCTGAACCTGCTTCTCGTTTTCTGCTCTAGGCAAGCCCTGCGGTCTTGAGTAAAGTCATTTCAGTTCCCTTCTTAAGCCAGAAACCCTGACAAAACCACGTCACTACAAGACAACCCCATCTCGCTCACAGGAGGACCAATGTTCAAGTACAAAACATCTATTTGATTCACTGGACTGTGGGGATCATTTTAGGTTGCAGGTCAAGACATTGCTGGCTAGGGTTATTATAGCCAACATCTTCCCTGTCAGCCAGTCCAGCTCAAGCAGGAGTATATATATAGATATAGATATAGATATAGATGTATGTATATATGTATATATAGATATATATGCGCTACTCAGTATGCTGTAGCTCTACCCTTTGTATCAAATTCCAAACAAACCAGGTGCTCCCTGTCACTGTCCAAGCAATTATTACTGCTGAGAAACTCCAAGTTACATATTTCACACTCTCCTGGACTTTTGGAGGGGAGGGGAGGACAAGCTTGTCTTACCTAGTTGAGACATTAGAAACAATAATCATGCAGTTGTTCATTCTAAAGCATAAAATCTCTCTGTATTCCTTATCTTTTTTTCACAACAGAAAGCCATGAGGGAGATGTTTCTTCTCACAAAACCTTGGTGCCCAGGAACAGCTAGCAACAGCAGTTAGCACACCCTCATCAGCCACCTCCAGCAGAGAAGTCTCCTCTGACCACATACATCCCACTAGATGGGGCATGAATCCAAACAGTGAAAAAACTTCAGAAGTTGGAGACAAATCCCTTTCCCTTCAGTACAAAGCAGAATCACTCAAGTGTCACGGAGAGCTACGCACCCGACTGAAATAAACAGCAGACTGATGCTTAGGGGTGCTTGCGGGATACAGGCAAGCCCAGTTCAAGTCCCGCATCCAAACCAGGAACATTAGGACTACTCTAAGGTTTGGCTCCCATAGAAGTGTCCCCATTTTGAGGATGCACTTTTTCAAAACAAACGTTTCATTAAAGATTAAAAAAATAATCACGATCATGTCTCACCACAATGCTTAAACAAGTACCCCCTGCTTTTTTTCAATTCAGCAAAAACAGTCGCCACAACAAAGAGGCTGGAGAAAGTGTTTATTCCACATAAACAACACCAGTACAGTACAAACAGCACTTCTGGAAGGTGCAGCAAGCAGGCAGAGGTACAGAGCTACATGTCCAGGAAGCCCAGGTGCTCGTCCTGCTGGAAGGGGAAAATCCTGGCAGCTCTATGGGCTGGTGATATCCTCACACCAAATTCTCTGGCTATGGCTGTGGTATGCTCCATCCACAGATGACACCACATTGTGCTGGCCCCTCAGAGCCCTTCAAGGTGGTTGAAGATGACCATGTGCACAACATGGAGCATGCAAGCTGCATTTTGGTCTCTTGAGACATGCGTGCCTTTGTGATGCCTTCTCTTCTCCTTTGCTCTGAAGGGCCCAGAAGCACAAAGAAGTTGCTGAGATCTTTGGCAAAAGGTCTTTACATGTGAGCACATCCGTGCCCTTTCTTCTGCTTCTTCACCCATACACCGATGGCCAATATCTCTCTGAGGACATGGCGGTGCTGGTGCCACTGGGTCTGCAAAACAAAGAAATAGCACATCATTTTCCCCAGTGAAAACATGCTGATGCACTGTCATGTTTTGCCTTTCATCAATATAATCCGACTGCTCTTTCCCTTGCAGCTGCAAGCTTTAGGATTACTGACTCCAAACATTACGAATTATGTTTATAAAGGAAAACTCCAAAACAATTGTGTTTGAGTGCCATATGAGAAACAGGCCCAAAACACTATCAGCTGCAATGCAGTGCCACAGTAAGCCAAGACACCAGGTCCTCTGAGACTCAGCAGTAGTACTACAATTATTATGTTAGACCTCTGGAGGAAAAGCTTCATTTTAAATCCTGAATGCCTGTCAATATGTGACAGAAGGACAAATAATCCTATGCAAGACAGTCAAATACAACTGAGAGCTTGAGAAGTAGGAAGGTGTTCTTGAGATGCTGAGGCAGTCAAGCACAGCAGAAGACCTACTAGTAATCCCAAGCAGCTGCTAACTACACCCACCACAAGTGCCATGCTTGCAGCACTCTGCTATTTGCAGAACCACATGCAGCAACGTATTTTAGAAAGGCAGGTGCCACAAGGCTGCCTGAGAGAGGCAGAGGTACGCAGAGGGGTCCATTGTAGTCAGTTTGTAAGGTATAGGCCATCATGAAAAAGAACCTTGGCTAAAACCTGGCTGACACCCTTTCCTGGAAGTGCCAGGAACAGTGCTAGGCTGTCTTCTGTATCCTGCAATAGTCCACACACAGATCAAGACTACAAAGGTGGTAATGGACCTCCTGTCACACTAGAGTGGCTACAGCAGTGGTGATGGGAGCACTTACCTGCAGGACAATTTTAACTGCTACATCCTCCTTGGCCCACAGAGGCACTGGCCCCGGGGTGGAGCACCGATCCAGCCCCTAGAGACGGGGGTCCCTTGCTCCACATCCTGCATGTTGGCTACTCACAGCCTCCTCCTCTTCTTGATGCTGGCGCTGCTGAGCTTGTACACCCGCTCAGCACTGCAAGTGCTGGAGAGATCGTCGCTGCATTTCCTCGGTAAAATGAGCCTTGCTGGGATTTCATCAGAGCTGATCAGGACCTAGAACAAATGCCACAGGTGCAGAGAACCAAATGCAAGGCAAGGGGTTGAAGGAAGCAAGGTATTTGTGCTGGATGGAGAGAGCTGCCTACCTGGAGATGCAGGACAGTTAAGAATGCCCTGGGACAAGAGCTTGAAGACACTTTGAGAATCCCAGTGCCCAGTAGCTGAGTCTGCAGAGCACAACTGACTTCAGCAGAACAGCATTAACCATACCTTCCTCAGAAACTGGCCACTGAGGCCATAAGAAAAATGTCTAATTACCTGGAGAAAAAGGATTTAGGGGTAAGGGAGGAGTCAAACGAGGACCTGTGCTTATACCATTACAGCAGTAAAGGTGAGTCCAAAACCTGGAATAGGTCAAGTTGACAGAGACAGGACGTATCTTCTCAAATCCTTATAAACTTCCTCTGGAGATTCCCCTAAGCCTTGAAACTGCAGACAAAAGTTTAATACCTCCCCCAAGATATCCTATAAATTTGTACTCTTTATGGGAGATTAACTCAGCCTCTTGCTTCTTTGGGAAAGCAGTGCTGAGGCCAGCCCAAATGTTTTCATTTACTACAATCAAGTCCTGCAAGTGAAGCTCTGTTCTGCACTGCTTACCCGTTTCTTGCTGTACACATCCCATCTGCTTTGGTAAAGCAAGTGGTAAATGTGGCTAACACAGGATCGGACTTAAGCCCTTAATACAAGCAGGATCTTTGGTGTATTTCCAACCCATTGCACTATTAAAAAAAAATAAAAATTCTACACATAACTTGGGGGTCCAGCCCAGATTCACTAGTCCCAAACACATACACTTCCACTAGCCACTTTGGGTTTCACAATGGAAACAGATGACTTCTATGGTCTTCAGATGTGCTGATTCGATCCTCGCTTGGTAAAAGCAGCCATTTAGTTTACAAGCAAAACTGGATTTGAAAGCTGCTCTCAATTACCGCACAGCACACCACTGCCCACCTGACACTGTATAATCACAGGGTGTTTACCCCAGGATGCAGCAGGCAAAAACATCCCCTAACCATGCTGGAGGACGCAGTGTTTAAACGCAGGACATCAGATCAAAGGTCAACAGACCTGCTGTGCTGCTTTAATGGCATCCTACGAGAGGAGCGGACTGGATACCTGGCATTTCAGGCTACTTTCTCCACCAGAAGCTGGTCTGTTCTGCACCAGCTTCTACTCAAACTAGCAATAAAATTGATTTAGGAGTGACCAGAAGGAAGCATAACTCCTTCTGCTGCAGTCATTGTGGACACTTTAAAAAAAAAACAAACAAAAAAACCAAAAAACCAAAACCCTATTAAAAAGATGAGCAGTCCTTGGGAAAGCGGCTGCCAGATCTGAAGAACCTTCAGCAGTCTGGCAGCCCTGCCTACAACACTACAGCTGATACAGAAGTCTTTGCTTCTGCTGCCCCGAGGACAGTTTCATTTACTTTCTTTTAAACCTGGAAAATAGGTCACTCGTTGTCTCTTACCTCTATCAAACCTCAGGTAGCAGAGACAACATGAATTTACCTGTACTTCACAGGAAAGCAAGCACACAAAGGGAGTTTCACCTTTTGGCAAGGGACAGAGGTGACAGACCAGTTCTCCTCTGTACAAAGCTTCATTCATTCCAGCGACTGATCCAAATACCTTGGACCACTTCATCCCTGCCGCTAGAGGTGTGGCCTGCCAGCACCGTTGCAGATAAATGTACCTACGTACTCCAGGGCTGCATCCAGAGTCTATACCTTCTCCCTAAAAGAAGCAGCTGCTCGGGGAGCTTCCCCAGTCCTTGGGAATCGCCCAGCACAGAGCAGCTAAGAGCTCCTGCTGCCTCCGTGAGGGATGGGGGATCTCCCAGCTCATCTCCTGCACCAGTGCAGGCAGGTGTGCAACAGCCACCTCCACCCCATGCACGTACCTGGGGTTCAGACCAGGAACAGACACGGGAAGGGATCGGGGAGCTCTGAACAATGGAATCAATCTTCCAGCTGTTCCCAGGTGGACATCTTGTAGGTTGAGATATATTAACAAGGTGATTTTTAGTCGGATTTCTCTCTCAAGTGTTGTTGCCTTTTATCCACTTCTAGGAGGCCCTCCGCACATATTTTGTAAGAGTTTTTACATAAGAAAAGGACAAGAAAAAAACACCACTCCCTCCTGAGCTTAGAAGGAAAGGACTTCTGTTTGCCAGAACCATGCTGGTACAATTTGAATGCAAAGTTAAACAAATCCTTAAAGACGGTGTCAAAATTTGAGTGGGAAAGAAACCAACTAGTTACATTCTTCTTGGACCGAGTTTGCAATTTGTCCAACAATCTTCTGGTGAGAAGCAACACCAAAAAGAAAAGCATTGCTAAAATCTGTCTGTTTTGTTTGCGAGTTAAGATCCTATCAGTAATACATGAATAAAGATTAACATCTTGAATTGCAGTCCTATCTGAAGATTTTAAAGACCCATAAGAATGCAGACTTCAGTGGGATAACTGGAAGATCATCATGAACTGTCAGAATTTGAGAAATGGTTTTTTCTTCTTTAGATTTGACTCACAAACTGAACAAAAATAAGCCTGTACTGCCTTATTTGAAGTTAATTTACACTCCAGTTTGAATAGCACCTGCCCTTGGGTATGTTCCAGAAGAACATCTACCTTTCCACAAAGGGAGGCTAACACCCATTGTAAAACTTCCAGAGGCACATTAGATGTCTGTTCCCCCCCCAGCAATTTCACCCTTAGAAGTAGAAGGAACGCTGCCAGTTACAGCCTGTGCTGAGGAAACATGAGTTATAATTTTACCCTGGGAAAATTGCTGAACTGGGAGCTTCTGGTGTGGCATAGGTCTTGCCTTCGCAATCCAATGGTTCTTTTGATTCAGAGAGGCTTTGAAAGAGTGGTGATGAAAAACATAGCCTCTCCCTTTGAATCAGCCAGCCGCCTGCTTTCCTCTGCACTTTTAAAATTTGGTTTATTAATTTGCCTGGGAGCAGAAGAAGATAATACTGGCCCATCTAGAGAAGATGTGTTTTTGGACATATCAACAGAACGTTATCTACTTCAGACTGAACATGCAAACAACCAAAAACCCACCTTTGGACTATCTGAAGAATTTTATATCTGGAATTACCTTACCAGGCTTAAGACAGACACAAGAAAGCCTCTATTAGCTCTTCCTGCCACATAAAGAGGAAAAAGGGACAAATTATAAGGGTCCAATAAAACCCTGTCTTTGAAATGCTGTAAACACAAGAGCTCTAAGCACTCTCCGGATGTTTCTTGCAGCAACCAATAATAAAATATTCTCAGACAGAATCATCATTTCGAAGACACTGTGTCCACTTAGTAATTATGAGACTAGACAATAAAACCGATAGACAGCTTCATCTATAACCTAACTGCAGAAAAAAGGCACAAAGGGGCTTTAAAGCCATACATTTGTAATTACCTAATTTATGATGAAGATGCAAACAGAACTGCAACTGACAGCTACAGTTCAGGCTGGTCCAGAATCAGAAATATGGTGTGAAAGGTGTGAAATCGTAATCTTAAATTATACATCCCTTGATCCAGTATAAATGCAACTGTGGGCAAAAAGGACTGACTTTCAGGAGACCTGCATCATTGCTGGGTTCTCCTCCTCCCTCCCATCCACCTTCCCTCTCAGCAGGACTCCCAAGCTGAACTTAGCAAAGCAACGACCCTCTCTCTCAAAAATTATCATCTACTGAAACCCCACCAGAGGGACAGAGACTGCCAAGTGGGAGGACAGCGTGAGGAAAGGGTAAAAGCTGAACTTACTGAAATGACAGGCTCTTTTGAAGACCTTGTTAAGACGGACTGCAATAGGGAGCGTTTACTCGGCTCTACCATGCTCCCATGCATTTCCAGGGCCAGCTGGGACTTTGTCTTCTCCTCTTGTAAGTCCCATTAAAATTATCAGCCTACAGATTTCATAACAAGCAGGAGAACAAAAAAAGCCTGAACACTATCATGAGAAAAATCACATTATCATTAGCTATTTCAAAACACACATGGGTTACTTAACACCTCAGGACGGGCAGCATAACACCACAGAGGTGCTCCCTATGCGGGGACAGGATACTGCCTCCTGCTAAAAATACACACACGAGACAGTACGCGATGACAGGGGCCTCCCCAGAGCTCTGGAAATGGGCTATCCACATGGCGCACAGGACCTGAACTGAAAACTATCAGTGACCCAGATACTTCCTTACCCCCGCCCTGTATAAAAAGTGTCCATCTTTGGATTTTAAATCCCTCAGGGGAGTAGGTATGCTTTTTGGTGGCTGGTACGAAGGGGCTGAAGTCCTGAATTAAGCTAAATACAGCTGTGGTTAAATTCAAAAGGCTCCTTCAATGCAGTACCACATTAAGGTTTTTTAGTTCGTTTTACCTTTTTTCTGGTGTCTGACGTTTTCTTAAATGCTGGGAAATCTTTTAGGGATTAAGGGAGAAAAGGAACTGTGGGGGTCGATGGCAATTTTTTTCTGTTAGTGTGAAGAGCAGAATTTGAGGAAAGGAGAACACAGGAGTCTGCTCTGGAAGGCAAGAAGAGTGCTTGGCAAGACGATGACCGTATGGCACATGAACAAAGCATATTTTAGATATGGTTCATTAGATTCCATTATGTGTAAAAGACACTTTAGGAACCAAGGCTAAGAAATACAATTGTGATTATTAGTATTAGTATTATTATTTTCAGACCTGTAGGGGTATCTCCAAATAGTCACTGTGCCTCAGATGATAAAAACATCCATTTGGCAGCTAATTTTAGTGTTTTCTGCCCACAAGGATGGATTAACCCTGAACATATGTAACCACGTGCTTATATGCTAACAGAAGCTATCATTGCCACCACCAACCCCATGAAGCAGCAATCCACTATCTAGTTGTAGACAGAATGACCTCTGCTAATTAGCTCAGCAAACTCTTAATTTTTTACTAGAAGGCTTTTACTTGACCCAACACCACAACAGACTACACACATAATCTTAAATTAGTGGATGAAATCTTATACAATATACATTTCTCTGGATGGCATGACCTGCTTCTAAGTCTGCGTTTGTGCTTCTCTTTCATTACTACCATGCAAAGCACCAGTGCTTGGACAACAAAAGGACCTAAAAAAATGTTTAAAGAAGCAGAAAAGACTACGTCTGTCAATCAACAAGAAACTTCTATCTCACTTTTTCTAGCTATGGGCTTTTATTACCTCTAATGTACAACACATTTCAGTAAAATTGAAAAGCAAAAAATAAAGATGCATTAAGATAAACTGATAGCATATATAGTTGTGTTATGACACCTAAACCGACAGAGAAGAGTCACATCATTAGATGATTCCGAGGGACAGCTCAAAATTAAAAAGACAAACGGCAGGTTCACAAAGAAAATGAAAGCTAAACAAAATACAGTTATTTCATTTTTAAAACATAGAGAAATGAGACAACCCAAGTCACACACTGTCACTTGCCACAGCTGGACCAACCAACATGGAATAAGCATTTAGGTATGAAATTTCTCTTTCGGTAGGCTGTTCTTTAACAGGGCTCTTGCCAAGAGGCTTGGCTAATTTAACTGTTGATGAGGCAGCAAGCTTTATATGAAATTATCCTCATTGAAAATAATACTTGAAATATTTTGTTGAGTTGGTGTGGAAGGGGCAGAAGACTTCACCTAACTAAAGCTAGAAAAAATAAACCCACTGAGTATCTTGAGTAGTAATAACCAGTAAGACCATGCCGATAAGGGGAAACATCCTCTATAGGTCCAAACTAACTACTCTGAACTACACCTGACTTCTGCAATGGAGAAAAAACAACTTTCAAGAAGGATCAAGAGTACAAGATCGGGAAGTATCTAAAAAAACCAAACAACTCTTTAAAGAGGAATTTGAGTATCAAAAGTATAAGAAGGTGAAGATGTCAGGTAGAGAAAATATCCACTATGATGACACAGTAATTTTAAAAATCACATGCAAAAACCCCACCACGTGCCAGTAGAGACCTGAAAAGTGGAAGAAAACATCACAAAAGGCGGAACTGACAAGTAAAGGAGCAGATAAAGGGACAATGATACACAGGGACACATCCCAAGTCTTTAAAACCAATTCCAGATAAAGTCTGGGAAGATAACATCTGCAAAGGATTTTATCTGGAACAAGGTAAATTTGAGGAGAACATCAGGAAGGTCTTAGAGCTTCTTGTCTTAACTTGGTGCTTGTCTCCTGCCCAGAGAAGCAGTGCAGGAGACCATCAGCTCCCTCTCTGGCATGGAAGGGGAGGAAAGCAGAGAGGCTGAAGCACGACCATTCCTGAAAGAGGCAAGGGAAGGCAGCAACAGAGATGCAAAGCACATATTGGGAATGGGAAACTGAAGCATCCCCTGTTGAAACCACAAAGCTCTGCAAGAAAAAGGGCAGACAGAAGAAGAAGGCAGCATTTAATCTAAAAGAGTGGGGAGAAGGGTTGTGAAATTAAAAAAAAAACCCAACACAAAACAACAAACATTTAAGATGACAGGCTTTGGTCTCCCCTCTGGAACAAATACTCAAAAAGCTTGCCTTCAGGAACAGATGACTTGTAATGTCAGAAATAAAAAAGCATTTGAAACAAACAGGAAAGGTTTTGAGGATCTTATGGTGATCATCTAGTAGAAGGTAGCAGATATTTGCTTCAGCAACAATTCCTGAATTACAGATTTGTCTCATGGCAGCCATCTTCCATGCCATTACAGACACACTCGACTGAGTGATTTCTGCTGGATACCACTCTGGAGTTGAAGAACCAAAGGGGAATAGTTTGGCAACAGAAGGGGTGGAGTGGAGGGATGCATGGCAAGATCATTTTGTTTTTCAATAGAAACACTAAACCTCGTGATTTCCACCTGTGCTGCCCTGCACAATGACAGAGCTTCAGTCCAGAGGACAACAACAGGTGAGGGTATGTGTGCGCCTTATTCCACATATTTGACAAGCAGTGTGGAATGAGGTGTGGCGAGAGGAATTTGTAACTCCAGCCCTGGTCAGGAAAGGTGGCTGGACGCCAACCACGCCATGAAGGTCTTGTCATCTAAACTGCAAGTAAAGTCGTGAGGATCCTGACACTTTCTCATATTGAGGTGTGCCACAGATACAGAAGAAAGAAATTACATTGCAGCCACAGGGTTTGATAGCCACAGGAATCTCACCTGCCACACACTTGCTGTAACAAAACCTCTTAACCCATCTCACGGTGAATGAGCCTTATGAAATGGTCAGCACCAAGTCGCTTCACCGAGAACAATACACTCTTGCTGACAGCAACTTTACTTGACCAGAAGCAAATCCGGAAGTTTCTCGGAGGCTGACGCTGTGGTAACTGGTGGAAAGCGTCTAGTAATAAGGATGGAGGTTCACCTAGTAGGGACACAGTGAAGCAAACCAGGAGATTCATCTGGGACTAAGAAACCCAGAAGAAATCTGAATGCATGGCTCACCTTAAGTAGTAACAGTTACATCAGAAATGGTTTTAAACACAAAAAAGGAACTGAAGACAACCAGATAAACTCTAATACTCATGTGCAAATGAGAATCAATGATGATGATTGATTTTTATAAAGGGTCTAACAATACAGTGCAAACTAATTCATCCCATCTGAAGCCTGGCAGCATTTGGTATATTTAATTAAAAAAAAAAAAACCAACAACCTGAGTGCATTTTTTTCTTCTTCCCTTTCTTCTGGCTCTTTTGCCCTGCTGACGCTTGTTTGCATTATGTCTATTTTGAGCTAAATTAAATAGGAGAAGCAGAGTTTTGATTCAGTAGTAGCAATAAATGGGGTTAGCCTGGCATTGATCTGTGTAAAGGGGCCAAAGCTAGGACTGCCAGAAGCAAAACATGGTCAGTGAACTCTACAGCACCAAGAGTGACCCTGCAGCTGAATTGAATTCCTAGCCCTGATTACAACAGAAAGAGACTTGCTTTCCTGAACAAAGAGTATTTCAGGCAGCAGATTAGCAAAAGAAAGTCTACTTAACAGCAGACGGAGGAAAAGAATCAGAAATAAGAACCACAGCACACTTCAGAGGATTTTAGAAAGCTTCTGAACAGTGCAAACCAAATGCCTGCCTCATTTCTCATAAGCCAGAATTTGGTCCAAATGCTGAAGAAACAGTATTTTTCTTTTGCATCTCAGTTAAATAGCTTCAGTTAGTAAGCGTACAGCACGGAAGATGAGCCAAAACCACGTTAAGGATAGAACGCTGAAAAAGTTACCTTGCAGACTAAGGACATTTGTCTTACAATCCTACAGGAGAGGAAATCATGTTTACTGTAAGAGGAAAGGCTCCTTTTATAAATCATGCTTAAAATTCAGCCAGCAAATTTATACAGAAGGAGAATTTCACAATCCTTAGGAAACAGATCAAATTCACTTGCTCTCTGGATGTTTGTACTGTTGTGCAATGCAAAACAGCGAGAGCACAGCAGTAAGTCTAGCCTCATGACTACCGAGTTTAATTGCAGTGTATCTACAATGGAGAACAAAGTGCCTCTTATTCCTGCTGCACTGTGAGCCCACTGGATCTCAGGCCAAGCAGGGCTGGTTCAGGCCAGCATTTGGAGAGAGGCCGGCAGAGCACTGGAATGGGCTGCTCCGAGGCCGAGGGGGGCTCGCACCTCGCCCCCAGTGAGGCCACTTCACCCAGTAGGAGCACACAAGGTGTTGAGTGCTCACAGACTGCCAGCACCTTCAACCACTGCTCCCACCGCTTTGGCAGGTCCGTCGGCTCTTCACAAGTCCTATAGTCAGCAAGAAGCAGTCTTGAAGCGCAGCCTTGTCAAGCAATCTGAGGCTGCTGGGCAGCAATGCTTCCTATCCTAATTTTTTTAATCTGGGATGTTTGGGTGGCACCGGGCTGCGTGTCCAGGGCTCACCCTTGCTGGAAACCCTGGGACAGACCAGTCACCCAGCAGTGCAGCCCCACTCCTTGTGCTGGCTTGGCCAGGAGCACCGGGGACCTCAGCCCCCCCGAGCAGAGAGAGAAAAACAGAAAATCACTCATCAACACTGCTTCAACCTTTAACCCATTCCTTTTCCACATTTTACAAGAAATGCTCATTAACGTGTTTCCCTAAAAACAAGGATCACAAAATACTGAGCCAAGTCAAATCCTGATGAACAAGCCCTCAAAGGCCTTCAGCCCATTCTTCCTCCTGCAAAGTCCCACAATGGATTTTTGCTTGCTGCTTTACCAAGTAGCAAGGGACAAGGTGGGGACCCATAGGGGAAAGGGAGGTGATTTTAAAGAGTCTGTCGGAGTACTGACAGCCTGCAAAAATTGTCAGAAATCTGCAAGACAGCACCCTGTTTTTTTAACGCCACTCATTTGGCTTGCCACTCTTATTATGGGTTGATTCCACTCTTCACTTGAGTTTTGCGGTGGCTGGAGCGTTGAACACAGGACATGTGGTTGTCACAACTAGGAACTTGCTGACTGATTTATGGGAACTTACAAACCCACAAAACCAAAAGATATTTGTTATTCACTTACATTCTGAATGTTCCTTTCACCTCTCATTGAATAAATCTCAGGCAAGTGAAAGTTTATTTCTATTAAAGATTCTGTTTCCCTTCTGTAGAAGGGAGCCTAAGCGTAATATACCTTTGCTATGGAAATCACCCCACAATACCTGCCCTCCCCGAACAGCCCAAGGTCAATAGACTTACATTGGTAACAACATCTTGAAATTAGACTGTCATTTTAACATTTAGTGGGCAGAGACAAGAACAACAGCCTAAGCTTTAAATACATTATGATACCTGCCTGACCGTTCCCTTTAAATGAGGACAGCTGAGGGCTCAGACTCACCATCATGCAGCAAATAGCTGTGCCATTTAGGACTGCTCTTTTTTAACCACTCCTCTCCCCAAGGCTACCACCCTCATTGCAGAGCTGGCAGAACAGGCCATATGCCCATGCCTTCTGTGTTCCAATGCGCAGACTAAACATGGCAACTCAAACTGCTGGTGATGAGGACAGCACCCAAAAATTAATTATCCCTTGACCAAGGTTTGCTGCAGCTGCTGAAGCATAGGCACATGGTACCTTTTGCTGACTCTGCAAGGGAGCAAAAGCCTTCTGCAAAGGAGGCGGACAGCTGAGGGCAGTAACATCAAGCAGAGATTTGCCAGGGCTTGTCTGTCAGAGGACAATGTCTTGCATTTTAACCATTTTGGCACATTCCACATTTGGTATTTTCAGGAGCTTTCTAGGATGTTTATGAAACAACTGCAAGGTAGGCAACTAAATTGATGGTGGCACGAAGAATGCCTTCCCACATTCCTCTCCCATACTCTACCATCAAAATAAATGAAGATGTAGTTTATGTTTCTGTAATTACAGCTTGTTAAAAGGAGAACAGGTTGTTAAGTTATGGTAAGAAGTCCGTGAGCCCGTACCCTGCTTTGAATACCACAGCGATGTAGATTTTACCAAATAAAAAGACCAGTCAAAACACTACTCAGAAGGAATCCATGCTCTGATATCCTACAGCATGAAACTATCTACCTTTAAACTAGTCCCACTTATCAAATCAATCAATTGGAAATTGTTCTTAGGAGAGCTATTGTAATGCAGGTGACATGCAGAACACTGTCAAGTTTCAGTTGTTTAATATTAAATAATGAAAGGGTAATATTACACATTTCATTTATGACATTTTCTACCATACATCTACCATACGTCTCCTGCTTTTTAATCCTGCATTTCCACCATTACATACTTAGAGTATTTATACAGCCTTGTAAAACTCCCAACACAAAAGAATAAGCAACAAGAACTTTTCCCCATACATTACTTACCAACTTAATTATGTAATGTAATGTGAAAGGTTTATGCGCACCAGCTGGATCTCATTACAGCTAAGTTTCTGTCTTTTTAAAGTGTACTTTATCTGGAATATTGAAGTTACTGTGAATTTCACTTAAAAATGTGTCGAGCTGGCATACAGGCAAGTTTATACTGCAGGATGCTAACTCATTAAATAGGTT
Organism: Falco cherrug; assembly: GCF_023634085.1. Taxonomy (NCBI): domain Eukaryota; kingdom Metazoa; phylum Chordata; class Aves; order Falconiformes; family Falconidae; genus Falco; species Falco cherrug. Next base: position 55,532,614 of record NC_073699.1, on the reverse strand, counting down.
CACAACCAGTCCAGTTTGTGTACACTTATTTCTGAAGTTTAAAATGCATCAGATAAATTTAAATATTTAAATATCTGAAGCCAACTATGGATTATTAACTGAACACCTCAGCCTACTTCAGTTTTCCCCTCCTAAGCATCACGGTAACTGGAGGGATGCTACTCCTTGTACAATAAGAAAACTAGCAAGAAAGGAACAGTTTCAAGAGAGCGTTGGTACAACCTCCCTAATGATCAGTGCCAAGACTGAGGAGCTTTATATACCAACATCCATCTAAAAAGCAGGAGTTTCAGAGCTGTGAAGAATTCAGCAATAAGACCGTCAAAGAGGTTATTAAATACCCTGTTGAACCAAAGCAAGCCTGTCACACACTTTGGTATTACCAGTTGAGAGATTCCTGTTCAGTTGTGAGGCAAGAATTGTGGTTTAATAAATGCAGAGAACAAAACCAAGCATAAAAAAAATCATGTGCAGTGATTTTATTTTTGTTGTATATTTGACTGTAATTACTGTCTTAAGTACTTTAATTGCCTGGCATCTCCTCAAGTGCCTTGCCTGTGGGGAGGGGAGGCAGGGCAGCTTATAGTTTGTTATTAATGAATGAAGTACAAACAAGTTTACCTTGTCTGTAATCAACATTCCCATCAAAACAGTTTGAGAGGAAAATGCAAAAAGGTCCATTCATCCCACAGACCCAACGTGATTGTGTTAATAGCTGCTTTTTAATGATTAATGTCCTTCTGCCACATCACTTACACTTCAGAGGGGGACTTGGCACACATCTTTAAAACACCCACACGAGAAGCATCACCTACTTGTCCAATCCTATTCTCTTCAACAGACATCTGCTCTTGGCCACTGATGTAGGGATGGGGTACGGAGACAGACACCCCTCAGGTCTGGCCCCATATGACCTTTCTTGCATGAATTCTAGGTGAGAAACGGGGGTGTGCACTGAGGGGAAATCTGTAGCGAATCTGTAGGGTCATTTACAATTGCTCTGGAATGACATGCATCCAGCCCTTCTCAGCTGGAAATAATTTTTGCCTGGAGCAGAAACAGAGTGGAGGGAAACAAGAACGAGTGACAAAAAGAAGCTCATGCAGGATAAAATAAGATATACTCATCTGCTTCATTAAGAAATGATTAGACACAACATGCCATCAGTAAAAGTCAGTTCAGTTATATGAAGAAGACGGTAAAGCCAGGAGGATGGAGAAGCAAACTGCTATTTTTCACAATCACTGAGAGCCACGGAGAGTGCAAAACTGGCCATTAGTCTTGTTTTTCCACTTAAATTGATACAGGAGTCTGCTACTTTTAGATAACATCACATCCACAGCCCAGCAGACCATCCAGACAGCAAGTGTACCACTGGCAGAGCCAGCTTTCTCACGTGGCCATCAGCCTGTCCTGACAGTCAGGAGCTCACCTCTGGGGTGAGGGCAGCTCTTCCCCCGCCTCATCACTCAGACTGCCAACAGGAGTGACAATCAGTGTCAGCTCTGGTGGCCTGCACTGCCAGGATACTTGTCCACTAGGATCCAGACTGAGACTAATTCTTGCACAAGTCACCGAAAAAACCCAACCAAACAGCAAACGCTTTAAGAACAGCTAACCACTCTCCATTACTAAGATGAGGACTTTCTGCCCCAGTCTCAGGTTAGAATGCTGGTGCAACCAGACTAACACCTTTTACTAGCTTTTTCAGCCATGTAGCCTGTCTCCTCCTTATAGCCTTTAATCAGCTGGTACCTCATCTCCAACACTGCCATCGCCTATCTCTTGCAGCACAACTTCTTACGCTACTGGCATTGTCCCGCTGGCATGCAGGCTGCACAGTGCTTGCTCCAGGGAGGCTTTATCTTGTGGTGGCCACTTCTCACATACATCCCCACCCCTCCACCCCCTAATAAAACAGAGGTTTAATTTTCAAGTCAAAACAAAGCCAGCAAATTTGACCGTTTCTCCAAAACACAATACTACTGCTTTTACAACAGTGCTCAAAGTATCCCCCTACCACTGCCAACAAGCAGATATTGTTCATCAGGTGAACACTTCTTGAATAAGTTTCTTATAAAGTGCGTAACCATGTATCTTGATGTAGCTGCATATATAAAGCTTGGAAGCAGACGCTGTAAATACTGATCTGAGGTCTCCTATCATTAAGATGCAGAGGCAGAAACTTCATAGAAACAGACCTGAAAAGAGCCTGTATAGAAGTTTAGAATATATTTATGAAAAAGTGGGGTACAATATGATAGCAGCACGACTTCTTCTCAAGAATGGGTTACTGAAAGTTAGCATCCAGCCACCTACCACCAGAACCAATGAGAAATTCCTGACTTCTCAGAGATATGACCCTATATTTGTTTCCTTAGAGAAAAAGATGTGTTTTGATCAAACACGCCACTATGGCATTTAAGGTCGTCATATGTAACATGAACTGACCACACAATAGAAATACAGGCACTAGTGCACACAGAATAGACTAGCATACACAAGTCATTTCGGATGCAGACAGCTATTCATGGAAATACTTCAACAAACTCAGGATTCCACTAGGAAACTGCGAGTCAGATAGACATGGGGAAAAAAAAAAAGACTCTCCAACTGTCTCCTCTCCTCTAAACCCTGAAAACTTCCCACGTGCCTCCCCATCACGCAGCGGAGCTGCTCTCTCTGTTTAGCATCCAGGTGGGATGAAGCTGTCTTTGAAAGCAGGAATCCACCGGGGTTCTGCTCAGAAATTTTATGAAGTAGCTTGAAAATTAATGGAGTAGATGACTAGTTTATACAGCGCTTTGATCAAAAACATGTTTTCCCAACTTCCTCACCGAGTTTTAATAAGATGTGAATGAGAAACTGATTCGGACACTTTAGTTTACAAGGAGTATTTCAAGTAGCTTGAGGAAACCAGTTTATTGTCCATTAGGCATAAAAATAAACACAATGCTTAGAGGCTGTTTTACCACAGCGCTGAAATGGTTTTCTTTTGGGATACATATCCAAGAACCAATGCTTACTCTGATACAAAACTCTACAGGAAACCACTGGTTTAAATGTCACATTTTTTAAGGTTAAGGAAAAAAATCTTTAGATTTTCGTTTCCATATGAGGCAATAATACAACGTACTTAAATTAAGTCATAATAATTTTCTTTTAACTAACTTTAAAGTTGAAGAAAACCAAGACTCCCTGCCCCCCCCCACCCCTTCAGTGTTCTTTTACATTTTCCTCTAGCATTTCTACTCTAAAGAAAAAAAAAAAAAACCACAATTATTCTTTGCCATCCCTCTGGGTCTGTCTGTTCCTTGATCAAATCTTTCTTCAGTGTACCTACTACATTTGTTATTTAGCATTAGAAGAGAAGGAATTTTTTTAATCCTAATTTCTTCTTCCAATTTTAGCCCCTCTCCAAACAGAAGCATTATTTCCCACCCCTTGAATCCATTGAACTAATCTGGCAGAAGCACATTTGTATACAGAAATTCATCTAGTTTCCAAACTGATGTGCTGTAGCAAGATAGCTGGTAAAGTTTGCTCACCCTGCTTTCCCTCCCCTTCTTTTCCATTTCAACTTATTTCCACATCTTTTCCTTCTCACAAAATTCATATGTTCTGCCTTCAAAACCCTGCTACTACAGTTATTTAACCCCTGCTTTCTGACCTCTGGATAGGTTCATAAGCCCATCTCTGCTCTCCTCTCCTCCCCTCCTAAAAATCTACTCCCTTCAGATAAAGGAGGCAACAGCTATTTCAGACCACTGTCATTAATGTTAAAGAGAACAAAGGGTTTTCAGACTGGGGCTTGTGTTGAAGCTTTTAGGTTTCAAAAGAACTGGGGGGGAACGGATGAGGAATTTCAGTTTTGCCTTGCAGTATTCAGTCTTCTTGTTTGGAGAAAAGCCCGAGAAGACCCAAGAAGCCCAGAGGCGCGGGCTGCCAGCAGCAGTGCCCAGCGTTCCTGCGGCAGCGCTGCACGGTCACGGTTCCAGCGGCACCGTTCCTTTGTGCTGAAGCCCGAACCGACCTCTCGCAAGAAGGACAGGGCCACGCAGGACTCTGCCACCCCACGCGCAGTGCGAGGGGACGCTGCTGTGAAGGTAAGGGTAGCTGCGTAGTTGTTGCAGCTGTCACTGGAAATCTTCACAGAAGAATGCCAGAAAAACACCACACCAGAGCATTTTACAGCAAGTAAAACCGGTAAGATCATAACCCTGCGGCAGAACAAGTGTCCAGTGGAATCCATCCAGCATTTTACAGAAACAGAAATGCCTTAATAAGAATATTCAGCTAAGTTACTAAGCACAGAAGGGGGTAAGTGTGTTTTGCTGTTTTAGCAAAAATTCAGACATGGGCTTGCAAAATCTAAAAAAAAAATATAAATTATCAGCTATTATATCTTTTCCTAGAAAGATATGGATTTGACTTGATGCTTTGATACCTCTCAACAATTAAAACACTACACAAACTTCTGAAAGTGTCTGCCATACACTTTACATGAGCAACAGTTGCTACCACATCATTATCCTGTTCTACAAATGTAGCCTACTATTATATTCATGATCTTGAAGATATCTATTAGCCGTTCAGAAATGAATATACCGTGTGAGGAAAACAGACTGGTTAAAATTCCACTTTAGCACAGACAGGAGGCTTCTTTTCCTACTGAATTATCATAGTAAACTTTAAAAAACAAAGACGTGTTGAATTCTCCTCTGTACCATGGGGATACGTAGTAGTGTACATACACACATTTACATAGTAGTGTAGTGCTATGTCCATACACCAGTACAATGCATCAGCATATCAATTATTGTATTTAGTATTGAGTCATTCATTGTACATTTTAAACTCAAAATCCATTTTGACACATTTGTACTTGCTAGTTACAATGAACCTGGTTTTCCTTAGCTTTTATTTTTGTTTACTTCCTCACTTTTGATGCTTTTCAATACATAAAACTGAAGGGAAAAGCTTGTATCTAAAAGTACTTTCAGTGGAAACATTTGCATTCAGGTCTTCTGAATGCCCTATCAGAAAGACTCATAATGTTTGGGTTTTTGTTTTTTTTTTTCAAACCAGCTGACAAATGCAGGTGCATTTCAAAATTAACACATTAACATTCTCCCCAAAAAGGTAACTTGCAAAGATAAAACCAGAAATAAGGCTGCTTTGCAAGTATGTCAAAAACCCTAAAAGGAAGGCAAAACTACAAAGTTCTGAAAGGAATTAAAGTTGTTTCTGCTTTTTAAAAATCAAACTGTAACTGTGTTACACATACTGCTTTGGATTGGCAGCAGCTTCAGAAAGCCGATTTTGCAGCAGTTTTTTTTTTTTTGCGTCTGACACTGAAACCACATTTGTCCCACTCTGCCCATTTTATTTTCAAACAGTACTCGGGCAAAAGAGTCAGAGTGAAAGGCTGGCGGATTTGCATTGCCATCCCTGCTAAAGAATGTAACTTTCTAAAGTGTTTGTGCTGGAAAGAAATCATATTCCTACAAACATCAGCCAGTTCTAGAGAACTTAGTTCTCCTCACGTGGTTTCATGGACCACAGAGCTTCACATTATCCCTTTTGCCTCCAAGAAGTTATTTTTCCACTCCCAAGTTTGCCAGTCACTGATTAGTGTGCATTTTCAGAGGGAGAGGGGCTTCAATTTTCTTTCAGATAAACTGTATTTTCAAAGAGAGAAACTCAGCAAGATTCAGCACTACCAAATTAAGAGACCAGAAAAAGTGTAAAATATACTAAAAGGCTAAACAGTTCTTTCTGAACAGGTTATTTGCCAAAATCCACATGCTTAGAGCATCTTATATTTTCCCCCTCTTTAAAAAGCATTTTGAAGAATTGAACAGAATTGTGAACCTGCTCTTGCAACAGTCCAGGGAGAGCTTCCAGAAACTAGTGCTATGAGGACAAGAAAAAGACAACATGTTTTCTAAACCCAAGATGGAAACTAGTACTGATAAACTTGATGAAAGCGTACACAAGGCATCATCTCCCGATCACCACAAATGTGGTCTGCTATAATTTTCTAGCTAACTCCTGTAATAAACAACTGCAGCTGCTATCACTGTCGTATCTGAGAAAAGGAGGAAGAGCACACAAGCATCCTTTACATGAGCACCGCTCATCACAAAATTGTTCGAAACACTGGGAAACAGTCAGAAAGGCAACCAAATCAAGCAGTTTCCCCTCTTTATCTGACATTCACACTGTTCATACTACACCTGTAGGTTTGCCTGTTACATCTGTGTTCCCATTTACACTTTCCAATTTGTCAATCCAACTCTCACAGTTAGGTCCTCCTAATCTGGCATCAAAACTATACGGGTTTAATTACAGCACTTCGGATGACTCACATACTTCTGAGGAGGGTGACTTCAACAGAAGGAATTTATCAGGCACGTCACAGGTAACAGCCAGCCCTTGCAAGAAGGAAGGAAGGAAGCAAGCTATGTTAGCCTACTTCACCTTCCTCGTTCCTCCTCTTCCTCACATTTCAGGCACAAGGAGGAAACAGTCTCAACCCACCCCAAGCAGAGCTGAGATGAGAAGGGCAACACGACCGGATTTCCCCTCTTTCGTGCTAAACCCACATACCCCATGTTCCCATCCCCACGTTGGCCAGACACACCACAGGCTTCCGCTGCTGCTTCTCCAGAGGAGACTTAAGCCAGAGGATGCTCGGTAATTAACCGCTGATGATTTCCTACTGCACCTGAGAGCTTCGGCGCTGCTCCTTCGGGTGCACTGCGGATACCTCACCCACGCAACCAGCTCAGACTGGCAAAGCGAGCACAGGCTTCGCAACCAGGAACCCTGGATCAGAGTGAGAGCTCAGGATGACTACACTGGACCTTAATAACTCATAGTCAAAGCATCAGACACAGTATGCTGTCCTCACTTCAGATCAACCTCTCCCTGCCACTTCTGAAGCCTCTAGAAACACAGAGAGAAAAACCAATAATGGTGAAAAAATCAGCTACATATACTACTACGGTGAGTAAAAGCTCAGGATTCAGCTGAAGGGTGTTGAGAAATTGCTCTTGAAATTTCCCCAGCAAGCCTTAATTTTAAACATAAACACACATATGGAAAAAAAAAAAAAAAAGAGCTTAAAATACAATGTTTTAGGGAAGTCATTCATTTATGCATCACATTTCTGACAGACACGCGAAAGTACTAACAGCGTACACAGGTGCTGATTTGCAGGGAAGCCAAGAACTGTGGCACCTTCACTGGAGCTACAAAGTATGAGTCCCAGCTACACAGCATCCTCTTCCTTTCAGTCTCCATACCGAAACCAAACTAAAACAAATGACAGCATCATCAGACCCAGTTCCTGGGCACTTTAAGAAGAGGGTGAAATGAAGCACTGTGTTAGAGAGAAGCCAGCTCAGAAATCACCCTGGCACCTCCACAAGATCTTTGGGACAAGAAAATAGAAGGAAAGCCAAAATTCATCCTCACCCCTCACCTCCTATGAGATTTCTGCCCTCCTTTTGCAAGGACAAGTCCTCCAGCCTGTGTTACCTGAACAGCACCTACCAAACATTCTACCTACCCCCATGAGCTACCCCCACTACCAAAAAAACTACTCTCAAACCTCCTCTCCTACCCTCACCCTGGGGAAGCTTCACCACAGGATTTATAGTCCATTCCTCCCTGTAGATCCCATCAGCCTTGTCTTCCTGGACTCCTGTTGTTCCCCAATGGAAAACCAGGAGAGTATTACAGGAGAAAAATCAGTTTCACACTGCTAGTGTCACTGAAGAGAAGCAAATACCCCTTGCCAAAAGCTACATGATAACACATCACGCAGTTTAAGTACCACAAACACCGCAAATGACATCAGCACAGTGCACCACTCCAGCTACCACATGAAGCAAGTCAGAAGTCCCGAGGAGGTGCTAGCTCAGGTATCCATGCACAGGACTGTTATACGGAGCAGATGTACCCTAAGTACACAGTGAAAAAAATGTTTTCATACATTGGTAAAGCGAATAGGGCTTAAAATTTTCACTAAATTTCAATTCAATTAAAATGATCTGTCCTAAAGTGTAGAGATGCATAGGTAAGCATAGCAATTAAAATGTATATCCTGCATCTGTGCACCACAACTTTGATTATTTCCCAAACTAAAAATGGCATTAAGAACACATCAAAGGCACTCGTTCTCATTAGGGATTAAGTCTTTAGCAAGTTTGAAGGTTTTCAGATCAACTAAATAAAACTGGCTGAGTGCAAAAGCATGTGAATTTCTAAAAGCCCAGAAGAGCCATTTTTCCTTGTGGATAATCCCAAAAAAACAACCACAACAGAATTCAATCCCATGTCTTCCAATGTTACTTTTAGATCAAGGTATTATGAGACGTTTCAACCCCTTCCTCACTCCCCCCTAAAAATGCCTGGAAGAAACTTAGAAAGCATTCCCTGGAAACATGATTATATATTTTTACTATCACAACACTAATAAATCTCTTTTACATCAGATAAAATGCAGTTACCAACACTTGTCCCTTGGATAAAAAATTATCTTGCACATACATATTTGGCTACATGCCCTTAATGATTTCCTTCTGAAAAGAAGGGTGCATTTATTGCTTCAGAAACAGAAAAACAAAATAAGAAAGAGAGGACACGGGGAAAAAGATGAACAGAAGGGCTTCGAAAGTGACTGAAAATCTACAACATCGCTAATTAGGTTCCAGCTTCTAACACAATAGTGGGTGTACCATGGTATGTTATCAAGTTTATAGCCAAGGGCACAAGACAATACAACCCCACATTCAATTTAATTACAGCCTATGGCTTCTGCAGTAGTGGTGTGTTTCAAAGGGTTTAAGCACTCATTTATTTCTACACCATACATGAAATAAGGCAGCTCACTGTCATACAGACTCACCAATTAGACTGAACAGTTTCTGATCTCTTGCTCTCTAGAAGGAGAGCAGTGGGCAATGGGAAATCTTTTACAGGATAATCACAGAAGACTTTCTGTTAAAAAAAAAAAAAGCAGCTCTCTGCTGCCTTTACATTTGTGCATTTTATCTTTGATGTGCACAGAGGAATAGTACCAACATAGTCATTTCAGATTCAATAGAATTTTCTAAAGTGTCAAAATACAGCAGTGCTTCAATGATGCTGTTTTTTCCTCCCAATTGTACTAAAAAGGTCATCTTCATTTGAGTTATACAAAATGGATCGCCTCTTGCATTCTTACCGTCACCGAAGGCTGGACCAAGGAAATTTTCAGACTAGCTCACATGATGCAACCAAATGAAAGGAGTTTGATTTCTAGAAAGTAAAAATATATTGAAAATGAAAGTAATAGTGGAAGAAATCACCATCTGAAATAGTTACAAAATTTGGTACCTCCAATATATCATGCCAATGCAACTAAGAGGACCTGCAAAGACAGTATTGGACTTTAAACTTCATAACCACAATTCTAAACGTGTGTATCGAAACACCATTCTCACATCTGTAAAACACTCTCCTGAGTCACATTAAATCAATTTCCTCCCCAACAGCTGATCCAAAATGGACAAACTTCAGTCTAGGACAGAACAAGCAGTTCCCTTCATTCCTTCCAGTGCATACACTGCTCCCAAAGCTGTATACGAGATCACTAAGCTTAATCTCTGTTCTGCTTTTCTTGTACTCATCTTGGGAAACATTCACATGCCTACCAAACCTCATGTTAGTTATAAGGAACATAGCCCGGGATATCCTACTGTCTTCAAAAAAACACCCATCTCTGTTCAATGATCTTTAGAAGCACTTAGTTACAAACAACACTGACTTTTACAGAAGAGAGCAATAGCCAGGATTCATGTGTTTCGCTATGGAGATTGATAAGAAAGCTGTCTTTGGGGACCATATTTGACACCCCTGCTAACCTATCCCCTGCCTCCCGATGATTTCAAAGCAATTCTGATGACTGTCAGGTACAATAGGTCCCTTCTACAGTTAATCACTTTACACATCTCTAACTTAGCAGAAGACTAAAACCTTTCCCACTAAAAAAAAACACAAACAACCACAAAGAAACAAACAGTAGCCTCTAAGGTAGGTAGTTTCTTTAACTGTAGGTTAAAAGTTCTTTTAACCTTCACATTTTAAGATTTCAGCCTCAGTGATTCTTTTAAATAAGACACTAAGTAAATCCTGGATTTTCTCGCAGCCTGGGATAATCCATTAATCAAAGAGGATGGCACTAACTAGGCAGTAGGGCAGCCAGTACTAACCTCTGAAACTAGATCAACAGAAGTACTGTCACAAGAACTAACAAGGCACTTAGCAGTCATCAGTCTTAATAGCTACTGTACTTTAAGCCTTTAAGATAAGGATATTGCCCCATCTATTATCTGTATCGAAATAAAGCCTAGCATCCTAAAGCTGCCATCCTAAGCACCCTTCCCTGAAGCTGTCTGATGAGTTCTCCTACTCTGTATACTTGGAAAAAGTCTAGCGATGACTCTGATCAGAGTACTACAAATATTTGTACAGAACGGAAGCCCTTTTTGTGGCCATTTTATGGAAGTGCAGGATGTCCCCAGATCAAGGATCAAGTAGAAAGATTCTTATCCACCTCCAAAAACAAAGAGTAAAAAGAGCTAGAGTAACTTAATAGTTACTTTGATTTGTTCTCAGTTGTGCCTGCTGTCTACTTGTATTTGTCATGTGCTACTGTTTTGCCTCCTTTTGCAAAACCTGCAGCCAGAAGTAGATTTCTGGTTCTGGTCAAAGCAAGCCCTTCAAAGAGAGCAGAAGGCAATGAAGAGACATGTGCCAGATAAAAAGAAAACAGAAAGGGCAGCTCTGACTTTAAAGCACGAGTGAAAAAATGTTTAAGGATTCCCTGGAACAGCTAAGACAAATGCACGTGGCTCATGTTTTAATGACGGAGTGTTTGGTAGATAACAGCTGATGAAACTCTTTACAAGCAGCCCAGAGAAACCTGACTGAGTTAGAGAACCAATGTAACAGAAGCATTTTCACATGACATGCCAACTCTCCTCACTCATGGCATTTGCCAGTATTTTCCTACACCTATTTTTGGTTATTACTACTGTAGGATGTTCAGCATGTACCACATCTATAAATCTCAACAGCCACCATCACATTGTAGCATCAAAAGCTTAAACTTTAGCTATTGTTCATCTTTCAGTAACGTGAGAGACAAACAACAGCCAAATTACATCCCTCTGTCATCAGCTTGAACTGAAGTACTGCTGTCAGTAGCAGGAAAATTGCTACAGTTCAGAGCAAATAAGGACTGAAAAGAAAGTTGTGCCATGGTGGCACAGTGCTGTATGCTCTAAAATACACGCTATAAATCAGGGGTCCTCAAACTATGGCCCGCGGGCTGGATATGGCCCCCCAGGGTCCTCAATCCGGCCCCCGGTATTTACAGAACCCCCACCCCCACCCCCCGCCGGGGGTTGTGGGGGGAAACCAAGCAGCCGCAGATGGCTGCCTGCCACTGCATCCGCGCGCCGGCCCCCTGGTTAAAAAGTGTGAGGACCCCTGCTATAAATGCTGGTCTCAAGGTTGCAACCTAAAACAATAGCTGGATCAAGACAGTATGTTAAATGTACCTTTCCTTAGCTCTGGAGGAGGCTCCTACAAACCCAGTGTTGAAAAGACATCTTGCTAAAACAAAAGGCGGCAGCAACCACGACAGACAAGCATAAAACTAATATCCTCGCTCAGACTCTTTACACCTAAAGTTTGTAGCCACTGCAAATCGAAGATATCCCATTTGGTGCCCTCATTTAACCTTTTCCATACCTTGCTTAATGCTATCAATGCTATAAAAACGGGAAGGGGGGGGGGGGGGGGGAGGCGGGGGGGCATGCATGCACGTAGTATAGAGATGCTAAGAAAACCACTCATCACACTACCATTTTTTCACCAAGTTCATGAGGTCAGCAAAATCCTTCCCTGGAAGAATAATTACAAAGACAACCAATAAACGACAAACTTAGGACTTTCATGTCTTCCAGGAATCAGTAATATTTGTCAACAGCGGAATTTAGTGTCACGTTACTTGATGAGATGCATTCAGTAAAATGGCCTGGAAAGTCTTTGTTTATAATTAAGCAATAACGATTGAAGGCCAGGGCATTTCCTGGGGATTAATGACTGGCTGGGAGAGTCGATGGCTTCAGGCAATGCCTTGGGCCATTAACCCCAGCCAGTCATTAATTTCCCCAGGAAATGCCCTGAACCTCGATTAGTGTAACTATTATAAAATGTAGCTAAGGAGAGAAAGTTTAGCATTAACATTCTCCCAAGGAAATCTGTTCCACAGCCTGTATTTTTTTCGTTTTGTCACATCCCAGAAAAAGTGTGTAAGTTAAAACTGATGACAAGAATCGGCAATTAAAAAGACAAAAAAAGTAGAGAATTTTCCTTCTCCTAAAGACTTAAATTAATGAGTTTTGAAGAAAAGGCAAGATTCAACTACAAAAGTGGCTGGGCAGCTTGTTTTGCTCATTAAACTGTGAATGGCAATGAACACTTCCATGTAATTGCTGCAAAAACCTCACACTGTCTAGTATCCTTGCTGATTGCTCATTTTCTTGATACACTTAAGAAAACAGCGCATGCCTGTGTACTCTGTAATCTATTTCAGATATTTCTCCTTTTCTCCCCATAGTCCGCCACTAATGAGAATTACAGCTCCAAATGCTTCACATAGGAAGCACAGCTCTGCAACAAACAGTACAGCAGCTGGATTTCTCGTCGCCTAAGCTTTATGCAAGTGTGAAGAGATTTGTGGGCTGGGGTAGAGATCAAGGTCTCCAGCCTGGTGACTGAAGGTACCAAGACACCTCATTTAACAGGTTAAAGGCACGCATACGCCGTTACCGCTAACTGGATCAGAACTGCTCTTCCCCTTCCCATATTCGTGTGCACTGCTGCCCTAAAAGTGCTAAACTATGCCTGAAGTTTCAAAATTACTTTCAAGGTCATTAAAAGTGAGGCAAAGAGGAGTCTAGGGTTAAATACAGCGAAGAGCGCCAGCTTATACCTGAAATAATGAGCTAGAACAAAAACATTATCTGCACATAATCAAGCCTCTAAGCCATTCAGAGACACCAGATACGCACAGCAAGAGATCAAACTACAGTACTGCACTGAAGTGGTCCAAAAAAAAAAGCCCCTGCTAGAAAGGAGAGGTCACAGGTATTCTAAAGAACATAGAGGTTTATGCAGGCATTCACTGGAAGCCTCACTCTCCCTCCCCCCAATCAGCCTTCAGGCGGGTTGATTAGCTGGCAAACTCTTTGAAAGGGTCAGTCTGTCCAGAACTGGTATTTCCACTTGGGAAACAGCTCAGGCATGTCATATACCTGTGCCCGCCCAGCGCCGCGCTCTGGGGCTGACAGCCGCGATCCCTGTTATTACTTGACACAAGAATGTCAGGAGAGTTTTGTAACCGTGCAGGGCAGCCAGCAGTGAAGTTCTTGCCTGAAACGTGGTATTTTATGGGGCGCAACGCAACTGCATACGCTTCACAGACTGAGTTAGAATGACATCCAAACTTCAAGCCAATTGCAGAGGTGCAGCGAGTCTTTAATTGAAGTGATTAAGCTCCGGCGCTCAGACACCCCAAGATGAAGGTCCTGTCGGAGGGGATGGGGAGCAGGCACCAGCACTGTGCCGGCGCACAGCAGAAGGGGTCCCCAAGGCACGCATTAAGGCACAGCTCAACCGCGTTTTTGACAAGACTGCTTTACCTCAACGCAACACATCTAATGAACTTGGGCTCGTTCCACAGTTCAGCTGCACCTAAACCCGTTTAATTGTGCTCTTACTGTATATTTCGCCACTATGGTAACTAACGCAACTAAAGCCAATTTGCCTTATTAAAAAAAAAAAAAAAAAAAAAAAAAAAGAAAAAAAGAAAAAAGAAAAAAAGAAAAAAAAGAAGAGGATCACTGCCAGGAAACAGAGCAATTTTAAATAAACAAATACAAGATGAATGCAATTGCCATATTAACCCTCTTGTTAACTTCTGAAGTTTAAAATTACACCCTCATTACTAGTGTGTAATTGAGTATTCTCCCGGCTGTTTCCTGCATTTGAGGTTATTCAAATAGTTCATTAGCACATCAAGAACACCACACACACTAATGATACCTGATGCCCTTATCTACGATTTTGGCCCGTAACTCACATCGCCCGCAAAAAGATAAAGAAAAAAAGGGGGAAAGAAAGAAAAAGGAGGGAAAGAGAGAGCCTGCAGGGCAGCCATCAGTGCTGCCGCCGAGGGGGCGCATGGCAGCACCCAGGCACCTCTCGCATCTGACCCACCGGCACGCAGGCAAGCCAGTGGCCACCAGACCGGTGGCGGGGGTGGGGGGGGGTGAGGAAACTGGGGGGCGAGGAAGTTGGATAACTCGCAACAGGGCTCGTTGGGTGCCTGAACAGTGAGTCACCCCAGGAGGCACCCCGGGGCTGGCAGTGTGTATCGGTGGCCAGCCTTGGGAGCGGTGGGGAAGAAAGGAGGGGTGCAGTGGGGGCTATGTGGGACAGGGTGCAGGGGTGCCACCTGTTTGGGGTTTTTTTCTCCTTCTTTCTTTTTTCTTTTTCCAGTTACCTGTGTGGGGGAAACAATAGCAGGTGAAACTACTGTGGGTGAGGTGGTGCTTCTGTGCCCATTGGCTTCAGGGAGGAGGTGAGGCAGGGGGTCGTGTTTCACTGAGACCACCACCACGGCAGGCGCGGCAGCGTCCAGGGGCTCAGCGGGGCGGCGGCAGAATCTTTTGGGGGAGGCGGAGGGTCCGCATGCGTCACCACCGGCTGCGGCCCCCGCCGGGAACACTGCCTCGTAGAGTGCCCGCTTGGCCGGGGCCACCGCGGCCACTTCTGCCTTCACTGGCGCAGCATCACCGTCTTTGGGCAGCACATAGGGGTTGGTGGCGGGTGGCCGGGCCCGTGGTCCACCATTCAGGGCAGCAGGGGTGTAGCAGCCCCCGCCGGTGGGGTGGTGGAGGAGGTGGTGGTGGTGGTGGTGGTGAGGGGGGTGGTGGTGTGGTGGCTGTGGTCCCTCCAGCTTGGTGCCGATGCCAGCGATGCTGTTGAGGGTAGCGATGGAGACAGCGCCGATGCAGTGGTTGGTGTAGGTCTTGGAGAGCTTGGCTGCCTTGGAGAGCATCTGCATGCGGGTGCCCAGGAGGTTCTTGCCGATGGCCTTGTTCTCGTACCAGGTGATATCGCCCTCACTGCAGTGGTCCCGTGGGCGCTGGAAGAAGGCCTTGCAGAGGGGGTTGCGCTTGGAGAGGTACTTGACAAAGCTGGCATAGGGGCAGAACTCAGTCCCAGTCTCATACATGCGGGGCAGGTTCTCCTCATCGCTGCTTTCCGCCCGCTTCTTGCTCCAGGAGGACGAGCGCGACTTGTGGTAGGGCCCCAGCGCCTTGAAGTAGACAAACTTGCGCCCATCCTCATCCACGGCCAGCCCAAAGGAGTCCTCCTCCAGCTCCCGCTGGTTCTCCCGGCCCCGGGTGCAAAAGTACATGCAGGTCTCGAACCAGACCTTGTTGAGGAGCCCGAAGGGGCTCTGGGTGCTGAAGACGCTGCAGGTGTAGAGCTTGCGGAGGTCGGCGCGGGTGATGGCCTGCTTCTGCACCACCGGCCCGGCACCCTGCTCCTCCAGCTTGCGGATGACGGCGGCCAGGGTGAGGTTGGCGGCGCGGAGCTCGGGGTCCTTGGTGAGGTCGAGGGTGCGGCAGTAGGGCGGCTCGTTGAGGTAGCGGTTGAGGGAGCTGCGGATGCTGATGAGGGAGGACTTGGAGTAGAGCTGCCCGCTCTTGGAGCGCGCCTCGGCGTAGAAGGAGCGCAGGACCCGGCAGAGCGCCCCCTTGTCCATCGTCTCGAAGTCGGGGCTCTGCGCCTTCTCGCTCAGGTACTCGCGGAAGATGCGCACGGCGTAGCGGGTGGCCAGCCGCGTGTTCTCGCTCAGCCGCGCCCGCTCCGGCCGCTGCAGCAGCAGGGCCGCCTCCAGCTCCGCGTCCTCCACCGTCCCCCCGGGGCCGCCGCCGCCGCCGCCCCCCGGGGCAGCCGCCGCAGCGCCCCCCGGGGCCGCCCCGACGCCGACGCCGCTGCCGCCCGGCGTACGGCCCGGGGCGGGCGGCAGCGGCTCCGTCTCCTCCTCGCCGTCCCACTCCAGACCCATGTCCTCTTCCTCCTCCTCCTCCTCGTCCAGCAGCAGCCCCCCATCGGCTCCGTCCTCCTCCTCCTCCTCCTCCTCGTACCCCGTTATCTGCACCTCCTGGATCTCATCCTCCTCCTCGCCCTCCTCCTCCTCGCCGGCGCTGCAGTAGCGGTGCGGGCGGGGGGCGACGCCGCGGCCGGGCGGCCGGTCCCCCGCATTGTTCCCACCGCCGCCTCCGCCTCCCCCGCCGCCGCTCCACTCTCCGCCGCCGCTGCCAGGCATTCTCGCCATATTGCCGTCTCCCTGCCAGTCCTCGGGCAGGGCGCATGCGCTATATTGGACCGCAGCGCTGGAGCGCTTTTGTGTTTTAATGACCTTCAGCTACCGGGAGGCAAAGCCGGGCTCTTAAAGGGGCCGCGCTCCCAGTGGCGGCGGCGGGGAAGGGGCGGGAGGGGTTGGGATGGATGGGGAGGAGGCTGCGCCGCGCCAAGGGGGAACCGCGGGGAAGGGAGCGGTACTTACCGCGCCCGCCGTTCACCTCGGGTCCGTCCCGTCGAGCAACGGAGATGGGCGGCGGGGGTGGGGGGACCCGCCGGGCCGGGGCGGACGGCCCGGCCCGGCGGTTCCCCCCCGCCTCCGGCGCCCGTCCCGCCTCCCCATCCCCCCAAAAAACCCCAAAATAACAAGGCACTCTGTGTGCGGAGCGGCGCTCTCGGTGGCGACCGACTGCCACCAAGCAGCTGGGACAGAGGTCGGCACGCCTCGCACCTCCTGGACCCTCGCACGTCCTCATTTCACAGTAACTTACAAACAAGCATAGGAAAGAAAAAACCCCACCCAAAAAACTCGGGCTGTGCTTGTCCGGCAGCACGGCTCTACCCCGGCAGGATGCTACCGGAGCGCGGGCGGCCCCGGCTCCCGCGGCACCGCTCGTCGCCGGCCTCGCACCTTTAGCCAGGCGCCTGGATTTCGGTCGAGGGGCTCGGGAGGAGGCGGCTGCGCGGGGCTTTGCATCCGTGCGGCTCGGAGCCCGCCCGGGAAGAGCCAGTTGGTAGCCGCGGCGCTCGCTCCGCTTGCGGGAGCGCCGGCGAGGTTGGCTGCAGAGAGGGAGAAATTAGCACTCGGGGGGCTGCCGGGCGCCGCGGGCGGCCCTCTGGCTCGCTGCGGCTGCAGCCTTGAGGGCAGCTGGAAGGCCCTCGGCCCCCCGTGCCGCCGCTGCCTCCCCGGGCGCCCGGCTTCCCCCTCAGATAGCCCCTTCCGCGGCGGGGAGAAAACCGAGGGGTCTCCCGCAACCACGCCGGCGAGCACGGGGTCCGGAGCCGCCGGACCCGGCGAGGCCGCTCTGTGGGGTGTCTCGCAGAGGGGGAGCCCCCGAGGAAGCCGGCGCGGAGCCCCAGCCCTGCCCTCCGTCGGCTCCGCGCCCCCCACCCCGTGCGCGCCGCCGTACAGCCCCTGCCCGCCGCCCGGCTCTGCCCCGGGGAAGCCGTACCCAGCGGTGCCGCAGCCCACCGCCTCGCCCCTCCTTCCCGGGAAGGGCCCTTTGCCGGGATGGGCTCCGGACGGAGGGCACAAGCCCTGTCCCACCCGGGACAGGGCGAAGCAGCCGTGCCGTGCCTTGCCAGCTCCCCGCACTACACAAACCAAATACCCACAGACCTCCCCTTGCCGCCCAACCGGGCCATTTCTTTTATTTGGTACGTTGAAATAAATATTCATTACAACTACTGGCTACACCTGAAATTATCGCCTTAATTGCAGAGCTGCTGGCCGTAGTTATAACCCACATTTGCTGCTTACTCATCCGTAGGCAATAGTTCAGCGCCGGGCCCCTGCCGTTGTGGCTGCCTTGGAGGGGGCTCGGTGCCGGGCTGCCCCCCGGGGCGGACGCCGGCGGCCACGGACCGGGGGTCTGGGGCAGCCCCAGCCCCAGCCCTTGCCGTCCGGGCAAACGTGGGATCCCGGAGAAAGGATGCGCAAATTGTTCAGCAAATTAGGCCAATTCGAAACAAATAAGCACTCCGGCCAGAGAGCTTGCCACTCCCAGAAAATAATTGAAAAGAAACCCGGCACTGTTATATTGATGTAAGCCTGAAGTAATTACACGGAGGTCAAAGACGCTGCACGCACTAAAGAAGTTGTGTTCACTCTGTAGTTTGAGAGCGGATTATGTTCCCGCTCAGGTCAATGGCATATATATATTCATTCTAGATAATTTTTTCCTATGCACATAAAGAGGATATAAATAACATTTTTCCCCTGTCATACCCTATCTGCAACTTTGAAACAAAGTCTCAAAGAGCTTCCAACGAGATGGACCAGATGCTGAACCATAGCTAAAAGCAGCAAAGCCTTATTGTGGTTAAAATCCAAACGCCCCAGACAAGCTCCTTTTAGGAGTTGTAGCAACCCACCCCAGAAGACAGAGAACCGCAGAGCTTGCAGCACACACCTTCTCAACGGAGATCTTTTTTTTTTTTTTTTCCTCTTTATTGTTCCCATAAATGCTAAACATGACGTGATTGGTATTGACCTTTGAACTTGATTCTGTCTTCAGATCATAGGAGAGACGAAGCCACTTTCTTTTTTTTAAGAAGAGCTTTTCAGAGCCACATAAGTGCAAAAGGTAGTTGAACATTTGGGGTTTTTAACTTTAGAAAAGATGAACACCAGGTTGACAGCTTCTGTACTTGGATGTTCATTTAATCACCATTTCCTGATTACAGGAGGTGAACTATGTTGACAGACTTGGAGATGAATATGGAGCCCAGTATACTACTAGTAAGTATAAAGGACATAAAGAACTTGCAGTGAGGTTGGAGGGGAAAAATGTATACGAAGCATCCATATTACACACATCAATTGGAAGCACCTCAGCAGCCAGGGGGAATTCAGAGAGTAGCAAGTGAGGTGTTCAGTGTGCTGCAGGTGCCCAGAACTGGGAAGCCACCCGCTTAAGGTGTATATATACCTATATAACCTACCTGTATATATGTGTGTGTATGTGTATATATATGTATATGAAAATTAATCATATATATATATGTTAACTTACCTGCCTACATTCCTAAAGATAAGATTTAGCCTAGTCAGGTGTATTCCAGAAGTTTAAATCCTATTGTTCAGGCTCTCAAGCTAGACAAGGTAATCAAACTGCATTCCGAAACTGCCAGAGTTGCACAAGGCTGTCTAATGCAAGCTGGCATAATAACATTAAACTTACATCCACTCCACCCTCCATGTCACTAATCAAAGTTTTATCCTGCTGAGAGCTCCGTGCAGACATAGACAGCTTCTCCTCTAGGACTCAAGGTTTTTGGCTGATTCTCATATAGGTCCTGTCCACACTTGGAGAATACATTTTATTACTGCTGTCAGTAAAGAAGATGTAATACCCACAGAACACTAATGATGCACCTGCCCCACTAGGGTTGCAACCCTGGACTGGATTATCCTTCCTTCTGTATACTTGGAGATCAGTTCATACACCACAGAATAAACATTCCAGCTTAAAAACCAAACCCCAAAAACCTTCTCCATGAATCAGTTGTTTTACAATAGAGGTAATGCTTGTAACCATGTTACCAAATAATTTCAGGCCTTTCCTCACCTCTTTTTTAAGCTATTCTTCCCCCTGGCCCTTCATCTCTTTCCTGGCAAGCAGAGAGCCTGCTAGAGCTGTGCTCTTTGACAACCTGACTATTGTGCTAAAGGTCTCCACAGCCTTATTCTCCTTCAGACTAACATAGGCTACTTCTGTAGCCTCTATAAGAGGTTATTTCACTTACAGACACCTAAGCCTTCCTGGTTTGGTGTTTCTTGGTAGGTGTTTCATCATGAAGCTTCATTAGGAAGTAAACTGGAATATCCCCCAAAAGCCAAGAAGCAAAGAGAATCCACTGGGTTTCTCCCAGTTGCTCCCCAGGATCCAGTCTAGGCACCTAGAAAATATTTTTAAAAACAGTGCTTAAAACAACCTTGTTGGTTAACCCTAAGGCTGACCACATGGCATCTTTTTAAGAAAATGACATTTTCTCCATGTATACTTTTACTGTTAGTTTAAATGCAATAAACATGTTCTTAAAATGTGTTAATATGTTTTCCAAACACAAGATATTCTCGCTGTAGAAGCAGGCTATGACGAAATTGGTATGAGAAATCTATATTGACACTACAGAACTAGAAGGCAAATAACACTAGGACTCTTGGAAAATTCACTTAGGAAAAAAGCATGTCCTAGAAATCCTTCTCCCACCCAGAAACATGCAGTTTTGAGATAAGCTTTTTTAGCATTTGAGAACTGTGGCTTCAAAATGCTAATTCAATTTTAATTTTATTCCTTTACTTGTGTATATGATATTTCTAGTTGTTCCATCACTTCTTGATACTAGGGACAGCTGATGCTGACATATAATGTGCTATAATAGATTTTAAATCTCTTTTATTTTAAATTTTGCTTTTTCAAGTTAGCATCTCCTGTCTGCATGGCAATTAAATGGTTTTATATAACTCAACAGAGGAGACATTGATTTAGGAAAGTAATCCATCAGTGCTAAGTTGCAGCTCTTCTTAATGAATTTTAAAATACAAAAGCTATTTCACCTCTTAGATTGTCATATTATGAAATGTTAGCGGTAACTGCTCATATCAAAGCACCAGCTGCTATTGACAAGTTGTGAAACGTGAAGGTAGCATCAAACCAGCCCCCTCATGAAGCTCCACAGTGCCAATCGAAAGCGCATTTCCAAAGTATGCTCATACTTTTTTTCCCCACAGGTATTTGCCGTTAGTCACTTGACTGCTTTTTTTTTTTCTTTTACAAAAGCAATATTTTTGTTGCTGAGGCCATGATTTGTTTCCTGATTGCTCCTTTTTCAAAACAAACCAGAGAAAAACTGAGTCATCATCTTTGTAAGAAAGGATGCGTTTACTGCTTGGCAAATTAAAAGTCAAGACTTCAGGAATTATCATTATTTTCAGAGTCAAGCAGCTGGAGCATTTTTGCTTCCAAAAATATAGAAGAGCTATGTTGTCAGACAGCTTGGAGAGAGACAGGTAATAAATTGCATTGCACTGCATAAAGATTTCAAGGGTCTTTTAAAATGTGCTGGAGGTAAGTTGCCAGGAGATATATTAATGTTTTATTTAGCTGTGTTTCAGTTTATGTTTGTTTTTGCTTCTGTGGTGATGAGGGCACTTGAAACAAATTGGCTGGTCCGGGTGGCACAGCAGTAGCTGGTTATAGTTGCTGTAGCAGTTGTCGTCATTTCTATGAACTACTGACACTGAGCAACCTGGCATGTTAATTGCGTAACATTTATCCTGTGTGGAGAGAAAGAGCTCTTTCCATCCAGGCTGACAATTTAAGTTAGTTTTTAGTCCTTTTCAGCTGGGTCCATAAATTCTACATGGAGGGGAGGGAAATTTAGAAGGACCAATCCAGTAACTCAAGAAGGGAACCTCCAAAGAGAGATCCCTGTGAAACCACAAAGCCCTGTTTATAGGTGGTGTAGGTCTGTGTAAGTACAAGTTTTCACTTTATACAGTGTTTTTAGTACTACGAAATACTTAATTACTACATAAATTAATGCTGTATTGGATATGTAGTTCTTGAAATCCTACTTTTTGTCCATAATCCTCCTATAAAACTTTATTTTGAACTAAAAGTTCAGGCTGGAAGTCACACTGGCCTGGAAGAAGTTTAGAAATGCAGGGAGGTGTGAGTGTTATATGACAACAGGGTCTGGCTGAGAAGGCTCCTTAAACATTCCTTTAAGAAAAAAGCAAGAAAAAAACCGGAGTTCTTACAATTTAATGAAAATGTAATGTAATGAGATTCTGAAGAAATGCACTTTCCACCTTGTTTCTGTTCTGCATGATTTTATCGTTTGCTTTTTCTGTCCCCACTGCGTGACCTGAAGCTTCTGTGTTGCCATGAGGTATGCTGAGCGCCCATTGCTGTGTAGAGCCAGAGGTAGGGCTTTACACCACGCACAACTTACTCACACCAGGCTTTTCTCAGAGCTGGGGGTCCTTAAGGGATAGGGCAACAGCTGGCCTTCAGTGCAGCCTGCAAAAGGAATCTTCCACTGACCATCGGCTAGTGGCTTTAAAGCCTCTTTATACCATGAATTCACTGTCAATATACTTTTGTTTTGACTTAGTGACTGAAATAAACTGATTATTCCCCTTTTCCACCAGTATTATGTCTGTGTCATAGTGAATTTGGAAATTCCTTTTCAGGTATTTATGTAGCAAAACCCCCAGTACCAATGGTCTGTCTACTTGGATTTTCTTTTCTCAATTGAGTTATCTCAGCTGGGTTGACACAAACCCAGTTTAAGCAACTTTAAAACTGAGTGAGTTCAAACGAAGCCCACAGAGGGTGTAACCATACTGTTAAAACAGTGTCAGAGCCCTTCTCTGGCTGTCACCCAGACCCACCTTTCTGTTGCTGAAGCAGTACTTAAAATTAAACACAACTCTCTTAATTTTTGTACGCCTCCCCTTCATTCTCCCTCCATTTTCTTTCATATGAAGTTTGCAAATCTGACCTGTGCAATTTTTGCACCTATTTTCTTTTCAAACATTATCTGGTCATGATGTTTTCTGGCCCTAGTAATAGAATGCCACATTCCCTTCTCTATGTGTGAGATGCTAAAGCATCTTTAGTTATCCCTTGAGATCTGAACACACAGAAACCGTCTAAATGAGATCTGCATCACAGGTTACACTCACTTGTAAAGCAGCATTTGAGTAGAAGGGAATAAATTCATAGGTCATATGGAAGAAGAGTACAGGGATAAAAAGGTATAGCACGTTTACTGCCAGCCCCTGTCACATCCTTTATCAGAGAGTGATTTGATTCATAGCAAGAAAAAAGTGGTAGAACATGTGGTAGAATATTAATAGATAAAGAAAATTTGCATACTGATTTTTATTTGACCGGTCCTTTATGCAAAAGGCCTCTCATAAACTAAATGTTGCTAGTGTATGGGATTTCAGGTAAAAATTGTGGGGAAATCTTCAGGATATTGTCAGGACTTTCATTTGAGGTTTAAAGCCAGAGGCCATGAAGTAAAAGAGACCTGAAAGGTCTCTTTGCAGTTTGCACCTGTATTTTAAGTTATAGACAGTAAAGCCTGGAGAAGTAGAAAAACCTGAAATGGTTCAGAGTTAAGATAAAGAAAACTTACACAGTTTAGTGAAAGACTGGATGCATTGGATGTACCTCTTGTTTTTTCAGTAGCAGCTAATACTAAAACAGATGAAAAATACCTTCTAACAGTTTGTAAGCATCAGTATATTGTTAGAGTTTGGCATTTAAAAAAACCTCTTCTACAACTGTTAAGAATGCTTAAGTGCAAAATTTTTTGTCCATCCCCGAGTTGTACTTTGCTTTGAATAGCCTTGCCTTTTCCCATCCATGAAAGATTAAGCTGGGCTTCATTCAATGTTTCCTTATTTGAAGATCAAGGCTAAAATTCAGTTTCTTTTCACAGAACTAAAGGTGTCATCAAATAAAGAAAAATCATTTTAAAGCCCTCAGAGCCAACACTTTGCACATTCATGGACTGAATTATTTAATTACAAGCAGGTAGTTATTTGCTAATAAAGACCCTGGGTTTTAGGATCAATGAGCCCTGTTAAAATAAACAAGAAAAACCCTGTAAGTTCTTCTTTTGCCTTGGACAAAACAAGGTCACATTTGCAATTTGCAGTGCACAGTCTCTCCATCAGCAATCTTGGCAAAGGTTTATCAAGTTATTCTGAATGATATCCTCCAAGTTATGAGTGTGTCACTTGGCCTGTTAATGACCCGTCCCTACAGTTTACTCTGCTGTTTACCTGTGTATTCTCTGACTCGCTCTTGCTGACTGGTGTCAAAGGAAAAAAAGCAGTTTATAAAATCAAAGCTTCAGTGTGGAAGGATATAAAGTGTGAAATCCAGACCCATTGCTTTCTTTCTGGCTTTAGTGATCATAGAAACCTGCTGTAGGGCAGGACTAATCTGCCAGAAAATTATTATTGAGCCCTGGTAACTCAGATATATGTGCAGACTTGAAAATGCTGTTCTTTGTGCCAACTCCAGGTCCTCCAAGAACCTCACATGGTATCCTTCACCTGGCTCAGAAATATGCTGCATTCCACCGGAAAGAGGAGGAAGTTTGTTAATTCCCAGGCAGCTGTGAACAATTTAATCTCTTTCCAAACAGCCCAGCATCCTATTCCAATTGTCAAGTTTTGGGGGGGTTGGACAGACTGAAGAGCAGGTGAGAGACAATAGGGCCTTTATTTCAAGGTCATTCCTATGGATTTGGCCTTGATAGCAACACCCTGATAACAGGGTTGCCAATTCTCACAGCCTCATGATACTCAGTGCGTTTGGAGTTTCCTCCTCCATATGCTGGAAATGGAGGGGTTGGAAATGAGTGTTTGGAAGACAAATTTGAAACCTTGAATTACTGCTCTGTAAAAACCTGGAAATCAGGTGGAGAACCACAGTTTTGTAATTTTAGGAAGAAGAAATCCCTGTGATTTTTAAGATAGACTTCTTATTCTGAAGATGGTGGTTGGCACTCCTGGGATTTCCCAGAAAAAACTTGTCTATGAGCGCTGAGCTGGTAACTTTCTGGATGAGTCTCTAAATTACTGACTTCTTTTCCTCTCAAGATTTCTTTATCAAAAAAATCACCATCCAAATCTTATGCAAGCCAGTTTTTCCACCTCTTTGGCAATAAGTTTAGAAGAGTCAAAGAACCACTAGGAACTGCTGCAAGAAATTCATATGCTGATTTCTTCGAGTTCTCAGAACCAATAATTCCAAATATTAGAAGGTCTCTGCATTCGAAAACTGTTGTATAGGTATTTAAGCCAGATGTGCCTTTAAACATGCTTGCACCTGATGTGGTTTCCATGGGAGCAGCTTGGTGCTTAGCCATTTGCAAACATGGCTGCTTAGGTAGATAATTAAATTAGAGTTAGTGAACACAGTGTTCTCCTGAAAACCTGACCTTTGGTCTTTCTGGCACACTGGTAGAAGAGTGAAGGAAAATACATCCTTTCTGTGCTTTACATCTTCTGTACCACATTTTTTTCCCTCTAAAACTAGCTAGATGTGACTTTCAGGATCCTTCTGCTGAAAGCTCCCACTATTTCACTGCATTTGCAGCAGTTCTGCCCAACTCTAGATACAGCATTTAATCATTTTAGCTCTATTTTCACTGAAGTTCCCAAATTTTAAAGCTTTACTTTTGTTCGGCAAGATATATTGGGCTTGGCTTACACTAAAATGTTTAGCAATGTTCTCTAAAGTTCCATCAGAAAGTACTGGTGTTTAAGTACTGAGGAATCTCAGTCATATGTAAAGTGGAGAGGCAGGATTGCAGGAGCTTTGTGAAGCTAAAGGGATCGAAGTATCTGGATTAACTTGTAATGTTTTTGGGACAGGCACTGTATTTGAAAGGAAGTTCTAGATTCAATTTGTTAACCCATCACTTCAAATGAGCTCGTCAGATCCCAAACAGGGAGGGACAGGATTTTGTCTTCTGAATACCAGTTTGGCCACTAGTGCCTGCACTAATTAGGGCCAGGTAGAGAGAACCTCACATGCTGCTGAATAAACTAGAAAAATCCTGGTGTCCCACTGAGGTCAGCAGCACTAATTAGCACTCATGGACAGGAAATCTGCTTGAACCTGCCTGCTGTGCTTCCTGGCTTTGGCCACATCCAAAACCTCATGGGAAAATGATTCTGGTGCTATATCAGGCAGAAACACATGATGGGATGCTCATGGGCTAACCTGTCCACCCAGGATTTTTATAATCATTCTCACCTACTGGCATAGCTGAAATATTGTTGTACAGAGAGTACAAGCCCAGAGGCTTTTTGGCCACCCAAAAGAACAAGATTGCCCCTTGCAGGGGTATCTCTCTGCCGGTTCTTAAGCAATGTGAGGTCCAAGAAGCCTGGTACTATTTTGGGAAGTCATGTTGTGAATTTCAGGTCTCAGCAGCAGTACTAGTAACACACAAAAGCTACAAAACCACCTACATATTGAGGACGTCTGTCAGGTCCTCATTTCTTCATGTTTTCCGGCAATGAACACTGAGCTTTCATGAAGGTTCTCCCTAATGCCATGGCCAAATGTCACTACCCCTCTTTGCTGTCCTGCTCAGAAGCCCACCCGAGGGACAGGCTGCTGAATTCTGGTTTTACGGATGCTCTCTGAAGGGCTGTCCCATCTCTTAGGCTTTATCTAGAGCTGGGTGACGGTTGTTAAAACAACAAATGTATCTAATCCAAATACTTTTTCAGTATTTTTTGATATGTTGGTGGATTAATACCTGCAACCTTACAGTATTTGTACTTTTTTATCTGCTGGTTAATAGGAGAATAAATTTTGAAATAAAAAAGTAAGAAGAGTTGTCACCCTCTGAAAGCTTCAGAAAAGTCAAACAACATTTTTTATCATAATTTGAACGTAAGCACCATGATATTTATATTAGGCAAGTCTCCTATACACAGTAGATCAGTAATAATACATTTTTTGATCAAAGGTGGTAAATACTGGCCCTAGAGTAGTTTCTTAAAATCCTATGCATAAACGATTATTTTAATAGGCAATAGACAAGCTAGCACTTGCCTGTATGACAGGTTTACCTTTCATTTTAACCTCAGAGAGAACACCATTCCTCTCATTTTCTTCTGCTTTGCAGAAAGGACATGAAACAATCAAAAGATTCTACACTTTCCACAGATTCTAACGTTATACGACTTTGGATATGTTTTAAACCAGAATAAAAACCTCTAACCTAAACAAAAAAAAGATCACCTAAGCTGAAAACAGACTAATGTAAGTAAGGAAACAAAAACAGTTAATAAAACTTCTGGCTTGCATGACACAAGGGTTTTACACAGTGCTAAAAGAGGATCTTTCCCCTCAAGTGTATCTAAAATGTCACTGAGTCAACAGAACAGTATGCAGAAACGGGCAGTAACTGTATTGTATTTGAAGACAAATGTCTGGATAATGAAGAGGACACATATGTTATTAATGGAAATCACCCATTACTACAAAGCACCTATAAAACCTGATACTGCAAAGTACTTCAAGAAGCACCCCAAAAGCAAGAAAAGAGAAACCCCCGAATCTAAGACCACTGGTTGTACCTCTTCTTTTGCATCCTACCACGAGGAGTATCCTTCTGTTCTGAGCTGACACAGGCTGGGTTGACTGTTCAATCTGCCAACAAAGTAAGGCTTAGCAAATAGACGGCGGAAAGGAGAATTCAGTCTCAGCTGTCTGCAGTCATCTGAGAGCTTGTGGTGATCTATGCAACTCTGTTTGTGCTCGCTGCAAAATGTATACACCTTGGGGGAGAATATTAGTAATCTGGGCACAAAAGCTAAAGACTTTCCGGTAGAATAATCTGCATCACATATCTGGCTTAGTTTCCTCATGGAAGAAATATGAAGCCCCCTTGCTCTGTGCAATCAACTGTCATTCAACTTACTATTATATTTTTAAAGGACATTGTCAGTAAACAGCAAGGATGACAAGACTGCTGCTGTGCCCTAATGATATATGTGAGACCTTAATGTTCCCCTGTTAATACAGAGCTCAGAGTCATGAAGATTTTCTAGGAGACAGCAGGAACTCTAGAAGATCTCCCAACACGTTTGCAAAACTAACAGTATCAGGGGGAGCTCATCTTGGACTCAGGGACAACCAGTCCGACACATGATGACTTGCAAAGTCATAACAGATAGAAGTACAATTTCATCACAGGCATTCCTCTTGAATAAAGACCTCCCTCAAAAAAAACCCCACCAAAAATCCTGACCAAACAGATGGCTGTTTCCTTCACTAGCATCATGTCTTGCTCCTTTTGAACCACTGCCACAGCTGTATCAGAGAAGATCTGATACCAGGATGTCAGGGCTGGGCTCCGTCAACCAATGAAAATAAGCTGAAACAACGGTGAATGACAGGAAAAGGTGGGAGGCTGGAGCTGGACTATAAAAGAATACGAAATCATTCTGAAATCACTCCACTCAGGTTGCGTATTCTTCCAACCAATCCCTGCATGCCCCCTGAGTCTGTTGGCAATTATCCGAACCTTTACAGCCCTAAAGTCATCCTGTTGTCAAACTGTGTGCAATTCATCCTATAGTTTGCTGACAGGAGCATTTAACAGAAGATGTGGTCTGGCTGCCCGCAGTTTCTTCCCATCAGCAGTCCCAAGGGACAAAAAGAGTTACTGTGGGAATATTCCTATAGCCCTTACCCATCTGTGATCCTTGGGCACGTAAAGGCATATTCATGAGCTCTATACCCAGAACAGGTGAACGCTTCTCAGTAACCTAACTAACTTTGAACTCTGCTGTTCTAGCGAAGGATCAGTGGTGGGCAAGGTTGAGGGCCAGAGCACATTTGACACAGAAAAGAGAGGGTACAGATGTGACAGAGCCAGAAAAAGGGTGCTGTAGAACCAGACTTCCTTCATCCCACAGCTGACAAGAGGTGGCATCTGACTCCTTTCCCTCCCAGCAGTGACTCTCCCTTGGTGAAGGCAGCAGGAGGAGAAAGTAATTTTCTAGGGCTCTGGCACTGGTGACGTAGAATTAGGGCCAGAGCTGATTTGTTCCTCAACGCAACCTGCTGCCCTCAGCAGCTTCTGCATTACTCGAGCCTCAGGTCAGCTCTGTTCACAACCTCCAACAACTTTCTCTCAAGTCAAACTGCTGGAATCACAAGCAAAGCCTCAGTAAATTTGCCGTGCTTGCAGAGGCAAGAGAGGGTTTCTCCTTGGACACTGATAAAGACTCTAGACAGTTGTGCCAAGCAGCACATACCTTGCAGAGGTCATGCAACTGTTGCCATTGGCAGAGTCACTTCACCCCAAAGGTGGCTGAAAGCAAACAAGAAGTCTGGTTTTGAGGCATAGCAAGGCTTCTTGCAATAGCATTTTCCGCAACCCCCAAAGGGGCACAAAATATACTAGTTCCTCTGTGTTCACTCCAATTAAAAGCAACTGTGGAGAAATTTATCTTAGGCCCTTTCTCCTGTTTTTCCTCCTTTGATGTCACTCTCGGCAGACCAGTCTCAGGCTGGTAAAACTGGCTGATAAACGTCCTGGGCCTGGCACTCTTCTTTATGCTGTTACTCTTCCATGAGAAATTCCATAGTTTTCCCCCTCTCTGTTGTGCATCACACCCAGGTAACAGAAACGCTGCACATCAGTCCCAGCTCAGACAGTGCTTCCTTTCCTCATCTATTCTCCATTCTCTCCAAACCAACTCGTTCTTTCTCCCATCCCCTCTCCTTCACCACCTATTCTTCCTTTGGGAATGAGCAAAGGTACATGCCTGAACTGTTTCCTAGATTTCTGTTAGTGGGGACTGGGAAGATGAAAGACAGGGAAAGGTGGGGCAGAAAATACACTGAGCTGATATGCAAAGCTACCCTGAACATCTCTTCTGCTATCTCCTCCTCCTGCTTTATCTCTTCTCCTTTCCAGTCTCTTGAAAAGTGGCAGGAAAAAAATGCATGCCTGTTAGCTTGAAAGCAGGAGAAGAGAAAAACCCCTTCCCCTCTGAGCTGTGATTATATCTCAGGATGGATGACTTCCCACCTTCTCTGGGAGAAACCCTGGCTGCTCCATTGCTCCTGTGTGGGCATACAAACAGCTGAACAGTGCTAGTATCTGTGGGAAAGACAGGATGATCTTCCCTCCCTTTCTCCAAGTTCCTCCGTTTTTATGTAACCCTGCCTGTCTCCTCAGGAGGTTCCAACTCCTCACCTTGGCACATGGCACAAACCAACTGTGATGCTCTACTCAAGGTGGCACCAATCACTGCAGCTGTCTCCCAGGACTGACCTCCTTAGCCATGCGTAGGGAAATCTCTGTGCTTTCAGCCATGTGTCCTTCCAAGTGTTTGGGTACAACAGTGCCCAGCCTTGGGTAATCTCAAATATTCATGACCACAAGATGTTCCCAAACAAAGCATGAAGAAAGATAAAAAGCCTTGACTGTTTTTTAAACAGTGTATTTGGGAATATTCACTTAACTTCTGGTTTTAAGTTTTCAGATCGCATTTGTTTTCAAGTCTTGTTCTGCCTTCCTCTTCTCCCACTGCCCTATCCATTCACCCTCCATTCCAAACATATGGGCTAAGGATGATTGTTTCTCCCTTTGAAATCCAAGAATCCTTTCATTCCTGTATATGAAGCATGGGGAAGTATACTGGGAGGTGAGGTGAGGAAAGGGACTTGACAGTCCAAGAAAGAATGCAATAAACCAGTCATTTCCTTTCAAAGCATTAAACTCCGCACCCTAGAGTTAGTGGACTTTACGACAGCCTAGTCATATAGAAAAAGACTCAGAAAAACAGAGGAGAAAGGTCCTGTGTTTCCAAACCAATGCATGAACAAAGTGCCAAATGATTGCATTTCTTTCATTTGCCACAAACTGGGTTAGCTTTGAGCTTGAAGGAGACAGACTAGCAGGTTTTTAAATACTGCTTCTGGGCCTGGCATCAACACTTCTGTTGCCATAATGAGTCAGACATCAGAGGCAATACACACGAAAGGACGCAGGCCAATGCCTAGGCAAATAGAAGTGGCAAGAAGGACTGAAAAATAAGCACACGTGGTGGGGAAGAAGGACCCCATCCCCACAAACGTTTTAAATTCTAACCTCGATTTCCTGCATTTCACACAATAAAGTCACTTCAAAACAAAACCAATGAAAAAAAAAAAAAACCAAACCTCTAGAATTCTGTGCAAGGCTAATTTGCCAGAGGCAGATTTTGTTCTGTTAATTGCCATTTGCCATGTACCAAAGCCACAGTCCCCAAATGCTCTTGTACATTTCCCATCAGGCAAGCACACACACGATTAGGAACATTTGAGCAGTCATCCTTAGAACTGTGAAAAAGATAAATCCTTAAATGAAGATAAATTAGCCTTCTCAGCCACAGAAACCATAGCCTCAGATGCTCCTTCCCCTTTTCATCTACCAGGGCTCCTGAAGGGCTGTTGGATTACTGGGGGTAGATAACTGGCTCTGGGGACAGGGACTATGGGATGGAAAGTTCATCGATGCAAAACACCTGAAACTTTGATTTGCACCCTTACTTGGAGGCTCCACTGGGAACTCAGAGCGGTCTTAGAGATGTGTGTTTGGCACTTCTCACCTACCTCAGCTGTCAAGCAACTCCCTGATTTTTTCTCTTCTGCCTCAAACTTCCACTGTGTTTTCTTCCTTCTGTTTATTTTCAGACCATCCTTCTTCTCTGCCTCCTCTTTCAACTTCTATGACCAAGACCTGGAGAATCACTATCCATTGCCTGGTGCTCTTCTTTCTCTTGTCCTTGCCAACACTTCATCAAACATAATTGTCACACAGAAAATATTTACTACAAGAAATTACAACAATCTGCTAAACAACTAGTACAAAATGACCAACTATAGAATTCAAAAACACCTCCCAGGTCCCTTCCATTCTCTGTTACTAGGCTTCCTTTACCATTTCAGGACTGTCTGAACCCTTGACAGTTTTGCAAGTGTGACTGATTAATGGAAGAGTTTTCATTTTATTTTGACCAACATTTGTACTGATAGTGTCTCATCACCGTAATCACAATTGCATTGCTGCAAAGATGACCTACACAAGCCACATTTCTGATAAGAACACCACCACCCAAGTGCTGTGCAGCTACAAGTGGGCATCACTTCTTTGATCTTGAATATATCATGGACACTGCTTTCAATCTTAGGAATTAAGAGCGACATGCTACAAACGTCTGTCTTACAAAATTGTGTGACATAAAAAACCTCTGTTAAAGTACACAGAATTCAATAAACATGTTTAAAAACCCCTGGTACCTCCATTTCGACAGTGTTAGACAGCGCTAACACAATACAAGCCAAAATGGTGAGGTCAGTGCTCCAATGGGAACACAGTAATGAGGTCCAACATCCACAAAGAATTTGCATTCACATGCTATTGTTCTGGAGTCAGTTAATGATTAACACGGATTAACTTCTGTGCCTTACGGACATAGTATCAGGGTTTCTCTAAAATGCAGGGATACACAGATATACTGCGGGGATTTTGAAATAGATGATAAGGCTACAGAGTGGTAAAAAGCAAAAACCTTATAGAATATTAAAAATGTGTATAATTCCTGACTTTGCTGCTGAAGACAAGCCATTATTTTACATGTAGTGCCTTGGCATTTCAGCTCATGTCTGCCTTGTGTGATCCCACATGCATGCTGCAAATAAAGAGAACGTGATAAGGCAGCAGGAACATGATTAAGCTTTGATCTGAGGATGGATCCTGACTCTCTTACGTTGCTAAGAGTTCATGGGCACCAAAGACAACATGGTAAGTTTGCTCAGCAAACTAAGGATATGACATTAATGCAAGTCACCCAGCACGAGTCTTCCATGCAGTCACATCCACAATAAAACCATTTCCCTGCTAGTTACATTAAAGTCAGCATGGCTATGCTTCTCCTACTGCCACATTTTCTTTTGCACTTAATGATCTAATCACATCCTCTTTTTTCTACAGGGCCTCTGCCTCATTCAGTGCCCAGGATGGATGCAACTCATTGAATAGGCATCCGTAGTCTGACAGTTTGTCTGCAGATTTGCCTGGAGCTGAAGATACAGCCTTTGATTCTATCCCTGGCTCTGCCACAAAGTTCCTATGTTAAGATACTGGACCAGTTACTTAAACCAAACCAAAGTGGATGCCAAGAACCTCTTTTTTATGCTGTGGGCACCTGACTCTAATCACTTCAGATGTCATTTGTGAAAGAGCTAAGCACTCATTGCATGCAACTGGGGTGGAATGCTGCAAAAATGCTAAATATTCTGAAAAAGACAGGCACTCAGCAGCTCAAACAAACTCAGTAGACAGTTTTAGCCATGATCTCCATGGACTTCCTTTCCTGTATGCAAAAAACTTCTTGCAGCATATGGACAGTGTGACAATTACAAGTACGTATTTCGGAAATGGTGGTTTTGAGGTTTCAAATCCCCATTAGGACAAAAAGAAAACCACTTATAGTTCTGAGGGGAGGATCTCTCATACAACTTCCAGGTGTTCAGGTTGTTCTATGTAGATGCTCAAATCAGCAGACTTTCAGCATTTCTAGGTCATTTGTACACTCAGTTTAACTGAGAAACCTTTCCCAGTCAGGGGAACTGACATTCATAAGAACTGAAAAATTCCAGCAAAAAGCTTCAATTTTTACAGAACATTTCTTGTCAGACAACTGTTTTGTACATGTTTCCTGTCTGGACTGCCAAAACTATGGCAGGACTCTCTGGGAAGAGTATACCAGTCCCACTGCATAAACTTCTGTTTCCAAAGGTTGTTGCTCTGGGTGAAGTCAAATTAGGCTTGCAAAGGCACCTCTTACATCTGAACTCTGCTGTACCAACTACAGATGCTCCATTGCTCCAGGGTTGCTCACCTGGCTCAGGCCTTCGTGCCACGCAGACACAGAGGGTGATCAATCCCCTTAGAAAGCCCTGTAACTCTCAGCCATCTATCCAACCTTCAAGGCTTTCAGATTTGCTCGGAAGGATACACTGCTTCAGACTTAAAGTAGTCAATTGGTACAACCTCATACAAACCATTTGAATGAAGCTGCCACCTCTGTAAATGTCAAAGCTTTATACCTTCATATATATATGACCCTGTCCACACTACATCTGAATCTCTTAGTCTTCCAGGAATAGACAATCTCTCAGAAGAGAGATCACCTGTCCTTCAAGGCCAGTGTCCAAGGGCTGCAAGGAGCACCTTGAGTGGCCCTTGGCCCTACTAGGCATTGCAAAAACATGTGTAATCAAAGCTGTTCCAACGAGAGGAGACAGTCATCCCATTCCTCTTGCACTCCAGCCAGCACTCCATATCCTTTTTCAGCAAAGCTTCCCATCCTTGGAAGACGACAAAATTTAGGCAAGACTATTAAAAGAGATGGAAAGATTTCAGGAGGTTGTGACAACGACTACAGGCTTTGCTGTCTGGGTTCTGTGCACATCACTTCTAACAGGGATCAGTGCAATCTGGCATTTAAATAATGTTACCGTGGGAGTGGTTCTTTTCTGCAGTGTGCTACAGTTTCTTGTGCAGTGTCAAATTTGGTATCATTTTGACATCTGGTCTGTGGCACCCATCCATCTGTTGTAACTGAGTAGGTGTTGGGTGGGGTTGGCAGGAGAGGCTTGTTTAAGTGTTTGTTTTCATCCTGTGGAGGAACAGCAGAGCCAGCTCAGTAATTAATTAAATACTCATTTTTAAAAAAAATGTGTGTACTAATATTCTAAAGAAATGGTGAATAAGGCAGCTGGTGCTTCTCACTGCTGAAATGTGGAGCCTTTGTTCCCATTTCTCCTTGGTTCCATGTTGTTTTAGGAAGCCTTCCCCATTGGGCTGGCACTCTGGTTTCTATTCCTGACTCAGCCAAATACCTCCTGGCTCAATTTGGACAGGTCACTCCATCTTTTGTGCTGCACTTTCTGTCTCTTTAAAATGCATCCAAAGTTAAACACCTCTTTTGATATAAACTCTGAAATCTTCTGATAAAAAATGCAATGGAAGATGTGGCCATTATCATTACTATCATTATCTCACTTTGTGGTTATTCTATTTAAATATTCAGTGGTTTACATTAACCTTTGGTGTCCATCTGCTCATAGCAAAAGAGAGGTTCTCCTGAGCACAGTGGAAACATGTCCACAACTTCCATGGCTGCCTCTCCAGGTTGATCTGTGTCCTCTAGGAAGTTCTTTCTCTCATTTCACTCAGAATAGAGCACAAAAAGCACTTTCTGTATAACGGCTGACCCTAACCTTTCATAAATGCGTGGTGTACCAAGCAACCCTTTCCTCCTCCATGGTAACCAGGGAATGCTCCACCTGCTCAGTTCTAACTTCTGGACAGATGCTGGTATTCATTTCTTTGCCTTAGGACAGTGACTCCTGTTGTTCTGTTTGCCAGTCTCCTGGGACATAGTTGCACTCTCTGTCTAGTTTTACCCTGCTCTGTGATCAGTTTACGGATTGGAAAAGTTATTGATAGCACTTATTTTTGCCTTCAGCAGAACATTTATTTGCAAATGTAATAGATAACCAAGGAAACAGGGGAACTCCCTATGCATAGCTAAATAAAGCAGGTTTGGTCCAGCATGTCTAATCCTGTGAGGTTCTGACCATCTCCACGGAAATGCTGGCACAGAGAGGGAGGCTCAGAGCAGCCTGCAGATTGCTGTTTTGTGGCTGGCAGATACGAATGCCAAATTCATTAATACTCAGAATGTATTTAAAGATGTGCACCTACCTATGGAGGTTACACAATCTGGCCTTGAGAACAGAAAACTGTGATCTAGCTTGTTCTCTTTCCTCCCTTCCCCTTCTCACGTACACACAGCAATAGGTGTTACCCTAGGAGTCTCTGTAAAAGAGTTTGTGGGAAGTTCATCAGTTTGTGGGAAGTTTCATCACATATTGAATGCTTCCTATTTTCTGGTGGCTTCTGTAAGGCCTGGCATCTCTGCACTCTCACAGGCTGCAATTTTGCACCTAAGGTTACCAGTCCTGTTAGACAAAAACAGAAGTCAAATACTGGGCTTTCAAATGCAGTTTCTTATAAAATACCCTGTAAGAGCAAGAACAGAAGCATCCACTGGGGACACTGATTACAAAGGACAAAACGGGACCTTCTTTTTTTTTTTTTTCCCCAGCTAAATAACATAAAAAATTAGTGTTGGCAATATCACCCTGGAGTCACTTACATTTTACCTATACTGTCACTCTTTATTGTCAGGGAAAGGTGGAGGAATTAAACTGATTTTATTTGTAGACCAGGTTAGGCAGAGAGGTTTTGTATTATCATTTCTTAGCTTGCAGACTAAACCATATACTGTGTGTTGGAACAAAATTAATCTTCCGTTTCTCCACTGTGATTTGTGTCATAATAAACTTTTAGTTTCTTCCCTAAATTATTTCCCTCTCTGTAATTTCCTCTGGTGACTGTCAAACCCTGAAGTGCCACTAGCCACAAAATTACAAATAGGAGTATTTTGAACTCTAGTCATTCACAAGAAACTCATAACCTTGACATTCCACAAATATTGTATTTGCTGTGAGATGAAAGAAGCTTATTCTGTGCTTTAATCATGTCCTATTCATTTCCATAAACTAGAATTTCTCCTTATTCAAGCATCTCTATTTCTTTCTTGCCCACCCCAGGACTGACAACATTTCAAATAACCCACAAGGAACTGAACATTTTTCGCTAGTAATTTTGCAGCAGAACACGACCACTGCAGGAGTAAGGGAAGGAAAACACACAAGAACAGTGAAAGGAACCTTTGTATTACAAAAATTAGTAAATTTTGTAGACAAAAAATATGAAGGGTCCAGTATAGTTCTTAA
Organism: Falco cherrug; assembly: GCF_023634085.1. Classification (NCBI taxonomy): domain Eukaryota; kingdom Metazoa; phylum Chordata; class Aves; order Falconiformes; family Falconidae; genus Falco; species Falco cherrug. The sequence continues at coordinate 55,495,970 of NC_073699.1, read as the reverse complement.
AAATTAATCACGGCTTTGTTATAAAGCACGAAGTCCAGTCTTTGCACAGCCTTTTCTCCTGTCTCTCTCCCAAGGACCAGCCCAAGTGAGCATTGCTATGCCAGCCCATGCTAAGCTGAATGGTACTTGCTGTCAGTTACAGAATCACAGAATAGTTTGGGTTGGAAGGGACTTTTAATGGTCATCTAGTCCATCCTGCATCAGGGAGTTTCCATTTGGTATCAAAATGTAACTCATCTTACCAGCTTTAGATTCGCTGGCTTTGTGTTTTATTCTATTTCGGATCTTTGTGAGAACATTGCCTTGGCTGTTTCAGTTTGTGAAGTCAGGGAAACACATGGAAATAGGCAGGAGTGACACTGCAGCCAGTTGTGGGCAAAAATTTAGAAAAGCTGCGTCTTCCAGGAATAACACCAATTTCTTTGTTACAAAGTAACACTGCCAGACAAACCTTTTCCTAATATTATGAAAGAGTAAAATGAAACTTATAATTTCTTTTCTGTACTCGTTATATCATCTACTTTTACCATATTCTCAGCCTCCTCTCTAACAAACCAGCTCTCACACAGCCCGATGGTGACTCTCCAAGCCTCTCTGTTTTTGTGCATTTTGGGTCCCTTCTGTGCTTACTCTGACTTTTGTACAAGAGTGACCAGACCAGTTCACTCAGGTCGGAGCTTCTCTCCTTGCAGGCCAGGCTTTGTACCCCCCTGGTCCTGGGCAGCCCCCCAGCACAGGGCGAGGAGCCTAGCTGCGGTACAGGAGCTCCCCCTCTCACTGCCCTCCAGGTCCCAGTGCTGCTTGGAGCCTCTGCAGCCCTTCAGCAGCCACAGTTTGCCCTTTCCACTGCTGCTCTGCTCTCACATGACACATAAAACAAGGCTTCAAGAGGTTTTTCATAACCTGAGCGTGTATGCAGAGAACTTAAAATATTTATTCTCACATTTGCCATTTTCTGTGTTGGTAAAGCAACAAAATCAATGCCATTTTCTTCTTCACATAACTGCATTTGGGTCCCCAAGTTTTCCAGTCTTGTCTCACCCTGGGTGACCAAGGGGCCAGACAATTTTGACAATGTTGTTACCTCCAAATGTTCCAGCTATTTGTTATATGATAATAAATCAATGTTTTAACAATCACCCCTAGGATCTATCTGTGGGTATTCTACTGCCTACCTTTCTAACCTTTCACTCTTTGTTCTGCAACACTTGCTTTCTTTGGTAAAACAGATGCTAAGGCAGAATTTTGCATGTCACCTCATGACTGCTAGATTTTCTTACAGCATCTTCTGAGCAAAGTTATCAAAGACTTTCTGAACTTTCCTCTAGAATTTATATTAAATGGTTCTGCATTAAATGGCTTCATTGAGATACTTCAAGGTTTTTTAGGAAGTTAAAAGAGGCATGTTTTTCTGTTACTGGATCAGTCATGCTTAGCATTAAGCTCATGTGCACATTTTAACTCATATTTCAACTTTTCTTTTTCATTTGACTGAGATGACCTTGATTTTGAAGTAAAATACATGCCATGTTCCATTGATATGGTATAGCAGAATAGTCTATTTTTAAGGAAAACTTGCATGATTTTGTTAACAGCTATCAGTCTTGATTGATGCCATCTGCTCTGGGAGGTTTGTTACTTTAGCACAGGGGTCCTCAAACTTTTTAACCAGGGGGCCGGCGCGCGGATGCAGTGGCAGGCAGCCATCTGCGGCTGCCTGGTTTCCCCCCCAACCCCCGGCGGGGGGTTCTGTAAATACCGGGGGCCGGATTGAGGACCCTGGGGGGCCGTATCCAGCCCGCGGCCGTAGTTTGAGGACCCCTGCAGTTTAGCATGTCAATCTTGCAGTTTCTGTTCGGATACCTCGTTTGACAGGCTGCCATCATTAGTAATTAAATAAAATATGTAGAGAGTGAATGTATTTCCGATCAGCAAAGACAGATGGGAGGATAAAATGCAGTCCCTGTAATACCCTTGTCATTTTTAACTGCCCCTTTGATCCACTAATTCTCTTTCAGATATTTAAATTTCTCATTTGTTTGCAGAAATATGTCTGTTTGCACTTGAAATTTCCTCTCAGTCCTCCTGTTTTCCATCTTTCATTTTTCTTTGCCAGTTTACGTTCCTTTCTTTTGGGTTAGCCAGGGCCAGGTTTCCTTTTCCCGAAGGTTACCTGTTTGGATCATCCTACTGTGTTTGTTTTTTCTTGCCTTCCTGCTTCCTTTTTGGTTTCGGGGTATGCATACCTTCTGTGATGCAATTATGGTATGCTTAAGTAGTTCCATGTTGAAGCTAAGGATTGTAATGTCTTCACTTCTGACTCGTTTCCTGCTCTGTACCTCTTTCCAACCCTCTCCTCCCTCCAAATCCAAGGAATTTAAAGGATTAATTGCAGTGCAGTTTAAGTGTTAGATAGCTATTAGATTTCTGTCTCCACCCTAGGAGGCTTTGCATGATGTTTTGCATTTCTTGTGTTTTACCAGGGTGGGGGTATTTGCATTAGCTTCTTTATTTAAGACTGGCCCAGACCCAAGTGTCTACGCTTCCAGAAACCGCATAAAATGCAGTTGTGACACAAACAAAATGGCAAATGCAATTTCAAATAAAGGTCCTTCCAAAGCACTTTGAAGGGAAATGACAAATTCAGATTGGACAGACCATTTGATGCTGAAGCATTCTTCAGTAAGTTCAAGGGCACTAGCAGGGTTTTGGAAAAAAGCTGGATGTGTTATCAGGCTGGTACTTTCCAGGAAGGGAGGAGTTGCTTTGCTTTTTTTACACCATGATCCTGTTTAACCAAATCTGCTAAACAAGAAACTGGGAAAAGAGTAAGAAAAATCCTGGTTTAAACCCAAGAGACACACATGCTTTGTTTTAGCATCTCCCTGGCATAGTAGGACACACTGCTTTGATCAGTTTCAAAAACCATGCACAGCTCTGGAACCAAGAGGAACAGAAGAGGCATTTAAAGGAAAATGCCAAGAACACTGAGAAGGGGGGAAACGAGAGGATCTAGGAGGAAAGAAGTGACATCTTGCCTTCTGCTCACACACTGAAAATCAGAGTATGATCTGTACAGGAGGTGAAAAGGAGGAAAAATGAGGAAAGGGTCAGACAAGGCTCTGAATACAAACAAAAGGTTTGCATATAAAGGCAGGCCATAAACAACACCAAATCTGGACTGCACAGCTGCAACCAAATCCATGCAGGTCCATCTTAGAGCAGAGGACCTGGGAGTGTTTCAAATCTAGATGTTTTAACCCAATCCCACCCCAGCTCTGCTTTGGGCAAAAACCTGCTTCCCTTCCCTGTGAGCTGGCACAGCAGCCAGGTGGCAGCTGCGCACCCTTCGAGCCACATTCCTTGTTGGGATGTCTTGGGAAAACAGAAAGCATCAGTACCACCACACAGAGCAGAGGTCACTTCAGCAGTGTCGTTGACTTCAACATAGTGGTATGGGGCATATTTGGCTGTGGCTAACTGAAGTCAATGGGAAAAGTGTCCTTCCTGATGTAAGTGCAGGACTGAGACCTCAATGGGAAGGATGAAGCAGCCCTCCAGTCTTATATTAAGTTCTCTGTGGCCTTGGCAGCAAGGCAACATTATGTTCATTTGACTTCGGCTTTAAAAGGATATGTTTAAAAGAGAAGAATAGCACCAACATATTTTTAGGGCAAAGAAAAGGAAAAAAAAATACATATACTTTGAAACTGACCCTTGGCAGCCTGTTTAAAAGAGCTTGAAACTATCTGAACTACACACAAAAAAAAAATTAAAAAAAGAAAAACATGCCCACAAGGGCTTAAAAATCACTTCAGTAATAGATGACTTTTAACTCTACATCAGAAAATGTTTGGCAGGCATAATTTTAAAGTGTTAGGGAAATGTATGTGATAACTGCTTGGGTGAAAGAGCAAATGTAGTCCACAGTGAGATTTATCAAATGTTCACATAAGCAATCAGAATCTGGCAGGGCCAGCTGCCCGTGGAGAGGGGCAAAGAGGATCAAAGCTCTAAACTTTGAAAATTTAATGAAGCCCACTGATTTCTCACAGGAAATATTTCTTTGAGCATGTTCATGTGTCATGGGAATGCTAGTGAGCAGAAGGCTCTGACAAAATGCCAGCTATAAGGCATCAGGGAAACAAAGCCCTCCAAGCCCCACCAAAGGCCAAACCACCCTTTTCCTCTTTTAAAGCTGCAAAGATGCTTGACGCTCCAGCACTCCTGAGCATCCTTATGTGTTATCCTTAATGGCACAAACAGGCCTATTGACATGATCGGTGTTATCGGGAGAGTCTTGTAGGTCTGGCCCCTTTTCAAAGAGACCAGAAGAGCACCAGGCTTCCCAGGCTTGCACGGGAATGTGCGCAGAGGCTTGAGCGAGCCAGCAAAAGGAGCAGGCAGTGCCATCTGGGTATTCATGGGAGCAGTAGCTGACTATCTGCTTACAAAAGGAAAGGGGGGACATCAGGCAAAAAAGGAGGTGCAGGGCTAGGGGGATAACAAGCAGACAAAGAAATGCAGTTTAACCCAGAATTTAGTTATCCTTAGTTTTATGCTACAAATATCTGTGCAGCTTGCTTTTGCTATTCTGCTGGAGTAGTGTCCTATCAACGTAGTATATTCTTTTAGCACCTTTGGTGGCCTAAGATGTTTTTAAAAAAGTAGGGTTTATAGTTCAGACACCTCAAAGATCTCCAGTGCTTGAGACATGGCCGTTTTGCAGCAACTGATGACTGGGAACGTGTTTGCTTGTGAGATCCCTTGGAGCACGGGGCTGTGACAGCAGTGCACACCCAGCTGCAGTGCTGTGGGCTTCTGTGTGCCAGAAACGACGAGGCACTGAATGAGATGCCAAGGCAGTGAGGTGCCCCAGACCTGAAGCCGGCTTTCGGGGAGTGACAGAGGTGCTAGAAATATGTAGCAGCCAGGCCTAGCTGAAAACATCAGAGGAGGGAACCAGATGGGTGAGTCTTACACTCCTTGTAAGAGTCTTGACAGGTTGTGGCTAATTAGTTCATTTAGACTAGACAAGCCAGCAATACCTCGGTCTTGATCCCACATGTGGGAAGTATGAGCGGGAATGAAGGGTACCCAGTGCCTCGCAGGAATAGGCCATGTCCTACATGTAAAAGGTCAGAATTTGATTCTGTTTTTCACTTAAAGTAGGTCTGCGCTGGCTTTGAAAGTCCCCAAGGACACATGGAAGTCATGTGTCTGTTTGGCCCAAATTGTTTCTAACTCATACTTTCCATATGAAGTTCACCATAGAATAACAAAGTGAAATGACTTAATTGAATTTGTTTGGAACCCAGTATCGAGAGGGGCGTGGCAAATAGAAAGCAGTCAAATGCCATACAATCAAACAGTTAGGGAGAAGCTACAAATTTCAACACACATGCAGCTGCCTTGTGGAAAACCAATTGAAACTACTGCATTTAATATTGCTGTGCTTCTATAATAATTTCCATCCAGCCATGGAGAAACACTTAACATATTTTGCTTAAAATTTCCCCATACCGTTTCCTGGGTCTAAAAGGGGAACTGTGGATCTCTGCAGCTAAGTGATTAGCCCAAGGTCATAGGGCAGGAGATCTGGAAGCAGAACTCTGCGCTCTCAGTGATGTACTTTAATCACAAGACCATCCTTCAGTCTCCTTCACGCTGATGACTTTGGAACTAGCTTGAAAAGATCCAGTGAGACACAACGATGGGAGTGCTAGATAGCTACGCTAGATAGCCAGAGGCAACAAAAATTATTAGAGACATGTGGGGGTATTTCTAAACAAAAAGATTAAGGCCAGAACTATTTCATTTAGAAAGGAAAACAGTAAAAGATGATAGAATTGAGGTATATAAAATAATGAATGGTGTGAAGGAGAAATCAGATGCCCTTCATAAAACAAGAGGGCACCTAACAGACTTTCAAAAGGCATTAGCTTATAAATGGATAAGGGTATCACTCTCCAGCTTATCTCTAAGCAATCTGCGGAACTCTCAGTTGCAGGACATGGATGTAAATAGCTCAAGAAGATTAAGGAAAAAAGGAAAGATTGTATACAGATTGTAATACAGATTTCTGAGCTTAAGAAAATACTTCTTCAAAGCTACAGTTTTCCCCTGAAAGAACCACTCCTTACTTAAGAAAGGACGCTTTTTTTATTCCTGATTGAGTCTCACCTGCCAGAGTGCAGAAAGCCCAGTAAAAACTGCAGCTGCTTTCTCCTACATCCCCAAAACAGGAACACTCCTGCCTACACATTTTTCAGGAAGCCTCCTCCTCAGAAGAGCATCAACAGCCTTAGAAATTCAGTTTTCTGCAAATACCAAAAATCATGTCCTCATTTTGCCTCCAGAAATCCCAAGCTGTCTGCACCACAGAGGCCAATGTAAAGAAAAGCTGGAGGATGTGGAAGATTGCACTGTCTCCGTTCTTTCCCCCTCAACTCCCATCCGCAGTCACCTCCAAACTCCACTGCTTCTTTCCCTCTTTCTCCAGAGCCAAGCTGCAGATCCATATAAGATCCCACCTGGATCTCATCAGTGACCACCTCTTGGATGTCTAGGGTAAATCCATCAGCCTTTTCTTTGTCTACACAGAATGGAGCCCTAACTGTCCAGCTTTCCCTTTTGACTCTGTTTGAATCCCTCCACTGGTGCTGCATCTGCCAATTTTCACCAGTCTTCAAGGCTCTCCCTAACTTCCCTGCGTCTGTGAGCTCTCTTTGATAATCAGGGTGTTAACTGTCCTCTGTCAATCTAGCCTGCCCTTTTCTCATCTTTTCCTGTAAGGGCCTTCATGCCTTCACCTACAGTCACCAGCTGGTACAGCTGCCTTGACATCACCTGTAAGTCCCAGTCTGATACAGATGGTAAGCCTGTCTAACCCCTTCCCTGTCACAGCACTTACAGTGAAACAGGCTGGTGTCAAATCTGCCTGTTACTGGCAAGCTAGCAAGGTCTGTTCACCTTGTGTGAGTGGTCCTTAGTGCATGGCTTATCTCTCTTCAGTGTTTAGAAAAGTTTGGTATAATGGGTACATAATGGGCTACAGAAATGGTAATCATTCTCTGAATTATTCAGCACTGGTCCCTGGTGCGGAATGGATGGACCATCAACCTCTCTCAGGACACCTTAACTAAACCTCTAGGTGATTCTTGGCTTACTTAGAAAGCAGTACACTGTGGGGAGACCCCCATTTCATTCCTTGCCCTGGGTCTGGGCAACAACACTCCTCCCTCCCTCCCTCCCTCCCTTCCTTGACACCTACAGAGTCTCTGGCTCTGTGATCATGCTGATGGGCCTGTATTCCCGCACAGTACCTCTTCCACCTAACACCGCTGCCAAGTTCAGTTCACACAGGGCAATAAAGCTGTTTTTATTTCTTAAGAGCACTTTGCCTTAACTTTGAGCTACTTTAGCAGCCCCCAGATACTTTAGTTTCCAACAGTTATTTATACGTTCTCAATGTCTGCCGCTCCCCTGCTCCTCTGGCAACACTGATAGCAGGAGCTATTATTAATTACTTGTTGAATACCTGCAGTGCTCTGCTGCAGCAGGAAACACAGTCCTTCCCCACCAAGATTTAAAAGCTAGGTATACAAGTAAGCCAGTACACAGAAAATTTGCTAGGTGATTGGATGATGAAGAGGATGTTTTTAAGCTGATGTTTGTAAGAAGGTGAGGAAAAGAGAGAAGAGTTCTCTGCTCATGTTTCTCCATTAAATCTCTCCTCTCCCTGTTACAGAGTATGATGAAAATAAAGTGAATGCCACTAAATAAATCTGATGAAAATCGTAAGCTTTAAAATTCTAACTTGGAGAAAATGAACAACTATAGAAAGAGTAACAGTTGTGCAGCTGGAAATGAGAAGAAATGAAGGATCCTATCCAACAAGCAAATTGGAAATTCATCTCACTAACAAACACACAAAATTTTCACTGATCATAAAACTGGACATTGACTGAGGATTGTTTTATGGGAAAAAATCAGTTGGGGTTTTTTTTAGTTATTTTTCTGTCAGGATGGTCTTTTTCAAATTTCCATCTAATGAATATTCAAAATAAAAAGTGGGTTTCTAGTGTGAAAAAGATCTGGTTTCAATTTTGTAAAAGAATCTCAAATTGTTTTCTGGCAGGTTTGTTTGTTTGTTTGATTAAATATATAATAAAATGTATTTTTTCTTTAAAAAACTAAATGTTTTTTCCACTGACATAAATGTTGATGAAAAAATTTCGTCAACCATAGCCTATTGGAACTGTGCAGGTAAGGGCACTGAGGTAAAGGGTTGGTAGTGCTTTTTTTGTAAACACTCTTCAAGTAGCCCAGATCTTAAAGACATGCCCAAAGCAGAGTATTACCAAATTCAAGGTCTCACTTTCAATGCTGAATCTTCTAGACAATGTATCACGAAGTGTCCTGGGCAACTATTGCCTAAACAGGGCCAGTTTACGTCCATGTTTATTGTCATCTAGCTTGAACTGTTTCTTCTCTTCTCTCTGCGATTCAATGCCTGCGTGCATTTATAGGGAACAGTCATTGCTCTAGATGAAGTTTCACCCGTGCCTTACACAGAAGTATTAACATTTCCTCATGACTGCTAGAAATACCTCCCCTAAGAAAACCTTCCATCATTTCTGCCTGACCCAATCATGTGGCTTCACAGTTCTTCCATAAGAACTAAAAGCTATGACACATGAGGTCTGGCAAAACCTACTACAGCAGCAGCAGACAGTTTTGTCTCCACACCAGCTGCCTGTTTGACAGCGGCAACCACAATCACAGTCAGGAGTGGGGTGCACACGCCTGAGCCTACATACTACCAGTTGCTGTCCTGCATGTTAGCTATCCTGCAAATCACCCTGAATTACACTAGAGAAAACAAAGAAAAACCCATAGATGCCTATACTGAACCTGAGGTTTGAGGCAGAACTGAGTCGTAAATGCTGGCTAAGGTGGAAGGACCGCAATTGCGAAGGTCTCATTTGAGAATGAGCAGCAGAGCCATTAACCTTGGTGAGACAGAACTTGTTTCCCTATCATCTTGGGGCAACCCTGCTGTGCAGTGTTAGTTTTTTGGTTTTTTAATGGCTGTTCCTTATTCATGAGTGTGTTGGGCAAGGAAAACCAGTTGAGTAAAAGCCACTAAATAATTTGTCAGGATGAGTTGTCCTTTGCCCCAACAGGCACTGCTAAGGTTTGCATCCCTCCCTCACCCATAGACTCTGGCTACATAGAAACCACCTGCAAAGCCGCATTTGTGCTAACCTGCCAACCACATCAAACCGGTAACTTCCACTGCCAGTGGGGTAGGCAGCCAGATGAAAAGCTATCAGGAAAAGGTTATCAGGTGAGCCATTCATTTCATAAACATGGGCTTACAACAACTGAACACGCAACAGCATCAACTTTGGTTCAGTTGGATATGGGATGTTGTTTATTTGATTTCTGGATCAAAAGCATGGTTAAAATGCACATTAGAGCATCCAAGATTATTAAAGCCACAACATAGATCATCAATATGGAATGTGCTAATGGCTTTCACATAAAATTTTTTTTGAAGGTGTTATCAGCTAGGAAGATAGGAGTCACTCCCTCCTCCCACCTATAGACATTCTCCAGACGTGTACATATTTTTTTCAACTTAATTTACCAGGGAAGTAGCAAAAGAAGATACCTTTGCCTGCCTAAGTAGTAAAGGTGGACAACGTAAAAATGAAGATGTGCCTTTTAGATTTTTCTCCTTCAAACTTAAAAACATGAAAATGTATTCTGTGGAAGGTAGAACAACAGAAATCTGTACTGTAACACAGAAAGGCAAATGAATTCTTTGTGAAACAACACAGAAGTCAATGGCACTATACCAGAGATGAATTTTACCCAGGCTGTAAAAAGAAAACATAAGTGCAACACAGACCAACAGAAGAGATTCCATTTAAAGTAAGAATTATGTTTCTATCAGAAAAAAACCACCAACTAACTAAATTTGTTTCCTGGAAGGAGATCCAACTTGGCTCTGCTGCAGCAGTGTAACAGGATCCAAAATAAGTAACAGCAGGCATCTCCGCTAAAATTTGCTTCTGATCAACATTATTTTTCCTCTGGTACCAGAGAGGAGTTGAACACATACTGCAAGTGAGGCACAGTAGTTAACTGCACAGAGCATGAGAAAGGGGGCCAAAGCTCTGGCATTTAAAACTTGGCTCAGCCAGGGCATCAGTACATGGTCTTAGACAAATCACATACACTTTGTGGGGCCAATTCCCACCCAAATCCTTCCCATTTCAGACATATAAACTCTTTTTTTTTTTTTTTTTTTTTTTGGGGGGGGGGGCGGTCTTAATTACACCCACATTCTGTGTCTGCTTCCCCACACATTAAGATGCAGGGTCAGACCCTCATTGCAGAGGTGTTAGCAACACTGAGGGACTATCAACTCGCTGAAGTACCAGCATTTTACTAAATCCAGCTGATGACTACTTACACAAAAGCAGGAACTTTTTATTATGCTTTAGTGGTGGCAGTTTGTATATACCAGCACACATTAATAAATGAACAGCAAAGCACCATAATCACAATCTGTGCATCTGTGTCTGTTTTATGGTATCCTGAAAATGTTTCTAAAGTAGTTGGAATACAGAAAGCAGAAATTATCATTCCTTCCCAGCTGGACTCATGTGAAATGCTGTCTGATTGTGACTGGCAGATTTGATATTTTGTTAATTGTGAGAGACCCCACTTTGAATAATGTACTCACATTTGTTATGATCACCGAGTATTTCCCTTCACATCGCATTTTCTCCATACATAAACTTATCATAATCCAATAAAAAGCATATGTGAGCAAGTCATCTACATGCAGCCTTTCCTCTATGCAGTGGAAAGGTTGGCTTTTTTGTACACGATGGTCATGCAATTTTTCATTTCTGCCTGGGTGACATCTACAATGAATGGAAGTCTTCCTCATGCAAAATCATTTGTTCTCAGGCTGTTCCTACATAAAACTGAAGGCTTCATTCAGAGACATATAGTAAGAAGTGCTTCTTGGAAATCAGTAACAAAAGCTGCACTAAGCATGAGGAAATTGTTCATTAAAAATAACAATAGCAAAAACCAACTAGGGAACTGATGTGACAGATGAAATTGGAATTGAGTGGTGTGTGGGGGTGTGGGTGGGAAGAAGAATCAAAAGCAACATAGTCACTAAAATTTCACAGGAATTTGTCTTCTAAAAGTTAGAGGTACACCAAATATTACTCCCAAGATCTTGCATCTAATTCAGTTATGTTCAAAATGGAATTTAGATGAAGGCAGTGTTTCTAAGGGACAGAGCAACACCTGAAGTCCGAATCTGACTTAAATCCAGAAGAATTCCACTGAAATCAGTGGTTACAGCACTGCAAATCAGCAAGAGATCTAAATCTGTCCTAGCTGATTCCAGATCTATCTTTTATTTGCTATATGGCTTCAGGCAAGTCAGTGACCTTCTTTTTATTTTTCAGTTTCTCCATCCATAAAATGGTGATAATACTGCTTGTAATACATGAAGGTTGGGGGGACTACTTAATTCCCTGACGTGGTTTGGATACAAAAATTGCTGGGGATCAATCATTTTTGGTTGCCTCCACCACCTTTATTGACTCTTTATGATCTTCATACTCGGGTTTTTGTTTCCTTGCATATTTTCTTTTAAAAACCATGAGCCATAGCCTAGAATCCTTATTCAAGTTTTACACTGTTTACTTCCATGGCAGGATTCACATGAGAAAAGCAAGTCCAAAATTTGGAACTTGGCCTCAACAACAACAAACTGCAAGAATATTTCAAACAAAACTCAGAAATCACTGCAGGAAATGAATCCCGTTTACATTCGTTTTTTAGAGCGCAGTTATTAACTGACCCACTGACGCCCCAACAACAAGGGCACAAACAAAAACGTCGCAAATCCTTCCTCACCCTTATTTGAATAACGTACACGGCGCTGGTATTGGCAGCAATAGTCAACGTCGTTCAAACAGTGAAACCGGGAGGGAAAAAAATAATAAATTTAGAACAACGCAACCTGAAAACACCCGGGCGTCTGACAGCTCTGAGAGGGACCTCTAGTGTGTGCTAGAACATTTTGTGTTGTGCTGCGGGCGTAATTAATACACCAAAATCACCGCAGTCATTTTGAATAGGCGAAGGGAAGTTTCGCCCAGTGCCGCCGACCTGCGGGGCGAGCATCCCTGCGCGGCCGCTGCTGAACGCGACCGGCACCCATTAAACTGCCACCGTTTTTTTCCCGGACTCGGCTTGCGGAAAGCAACAACTTGCTCGGATCATCCCGGAGTTTTCCCGCCGCGCTCGCCCGCCCCCCAGCCCCCCCCCCCCCCGCAGCGCGCAGACCCCGGCCGCCTCCGCCGAGCCGCCCCGGCGCTGGGCAGAGAGGGAGGAAGATGAAGATGGAAAGTTGCGTTTCAGGCGCAGCCTTTCCACTGCGCTGTTTGACAGAGGCACAAAAATAGCAACTCGGGTCCCCAGCCCCAAAGCGCCCGCGCAGCCCGCTGCCGGCCCCGGCGCCCTCCCGCACCGCATGAGGCGCTGCCCCGTCCCTCCGCGGCGGCCGGCGGGCAGGGCCGGCGGGTATCGCAGCCCGCGCCGCTGAGGGGGGAGGCAGGGAGGGAGGGAGGGAGAAGCGTTTCGCCCATTTTTAATTTGCCCGAACAATCCAAGCGCACTCGCTGCCCGCGGGGCATGCTCGAATAAACTTGTATCTCGCTGATTGGAAACAGGCAGCGAACGGCTTTTTTTCTACACACACACACATACACACACATACACACACACACACCCCGCGCCTTTTTTTTTCGTTTTTGAGACGGCGGACGCGGCTCTCTCTCTTCCGGGACGGCGGCGGGCACTGAGGGACGGGGCAAAGCGGCGGGGCCCCGGGGTGAGGGGGGGAAGCCACCGCAGTCCCGCCGCCTACAGCGGCGGCGCCTCAGCCGGCTCATCCCCCGCGGCTGCCGGGGGCCGGCGGGCAGACAGGCGGCGCAGACGAAGGGCGGCCGCTGCCCCGCGGCCCCGCCGCCTCACCCCGCGTGGGGGAAGGGCCGCGGGGCCGCCCTTCCCTTCGCCGCCCCGGCAACAAAGGGCGCCGCGGGGGGCTCCGGAGGGGGCGCGCCGCGGAGGGACGGCGGCGCGGGGGTGGGGTGGCGGTAAGGTGCCTCCCGCTCGCCCTCCCTCCCTCACATACACACAATGGCGGCCCCCTCCTGCAGCCCGGCGGAGAACAATGCCATCCGCACACCCCCCGCGCGAAAATACACACATTTAAAATACATAAATCCCCCCCTCCCCCTGCGCACACCACCCCCTGAGCCCCCCCGGAGAGGCGGTGGGGAAAGGAGGAGCCCCCCGCCCGCCGCGCGCCCCCTCCCTCCTTCCCGCCCTCCCGCCTCCCCGCGGCGCTGCGCGGGGGCGCGGGTTGCGCGGGGGAGCGAGGCGGCCGCGCCGCGTCCCCGCGCGGGGTGCGAGCGCCCGGCACATGCGTGGAAGCGAGCGGCGCCCGAGTCCCTCCGCACCCTCCGCTGCAAACAACAACAATCCCGAGCAGCCCTTACCTGGAACATCGGAGCCGCCAAAGTGTCCCTCTTTTTTTTTTTTTTTTTTTTCCCCTACCCCCTCCTTTTTTTTTTTTTTCTTCCCCCTTCTCCCTTTCTCCCCTTCCCCCCCGCCCCCCCGCACCCCCCCCCCCCCCCCCCAACTCACACTTCCGATATTTCTCTCTCCCGGCAGCGGTCTGCTCTCCTCGCTACACCAGAGAGAAATGCAATAGCTTGGCTAAGGTAGACAGAGCAAAATACAGAGAATAGTTGCTCCAGGGCTTTGAAACCCCTCAAGGCAAGGATCAGGATACAATTAGCTCATGTCTCTACCTCCAGTCTGAATCAATCTCCGAAATAAAAGTTAAATTAAATTAACTGATCACACGGGCATAAAATTGATCTCCTTCGAAACGTGCTTATATATATATATATATATCATGTATTTTTTTTTTAGGATTTTTTTGGTAGAAAAAACAGTCTCATTCCAGCCTCCAACTTGCTTTTTACTCTCCTCTTGCACAGAAAAGCTGATTTTAATCGTTGTGATTAGTTTTGATGTAACGTTTCCGCGGGCGATTTCTGCAAATGGATGGAGTGTTTCTTTGCCAGAAGAGGGAAAAGCAGCAGATGATGATAATTATAAGGATTGTTGGTTGTTTCTTTCTTTCTTTCTGTGCCTCTCTTTCTTTTTATTTGTATTTAGATCTGTCTCTTCACTTTCCCGAGTTGACCTGACATTGCCATCGCACTGAGGTCGCACAACTTGTTGATTACAATCACCTCCCGTTTTGATCGAGGGATATGGGATAATTTGGCAGTGGAGCAACACATTTTCTGTTCCCTTGGCTATATAACTTCCCAAATGACGTGTATAAAAATAAGCACATGGAGCCTGCTTTGCCCCAATCAAGTCTGAATCAATGCCTGGGGGTGATACACAAACTCATTTCAAATGTTCAGCCATGCAGAATTGCAAAAAGATTGAAGGAGTTGCGCTGCATTTTTTATTTTTATTTTTTTTTAAAGCAGGAAAATTAAAAGAAAACAAATCCATCTAAGCAAATCCAGGATTTTGCCACTTAGGTGCATGTGACATTGCTCGCAAATGCTACTAACTTTCCTTCTCCAATTTTCCAATTGAAATGGAGCCTTCCCTTTTTCTTTTCTTCAGCTGGGAGTCTGCAGCTCCCTTCTTCTGAAGAAAACAAAAGAGGGGATAGCCAAATATTTTACAAATGTTTTTCTTGATCAGTTTTCCCTTATTCTACCATTCTTCACCTCCCACTCCACTGTATGCTGCTTTGTTCAAAGCCACTGTCTACAGAAGCTGTATTAATTTTTTGTTGTTGTTGTTAGAGTGGACTATGTTGTCATAAACCCATGGGTCATCTCCCATTAGTGTCACATCCTCACAGTATACTTTTGTGAAATGGTATGTTTCTAAGTACTTCACAGTCCATTAATTCAGAGACTTTGCTGACACTTCTGATGAAAAAGACCAGGTTGTGAGGCCAAAACTGCCCAATAAAGCCCCTGAATAGAACCAGAGGTGTCCAGCAAATACCTATGGTTAGCTCTTTATTATATGGTTTTGGTATTTTAAAGAAAGTAATGCGAAATACAACAATTGCCTTTTTCTCCTAAGGCAGTTGCTGCAGCCTAAGGAATGACTAGTTCTCTCTCTTAAAAATACATCCAACCCAAGACATCCTTTTTGTCTTTCCTCTTATCTTTAAACGATAACCATAATAAGGTGGTAGGACTTCTCACGTAGGAATCACACCATTTGCAAATGCTTTGTCATCGCCATATAATGAACACAAGTATGTTAGGTTAATTAACCAGGAATGGCTGACAAATTAAAAGGAGAAAGTTCAAGTAACCACACACTTTACATGCCCCAAGAAACACTCAATATGGCTTCATCTTCAAATTTCTTCTTCAATATTCTTCCAAAAATTAGTAGCACACAAGAGGAAAAACTCCCCTCAACAATATGTGCCTTCCCGGGGTGGGTTTGTGTGGAACAGGGTCGTTGCAACCCTTACTAATGTCATGCAGCTTTAGCAACAGAGTAATTTTTAAGTACTTAAATCTGGTTTAATAACTTAAAGAATCTCATGGTTTGTCAATTAAAACACAGTCAAGAAAATTTTCAGTTTTCCATCCGGATGGAATGAATGGTTTCCCAAGTTCAGCAGACCTGTGTCTTGACCTAACTTTATTTCTGTCTTACAGTGTGTCCCTGCAAAAAAAAAAAAATTATGGCTCTTCGTATGTGACTTTTAAATGGTTCACTGCTTTTCTCTTTCTAATAAATAAATAAAGCAATGCCAGCAGCCTGGCACTCATTAGTGACCTGCATAATACAGAGAACAAAAATCAGTAAAGGAACAAATTTTAATTTCAAGCTAGCAAGTGGCTATTATGGAGAAAGGTGCAGAAAAATAGCAATGTAGCATCCTTTAAAAATGTGGGAAAATACCTTTGTGCTGTTATTTTACCTGCAGCAAAGGGTTTATCAAATGATGTCAGCACTAGATAAGAAAAGGTGTATTTTCTTAAGAAGTAAGGAAATGTATTTATTACCTCAAGAAGGCTTATTTGTTTACCAAGTTTACTAAGTTTTACACTTCCGTCTCCGAGTCAGAAAATCATGGGCTTAAGTCTCACATCACACTCGTGAGATAAGGGCAAATGCCCACCTGGGTAGCTGCAGACCCTTTTGGGCAGATGTTGTTGCTTCTGTTTGTCCACTGCCATATCGTGGTGGGACTGCTGCCTAGTCCTTCTCTTTACACGGTGGTCAAAATATAAATTAATAAAATGGAGGTATTCTCAAAGAAGTCGATATTAACTGCTACACTGAAGTACTATCTCCTTTCACATGCAAATTAAACATTTCCATAGTACTTCCCCAGGAGACAACAGAAAGACCCTGGCTTTGCTTATTATGCCTCCTCACAGCTTTAAGTATCCGCAGCCTTCACTGCCTTAACTCAGGCCTGAATTTACTGCTGGTGTGGCCATACTCTGATCTAGGGAAGTATTTTTGACATTGGTAGTGTTCACAAGGTATCAATATAACCCATGAGGGCTGTCACATATATCTGAATAAGTTAGCAAGGTTTACCTTTATTAACAGCTTGGAGGTGATTTGCATACAAAGGAGAACACATTAAACAAAATTCTGTTCTCTTTTACTTGGAGTTATCCTTTTTTAAACAGGTTTACATAAAACTACATTGTGTTTGTGCATTATGAATATTTTACTGATGCTGAATAGCAACCTTAATGAGCTCAAACTGAGCTCAATATTTGATTTCTGAATTTTTCCTCAAATCATCACCTGTTCATAATTAGCCTCTGGAAAACTATAGTAGTTTTTCTGTATCATTGTCAATGTTAACAGTTTGGAAAATTGTGGCTTTTGAAGAGGCAGCTTTTCCAACGGCTGCAGATCATATGTGTCCACTTGCTAAAGGGCATTATTTCTGATTTAGCTGTAATCCTGTCTGGAAACAAGTACAGGGGCTCTTCTCAGGAAGGCCCTCATGTCAGCTTGACCTTCTTTTGAAAGTTCCCTCCTGCAGTCCATAGGCTTGGTATGTGCTGCAATCTTGTTTCAAAAATATTAAGAAGAACAGCTCAGCATGGAAATAAAAGCTAGCAACAGTTGCCTGCATTAGATATTTTGTCAGTGGCTCTTTTTTTTCTTTATAGAAAAATAGAAAGGGTTTTACATTGTGTTTGAAGGGAAAGATTTATGAACACAGTTTCTCCAGATTTGTTTTCCCCAAGGAGTGTTAAAAATAATGTATTTTTCTTTATTACCAGTAACATTTTGATGCAGTATTTGAAGAAATAGATTTTGTTATTTAGCTGTGAAATGGATTGAACAGTGCAAACCAAACCAAAAAGTGAAGTAGCCTAAGCAATAGCATCCCTTCTGCATTTGTGAGAATAATGAGGAACCAAGACACAGGTCTACTATAGGAAGATGGCTGAACTAATGCCTCTAACAAGTTACTCCTACTCTGTTTCTAAGTAGTCCTTGTGTGCTGCCTGCACTTAATGCCACCTGCACCCCTTACCTCTTAGTTAAAAAACAGAAGCTGAATAAGAGTATTTCCATATCCCACTACAGTTCCTGGTTGTGAGGTTGTCTCTGTGTTAGGCAATGCAAATGCACACAGAAAACAGATGTGGTAATGGATTTCCATGTCAATCCCTTAGGTCTGCCCTCAGCTGCCCAGAGAGGCAGAGGAGGTGATATTTCTCTCTGCATAACGTCACCAAAATCTCTCGAACTCTGAGCTCACTCAGTTGCCAGCTTCAAAGAATAAGACCAGAGTCTGTGGGTAGCTGTTTTAAGGAGAAACAGCATCACTGGAGTGGGACATGAAGCTCATTTATGTAATTTTATCATTGTATGAAAACTCCCAGATGGAACTAGGTTGTTCTCCAGAAATATAAATTTTTAGTGTAGTCAAATCCTCTGGGTGTTTCTGGGTTCCTTGTGAAGATACGGATATCTTGCAGACTGTAGAGGTAATCAAGGGATCACAGAGTAGTTTGACAAAACACTTCTCTTCAGGGTTTGGGGGCTTTTCCATGGGTGTCTTTCGGAAGCCTTCGGCACTCTTAAATCCCTTTGCCAACAATGGGAGCTGAAGATGCTAAGACCTCTAGGAAATCATGACACTTGTGGACAGGTGAGAAAAGAGGTCGTAACAAGATTGCCTCTGAGCACGCAGGATTGAATATTTGAACCCTGATGTCATCACCTCCTATGTCTATATGCACTTATAATGGACTTTAGGAAGTTGTCTACATTTCTCTGATGATCTTCTCTGCTTCCTTTTTCCCTTGCCAGTTATTCCTTCCCCTGGGAAGTGCTCCTTTGCTTGCTTGGTGATTGCAGAGGCTTTCTGAGGTGCACAATGGGACAGTACCACGCTGGCTTTGTTTCCTGCCTTCAGACATTTGTTGCACAGAAAATCTGTCTTTGCTGCAGAACAGTTGGGAAAGGACCAAGTCTGTACAACCTGTAAGAACAGAGAACAGATCAGAGTTTGCCTCTGGTCCTGCTGTCTTTTACTTTGACTGGATTTCCCCTATGCCCATTTGAAACCTCTCCTCCCATGGCAAGCCAGATGTTTTATTTGGATTAGTCAGTACACTTTGCAAAAAAGACTAATGCACCCTTACGGTCTCTGTAAGCTTTTCTGGGCTAGGTCATGTGAAATAACAGCAGGGCTGAGCATGGAAGAAACTTCAGTTGGTCAGAAGCATTCAGAGAAAGTGTGCAGAATTCAGGGCATAACTGGTAATGTATCTCATGAGATTGTACAAATTGCTCTAAGATTGTTCCAGTTTTACTGCTCAACTCATTCTAATTAAAGACTAAACTGAAGAAAAGAGGGTAAAGTATACATGTGTGTGTATGTGTGCGTATGTTGTGGAAGAAGAGAAATCGGTAAGGAGAAAAATAAGCATTTGATTAACTTGGTTTTGCTATTTTATATTCCAATATCCTATAACAAAACCAACAGTTTCTAGTTTCTCAGTTCATCTAGTCCAAAACCACTCAGTTTTACTTCATGGTCCTATTGCCTGAGCCAAAAGTACTCATGAGAAGCCCTGTAATACAATAGAAGTACCTTCAGGGCACCACAAAAATTTATGTTAGTGTATCTCTTTGCACATCCTTTGGGTGTCAGAATATCTCTGCTTTCCTACCTATAAAAACTATTCCCTGAGCACACCTATATACACAGAGAAAACGAGCAGAGGTATTTGGTGTTGTTAAATAACAAAACACACCAACAACCTTCCTGCCTGGATTTTTAACATTAAAACCATCATTCTCAAAAGTGTTACTCAACTGTACCATGAGTTTTCAGAGAGAAAATTGACATTGATGTTACAGTACTCTCTTTCAGTATAGCTGTATTTCTAAACACACTCTTCCAGAAAATGTGAGATACCAGCATAATGTGGTAATACAACAAGGCAGTTATTTGAAGCATGGATCTACGCAATAAACCATCTTATTCAGCTGAGGGAATATTTCAGAGGGGTACACAATACAGCTGCAAGAGAAACTCAGGCTGTGAAATCTGGATTTGTGTCTGTGTTTGAATAGCCCGAAGTCTGGGAGTGCATATATTGGTCTGAGTTGGTCATACATTGGGATAAAGAAGGGCAGACTGCAGAATTTGAACAGGGCTGTTAACATGTCCACCCTTCAGAAACAGGCCATTCCAAGGTTTTAGACCTACAAATACTGATTGCAAGGAGTGATTTGCAGATTTTGGAACCAGACTAATTTTCTAGACTACTTGTAGAGCAAGTATATTGTTTAAAAAGGGTATTTGAAAGAGATACTCTCTACCTTTCTGCTAAAGAAGCAGCAACAGTCTGGAACGTTTCTTTTCCAAAGGAAAAATGTATTATACTTTCTGTTATATTTCTGTTTGACAGAAATTAACCTATGCTTTCAATGCTATGCATGAGCTTTGAAAAACTGATGTTGCTAACATCTCCTTGCTCTCTCTTTGTAGGAACACAAGTCCACAGAAAGCAGCTGTACTTTTCTGTTTGGAATAATTCGGATAAATCCACTTTCAAATCAATGATGTGTTTCTCCTAGCCACTTCCTAAAAAGCAGCAGGTTTTCACCTCATACCGATTTTACATCACTGTCATTTCCCAGGTTTGCAAGGAATTATAGGAGCTGGGCTACTCTGGCCATACTTGATGGATGAGTTTATGCAAAGGAGGAAAGGTGCATAAATATTAAGCTACAATGTGCTTCATTCCTGGTTCCGTGTGTAGCATATATATGCAGTTATAAGGGTAATTTTTAAGTTTTAGTAATGTCCCAGTACCTCGTTTCATACAAGGAACCTGTGGACACTAAGCAGTGATAGACAACAGTAGTTTTTTGGGTAGCGATAGCAGTCAGGGGTATGAATCCTGCAGCCTCATCACAATCCTTATTTGTTCATTTCCTGGTCAAAAATAGTGGTTTGCCAGAAGCTCGTCGATATTTTAATCCATGCCCTGCTGGTCCTGTCACAGCTGCTAGGGGGACATGAAGAGACCTACAAGTTTAAAGAGGATTTTAGTTGACTGCCTGTGAAAACAGACAGTCATCTCCTCAGGCAGAGGCTGAAAATGTCTGCCAGGGAAAAACGCCCATCTGGCAAAACTCTCCCTCTCATGCCACAGTCACTGAAAATTGCTGTGCTAGTTCATGCAAAGGCAGTACTCCTACATATACCTCCAGGCAACCTTTCTCTATCCCAACCAGCATAAGACAGATGTTGAGAGAAGTCCTACCTTGCCAACCAACCTCTTGCTAGACTGCTTTTGGGTTTGTTGTTGTGCTTTTTCCAGTCTCCAGTCTTCTTGTGAGTGGCTGAACTGTGGAGTGTACATGGTAAAGGGGAGTCCCTACAAAAGAAAGGACATGACGATCACCAAATATAAATCCAAAGACAATTCAGGGTAGGTGGCATGGAAGAGGCATCTCGGAAGTACACACCAGCAAGCGAGCATTGCTGCCAAGGCCACATATATGCTAGGAATACTCCCCTGACAGATATAATAGCAAACAGTGCTGGCAAAGAGTCAGTGGCTTGATGTAGCTGGCATAGCTGCTGGTGCAAAGAAAGGAATAGGACCCTGTGTCAAGGCAATTGTCTGCTTTCTCCTCTCTCTGCAGCTACGCTACCTGTGCACACAAATAGCTACTCCAAAGTGAAAAGTGACTATTGTGGATGCACTCACACTGGCAAAACTGGCTTATCCCTCTGTCTCCTGTACTTCTCTTCCCCAGCGGTAAATGCAGAGTTTTGCTAATGCGGCAGCAGACATCTTTGCTCTCCTGACATCAGCCTACAGAGAAAAACAGTTTCCAAAATGATCAGGAAAGGTCACAAACACTGGCAAAATATGCCTTTGCCTTTGTCTGGGGATTTGCTGCCACTTATCAATGGCTTGGTCATGATATTGTCTCTCTTGATTTCTCTCTTTGTTTTAAAGAATGGTGTTCTCAATTTGCCTTTTTAACTCAATGGTCAGCTAAACCATCCACACTGATGCCTCGCACAGGAGCAATTCTCTCTCAGTTATTTCTCTGTGGTATCATACAGATAGACACAGAAGCATACTGGTTGTGACTGTGGAGCAAATTCAAGCCAAACTTAAAGTAAAATCAATGAGGTCACAGAGAGAACCTTGCCAATGTTTATTACCTTATACTCATCCAAGATAAATTTCATTTGCTCATCAATCATCCCTGAATTCAGGATACACCAATGCTTTTTAATTCATGTCAGGCTTCTCACAGTCCTCTTCAACTGCATGGAACAATGAGTACCATCAGCAACTGTCACTCACTCACTATTTATTTTCCTCTGGTAGCTCACTACTGCAAACACTTGTTGAGAGAGGTTTCAATGCCATTCTCCCTCCCTTCTTACCAGCAGCTACAGCTCAAACCCTGAAGGTCACCAAACACTTCTGGGGAGGTCCTGGGCTCCTTTGACAGCTGTGGAAGGGAAGTTAGTGTGTGCAGCCTTCTTCAGGAACAAGCTGAACTAAACCAGGTGTAGTCTGTGTCAAGGCTAGGTTCATTTTTCTTCTGGTATTTATTTTCTGTGGCACACCTTAGAATATATTGGTCATGACTTCCCAAGAAGCTGTGTCCCTGCTTCCCTGGGAGAATCGGGTCAATACTCTTTCAGCTGCTTTACAGACATTGACTAACTAATCCATGCAATACCCCCCAAGATAGGAACATGAGGCAGAGAGATTATATGACTTGCCCAAAGCCACAGAAGGAATAAATGTCAGGCTTATTGTGAACAGGGCATATAGATCAAAGGAAATACAATGAGAACTCTGGAATTCCTGTCTTCCAGTCCACTTTTTAGAACAGAGAGCAACACTACTTTTCTGCTGTACAGCTTTTACAGAATTTTTTTAGTGAGGGATCTTGTCAAAAGCTTGAAGGAAGACCAAGTAAATCATCTTAAGTATCCTATATTGGTGCAGATGACTTATGCTTGTGAAAGGAACCTGCATGCTTGCCAGCTTTCAGTGAGAGATGATGTTGTAAGATCACAAAGGCACAATTGCTTTCTCAAGTAAAGTTAATACAACAGCTTCCCTCTATGGCTTTAGCTATGCAGCTGCAGGATTTTGCTATACATGTCTTTTGAATCTTCTATTTGTAACTAATTTAGTTGCAAAACTTTACCGACTGGCGGATTTAAGTTGTGAACTTCCTTGCAGTGAATGCTTGGCTTTTTAATCATAGCACTTCAGGGAATGGGGAACTTACAAATAGATATGTCCCACACACCACTCTTCTGGATATTTCAGAGAGTTACTTGGTGCACTTCTGTGATTTATATGTGTCCCCCCCCCAAATAATTTTCATGCTAACTGTGCCCCTTGTCAAGCTGAAGTCAATAGCAAAGTTCTTCTAGATTTAAATACTCCAGGTTTGTACTTCTCATTTCTATTTTGATCTCTAAATTAATTTTACTGTGGGGATCATATCACAGATCCAAAGTGTAAGCTTGTGGAAGCAAATATACTGCAATTTGATATTACCTTTATTACTGGTAACAAATCTGTTGTGTTTTTTTCAGGTTTTAAACATTAACTTATTTTACAGGAACTCCTTTACAGGAGTAGTAATAGTACTGAATACTTTTCTGCTTATATCTGCGTGTGCATGTATACACATACATTATCTATCTGTGAGTAAGAGTCAAAGCTATGCACAAACCACTTCTGTATTTCCTAATTTTCAAATGATGAGCTATACAATCAGCGCTCTATTCAGAATGGCTTTCTCCTACTGAGTTTCCTAAAATAATTTCTTTTTTAGAGAAAAAGAGGGAAAATTGGAGAGATCCCTGGGCAGACCGTGGAGAGATTTGCAGGAAGATATGTAAATGCCATACCCTGAAATTGCTGGGTGGGATCACAGACTGCCTGAAGGCTCTATTGAAGTCCAGGTGCCCGTCTCCCTGCTCAGCCAACGGGTGTTTCTGGGTGACTGCAGACGGCAGCCATCCATGTACGCAATGGGAACTCCAGTGACGGGAGGTGACCTGTTTCCTGATTGCCATTTGGAGATGATCTCATCTTCTCAAAGGTTGTTTTCTTAATTTGACTTGCTGGATTCTGCTGTGTAATGGTATTTGATTTTCTACTGTTGCTGTTTTGTATGGGAATATGTCTATCAGCTTCTCCTTTGAGAGACTGCTTGTAATAGCAACAAGTTCATTCACTTTTAAAGAGTTTTATTTTGCCCTTCAGCCTTTTAATTCCCTTGCATTCTTAAACTTTACACTCAGAAGTTTTTATACAGACTTTTTTCTGAAATCATATTATCAGTGGTCTGACTTAACCAGCGACCATTTACTCCTCAGTCCCTGTATCAAGTCACAGAACTAGCTAAGCACTTAGGCAGAGACTTAAGTCTCATTAAGTGCAATGATACTTAAGCACATGTTTAAATGCTTTGATGAAGTGAGGCCTAAACCCTCCATATTGTTATTATACTAGATTAACCCAGCAATTAAACTTTGCCGTTTGGAAAAATGAGTTATTTCTGACATTATTGTTAGGATGAGCATTCAGTTGAGCATACTTGCTACCATATGACTTGACAGAAGCGCATGTTACGTTCCCCCAGCACAAAGTGAAAATAAGCAGCAGCAAAAGGGAAAACCCTTGCTTGTGGGGATGCTGGTGTTTCCAGAATGTCTGTATCACGAGGGTCTGGAAGAACGTCTCTCCCAGCCAGCCATGTATGAACAGGCGAAATAATCTGGGAGTAGATAAAATAGTTGCTGTCACTGCTATATTGAATTTTGCAGGTAATTCTGTACCAGATTACCTTTCACTGTACAGAAAAGCATTCTTCCTGATGCCACTTGCTACATCATTTGAGCATGGGGTTTGTAATACACCTAGTTTCATAAATCCCTTAGCTATGTTTTTTAAATAAATACAGTCCCTACCTGGTTTGTTGTTTTGGGGTTTGTTTAGTTTCTTAGTGCCCGGTTATACTCTGTGCATTCACACAGCAAATGCCTAAACCCTCCAGGTTTATTTAGTTTTGGTTCTGCTGGGTTTCGTTTCATATTTGAGAGGAATCCAAAAGGTAGGCAACACTGTGCCACCCCAGGCATATTTTGGCAGGTGTTGGCACAATTTCCAGGACTCCTGGGGACTGCATGTCCCTTGCAGACCTGGGCAGGCCTTTTGATCCTTTCCACCTCACTGGGATGGGAGGTTAACTGGCTCACCTGATTTTGTAATCATGTAATTCTTTGCTTTTCTGCCACACTTCCTATATGGGGAGTGTTGTTTTTTTCATTATTTAACTGAGTATCCTGAGTGGCAATCCTTGTCTCCTTATGTTTACCTACACACACCCACACCCCCTTACAAATGGCGTGAGCTGAAAATAGCTAAAAGGTGGACAAACAGATCTGAACTCTGTGGATACAGAGAGTAAGACAAAAAGGTGCAAGCAGGAAAATTTTGCTTGTCTTGGATGAATTTGATCTACACCTCTTGGAGTGCCTTTGACACGAAAGCTTTCAAGAGAGAGAAGAGGTCTCATCTGATTACACCCAGCTGACTTCAGCAGATTTGTTTACTAAGTCAACAACCTTTAATTTTGGATGTTTAATACACCTGACGTGAATGTGTAAATGTTGCTTCATTCCTCATTCCCTCACTGCCACAGCTGCACTGATGATATCTTCCAGGAATCAACAAAATCATCGTGAACTCACTGTGAAGCTTCACATGGCAGAGAGCTAACACAGTGAAAGGGACAGCAGCATTAGTTGAACTCGAGACCAGTATATGTCCACAGACACATTGCTTCCATGGAAATGTACATATAGTGATGAGATGACTTTGTTTTTCAGGATGCCAAAAATAAAAGTAAGATCCAGCTACCTGGTAAATGCTCCAGGGTAATGGCAAGCACAAGATACAGTCCTGCAGGATGGAACAGCCTCATGCTTGGCTCATGTCAATGATGGCACAAGGTTATCAGCACCATCAGCTGTCACTAAGCACTGGCACAATCAAGCCAAAAAAGAAGGGATTCTCCTGGTGTAAGAAAACAGCTCAGTGTGCATAATGGAAGCTTGTCCCTGTCAGATGCCTGCCACTTTTGGTTGTCCATTTGCCTCATTATTGCAGATACTCAGGTTCAAATATGAAATCTCATTTGAGAGTGACCGTGTGAAATGAGAAGGAGAAACCCCCAGTGTCACAGTTATCTCACTGACCAGGGACTACAGCATCAGAAATGCAGGTTTATGACTTGCTTCAGAGCAGAATGGCAAGAGAAACCAGACTGGAAGTAAAATCTTGTAAACACAGAAAAATGCAGTTAATGTAAGCATTGTTTTAAGTTGAGCTGAAATCTTCATCCTAAAGGTTTAAAATCTTTTTATCTCGTCCTGCTTGAATTCTTAGTCCTGAACCATCTTTTATGCTTTTAGCACTGGACTGGATGAAATAGCTCACAACAAATTAAATCAAAGGTGTTATAAACCAATGGAATTTCCATAAGCTGCTCCTGCTCTTCTGGGCCAAAACCTCAGGAGGCAGCAGGCACCCTCTGTAAATTGTGCCAGGCTAGGCAAAAATAAAATCATCACAGAGCTTACTTTTATTTTTGGCACCCTAATAAATAAAATCAATTTAAAATTATTTACACAGGCACACTGTAAATGAAATGGTTTGGGCCGATTCATTTCATCTGAAGGTCTGGCCCATTATTATTTGTATTAAAAAAATCAATGTGGAAAAAATCCTTACATTGCTTTTAATTGCCCCAAATGAACTTAAATTATGAAGGGTGTGTGTGAGAAGAATTACAGAAGAAAGGAAGAATGAGTATCTTGATAATTAGTTCTGTCCCCCTTTCCCCATACAGGCTATCCTTAACATTGCTTCTTTTAGAAGATGCAGTATTAAAAATTCTCCAAACCAGCCTTCCCTAATCATCCAGTGGAATTTATTGTACCGCAACTGTTTTATAGTGGAATCTATGGTGTGATCATAAACCAGCCTTGTTGTGTCCTAAATTTTAAGGCACAAAGATTGCTTGGAGGAATAACCCCTTTTGTTTGGCACATTGGAGCCCAGATTGCCATGACTGTGGCTCATGTTTTGTTCATGTGTATACATATGTATATATTTTCACTTTCCGCTCTTTTTGATTTCTCTTGGAGCACTGAGGCTTGCGCATTTGCTAGTTTTAAATTTTTGCAGCAGGGGAGCTGAGGAGTTTGCTTTTTATTTTTTTTCCCCCCGTTTGTTCCCCGAACTCTTCTTGCAGTTTAACAAGTCAAATACAAAACACGGGGGGAATAAACATCCACATGATGGTACCATGCGTGGTATCACATCATTGATTGGATATACTGCATTGGAACATCACACAAAAGAGCCTGTAACGAAAAAATTCAATTGCCTGGGGCTTTGAGCTTTCAAATTAGGCTAAAGAGGTTCCCCTGATAACCAGCAGTGTTGGAGCTTTCAGTATTATTTAGCTGCCCAGGCATCAGTAACGGTTTTCAGTTAGAAGGGCCTGGAGACCTAACGCACCGGTAAGGTAACCCACCTGCACACTCAATACTTTGAGATCAAAAAGCCTATCTAAAAATCTTAAGTTTACCAAGCATAACTGAAAGCGAATGTGACTCTCCCTTCTTCAACACTATCTCCGTCTGTGCAGCCTATTTTGCATCAAAAGATCCATTTGAAAGTAGATCCCTTAGAGCTAAATATTCTAAACTGACAGAAGAATTTCTAGTGGCACACCAGCCTAAAGCCATATTTTTATGAGGACATCACTTTCTATTTCTAAGCTTCAGTATGCACTCATGCTTCCTCATTGCCAGGAGCCATGCCACATCAAGTTGCCTCCTCCCAGCTTTTATGTTTTTTTAATGGAGTCCAGTTTTCTGCCTAACTTATGGCTATCTCCCTGACAAATTGTCAGACACCTATGTCACTAGGACGGAGGTATCCTGATGCAGTGTAAGCCAGAAAGGACATTGTAGGTGTCATTAAAAAAATATACAGGACATCCATTTGTAAATCTGATTATTCTTGAAAGTTGGGAGGGTTTAAAAAAAGCCCCAAACAACCAATACCTGAAAAGAAAGACAATATGCAGTATTTAGTCCTTAAGTATAAGATGAGAATGAGGAATAGACAAGATCTTTAAGTTCATGGGTCTGATCCTGTATTGCTTGCCATCTCACAGTGCTGCTGTGAAGGGGAGCTGTGCTGGACCCTTGGCACCAGCAGTGCTTTGCATGACTGCCCTTGGGTTGCAGTCTCCTTGGGACAAGGCTCCTGACTCCTTGTACATCTTATTCAGCACTGAGCAGACTGCTTGCACTTAAATAAACTGCAGTCGCTTCAGTGTCTGGCTGGAGCCTGACAAGTCATACTGCTGGGTTTAAAGAAACAATAATGGACCTTCCTCATTTTCATACCATGGGAAAGCACTGCTTTTACAGTAATGAAGCTCATTTTTTCCCCTGATGAAAAGGCATCAGGGTTTAGCTGCTCCCTCGCAGTGCTGGGGAGTTTAACATTCGCTAAAATATTCTAAAGGACTAGCACAGGATTTCAGTCCTAAAAATTCCACATCCATCAAAGAAGGTAGGAATTTTTATGTTAAAAGAAGAAAGATGTGCTGTTATAAGTCAGCAACTTAAATGCCTTTATCTATACAGCCTGCAAGACATCTGCAGAACATTCAGCAATTAAATATGCCCCCAGCTGAACAATAATGTTGCT
The DNA here is from genome assembly GCF_023634085.1 of Falco cherrug. Classification (NCBI taxonomy): domain Eukaryota; kingdom Metazoa; phylum Chordata; class Aves; order Falconiformes; family Falconidae; genus Falco; species Falco cherrug. The sequence goes on along the minus strand of NC_073699.1, from coordinate 55,467,504 downwards.
GCTTGGTCTGCATATAAATTAGAGTGAGTTAAGGGTGGGTGTTCAAGCCAGGCTCTGTTGTCAATATCCTGTGCCATAATCTGCCCTTGAAATCACCCTGGAGTCTGCAAAGGGCACTTGTAAAGGTCCCAGCCACAACATATCTCCCCTCCTTGTGCCAATAAAACAGAGCACAGATCCTTGAAAGAGGGATAAATACTAATCATTCATCATCCTACATAGCTGAAATTGTCTCTCTGCTTGCCAAAATATGCCTGTTTGGGAGGGACAGAGGAAAAAAAAGAGGGCATGGTGTATTTCAGCTCCAGGTCCCTGCTCCACATGAGTACCAAGCCACAGGCTGGGAGCATCTGGAGAACCTTACCTCCCACCCCAGCACCAGGGTTTCCCCAGAGGTGCCACCATGCATGGAGGTTGGTTTTTAGGCTGCTGAACTCACTGCAGCTTCCCCTGCCTGGCAATTGTGGCTGAAGGGCCAACAGACTGTGTTTTCTTCTGCCAGCAAATCGTCTGTCCAGCTGTGGTTTGGAGCTCCCAGCTGTGTGTGTGTGCGTGCGCATGTGTGCATGCGTGCATGTCTGTGGTGTCTGTGTGCATGCTACAGGAGCTGGAGAAAGCTGGTCAGAGAGGTGCTGCTTCTCTTCCACCGCATCATTTCTGAGGGTGACTACAGGATGTTGGCACACCTGGCTACCTGTTGAATTTTTCTTACAAACATATCTTTTTCTCTAATGCCTTTTGTGTAAGGATCCCAAAGTATTTTAAAGATGTTAAGGTATTTCATGAAGCTGCTGTATTTCTCTAGTGAGGCAGGCAACCTGGGGAAGGAACTATAGGTGCCCACTCACATGTATAGCAGCAACAGCTGCGGTTGCTCAAGGGATAACAGCCCTTGCTCTAGTTTTGGCCCCTCTCCCCTGCCAGAAGCCACCCCTTGCAGGAGCAGAGGTACCGAGACAGTTGTCTGTCCATGCCTCCATGGCTCCTGGTAGGCCTGGTGCAGTGGTGCATACTGGCATGTGATACTTTCTGTGCCCCTGCTCAGAGGCAGGGACAGGGAGCACAGGTGGAGAGCTGGGGATATGGACATCTGTAGCATCAGGGATGAGATTTGCCAGAGCTCATCTTTCAGGACCCCAAGGCATACACTTCTGTGATGACTTACACCTTCCTTATGACTGTAGCACATTTTTGCTTACGTTGAATTGCCTTGAGATTAAAAAAAAAAAAAAAAAGAGCATTTAACATTGCCTGTTGGGGCTTAGCCTCCTACAGAGTGACAAAGGCCACATTTGTATCTGAGAAAGAGAAACACTGGCTTTCTCACTGCTTGCAGTAGTAACTTTGTGTTGATGACCCAGAGAGCACAAGAAAACACAGCTATGTGGCACAGCACCTTGCATGTTAACTTGGCTCAGGCACATGGTTTTATAGCAAAAAATCCAGCTGGAGCTCTGTCTTCTGGGCAGAGCTTTCCATGTCACTTCTCAGTAGGAAAGAGCTACTTATTCTGTGCCTCGAATCTAATTTGAACAACACCTTTCTTTATAAGCACTACAGAGTATCTGTTTTCTTTCAGCAATTTTATGGCAACAAACAGCTTATATCTCTTTCCTCATCAGCTTTTTTTTTTTTTTTTTTTTCCTTTTTTTTTCCCCATTCCTTTTTTGGGCTATTTGAAAAGAAACCTTCAATTTAGCCTGGTACGAACAGCACTTAACTTGTTAAAGGTGATATAATGTGATATAATGATAGAGGTGTTAAAGGGACTTACAGTATGCAGGGTAACAGCCCTGCACGTCTTGGTAACCATATAAGCTTCTGGAAGAAAGGTACAGAAATATCCAGAAGCAGTAAATATAGTAAGATATGCACAGGGCAACTACAGACCATTAGCTAGGGACCCATAATGGAACACTGCCATCTTTAAAGACATTTTTGTTTCTACAATTTTTATGACAGTTTTATGGCAATTCTGTAACTACTGTACTTCTCTGTTTCACAGTGGTCCCTTTTTATCTCTTGAGATTATTCCAGGATGTTAGGATGTAATATATAGAGAGAAAAGCAATCATTGCATAGCAAGCTACACATAAAAGAGTCATATAATCAATTGCTCTGATGTCATAAAAGTCACAGTCCACTGATCTGATGTCACCATGATGGATTGGGACTTTTAATGCTTCATTTATGGTGTTTAAAAAAAGGGGAAAGGGTTATGTCAAAACACATGCCATTCTTAATGTGGCATTAACAGAGCTAAATGGGATGCCATGATATTTATTTATTTGACCGCAAAAGTGTGATCCAAGTTCAGTGTTAACAGCATAAATGTGGCTACTTCTGTGTGCTTTCAGAAACCAGTGGGCGAGGGCTAGGAGCAATGCATATTTACTCCAGCTGAGGATTGCCTCTGATGTTTTAATTAATAATAAGGGAACAAGGGCTCAGCCTTGACTTTGCCCCAGGTCACGGGCGGCACATGGCTGTGTTATCCAAGGAGCAGCCTGGGAGGCTGTGGCTGGTGGTGTTGCAGTCTGCTCCTGCTTCCCACATGCTTTGGCAAAGGAAATACCCCTGGCTTTCCCTTCCTTCGCTTGAAGTAACTAGCACATGGGGAAAGGAAGAGGAGTGGGGTCTGGAACAAAGGTCTGCAAGTATTGTCATGGGCAGAGCTGAATGGACACAGCGGTCACGCAGTGGTGGCTCTCCTCCCTTCCCTGTGGTCTGCAGCCAGGGAAAGCTGTTTGAAGGGGAATATTATGCCATGGCCCTTAGTTTCCAGGTGAGACTGTGCAAGGTGGGTCAGTGCGGGGTCATAAGATTTAAGGCACCCACAGGTCACATACTGTTAGGATTTAAGACTAGAAAACTGTCCTCTTTCAGTTTTTACACTCCTGAGGCTATAGGGCCTTTGGAGGGGCATGAACTGGTACCATTTTTGTGGTGGCTGTGCAGCGAGGAGAGGGAGTATATTACTTTGTCAAAGGAGGAGTTTGAGGCAGGCATTTCCCATCCTGGCAGTCAGCCACAGCCCTCTACTGAAACACATTAGGTGGCTGTTTCTGCTCAAACTTTTATCTGGCTGGTCTTTGAAAGTGTCACTGACAGGTTTCAGGATCTGTGCATATTGGGGACATGGACGCGTGCATGGGCAGGGACAGGCTGTGAGTCCCAGAAGCTGCCCTGGACCTGCAGGACTTGGTTTAATTTTGACTCGTGTTAAGAAGCTTTTCTTTGCAACCTAGAGGACTGCAAAGATGAATTGCTCTTGAGCAAATACCGTAGCAATGAAACCACTGCATACATGGGTGTTATGCATAAGAGCCCCGCTACTTCATTTTTCAATAAGCATTTGAGTTTTTGCACCTGGCCAGGCTTACATTTGAGAAAAAACAACTTGAGTCATTCCCGTGCAACAGTCTTGCTCGCCCTGGCTGCAGTTAAAAGATGATCCTTGTCACATTGCCAGACAGAGACATTATCACTCTTCTGCCAGTGCTGCTCTTAGCTCCCCTCTCCCTCCCCGCACTGTCCCTGTGCTCCAGCCTCTGCTTTCCTGTGACTTCTTTGCTCATAAGGTCCCCTCGGCCTAAGAGTGTCCCGTGAACACCGTGCCCTTGGAAATGTTTCAAGCAGGCTCTCCAGGGCGTATCGGCCCAGTGCTGGAGAGGGCCTGTGGGCTCACAGCCAGGTGACACCGGGCTGCCCATCCACAGCGGGATGGCCCGTGGTCCTGCTCCGTGCACGCCGCCTGCCAGCCTGGAAACAGAAGATCTCACTAACAGAGCAGGATCCTCAGACTTCACTGGGAAACCTCTTGTGGGTTCCCTAGGCAAGAGCAAAGTGATTTATCTTTGTGTTCTGGCACTGTGAATCCTCTGAGGCAGGGAAGCAGGGCTTTTGCTGCCACCAGAAACCCACAACAGAACCACTGCCCTGTGCTGCTCTGCGCCGTCCCTATTATTCAGCATATTTTCTCCTCTTCAAAGGCAAAGCTGGAAAAGAAACCAAGGTATCCATTCCAGGTATCTGTACTAGTGCATATTTTGTTCACCATCATTTTTAAAGTATCATACAGCCTGCTTCCTTCATGTTGAAAGCAGAGTAAGAGAACTCCAATTTCATGCCCTCAGGTCTGAATAAAAGAATAAAAACAACACAACATTTGCATCTGTTTAACAAGCTCTGTTCTAGCATGGAGGGAAAAAAATAGGGGGAAAAGCCCCATCACTCCACGTTAAATGGAACCATTCAGGGAGTACTGTGGGAAGGAAAGGTAAGGAAGAAAATTATTGTCATAAATGACCTAAGATTTTGTGGCCTTATGACTGCAAACACAAAGTCTAAAAAGGTTACATTCTCTTGCTTCTCTGCCTACCCCTGATATCAATGAACATCAGCTAAAGGTGGCTGAAGAACCAATTTCATGCATCTACTGTAGAAGGAAATGAACTGAGCCAAGGGCAAAAATAAAATTATACAAATGTTATTATAGACTAGCCTGCTTCTGTCCTAGTTTAATTCAAATTTCAGTGCTGCAGGCTTTGCTGCTGGCAGTAGCCTTCCTGAATAAATCAACATTTGCTTACATCTAAATTATTAGAGAAACATGTGACTTTGTTTATTGTATAAATTATACGCAAGGTTAAAGCATTAACTGTTCAACGGGCTTTGTGCAGTCACACAATCGCACCCATCCCCCCAAACCTTTCTCCCCCAAATACCATTTTGAGGACAAGCCATCCAGGGAGGGCTCGGTGGGGGTTGCCTGGCAGGGCTGCAGCTAAAGGCACAATTTCAGGGCATTGTGCTGCCCCAGGGGAAATCATTTACTGCCATGCAGAGAGCACAGGGGATGTAAAGCACCCTTGTGCTGACTGGATAGCACTTCAGACCTACCTTTCAGGAGCGGTTATGGGTGCAGGAGGTGGTATCCTTCAGTGCCTAGGCACATTTACAGGCAGGAAGAAGAAACCTGCTGCTACCAGGACTGGTGTGATGGGTGGAGGGGTCTCCTCTGCTAGGGCCTAGCTTGCTGGGACCACAGCAACTTAGGGGCTCCAGAGAGCTCATGTGTGCTGAAGCCCCAGACTCCCCATGGGTTTTCCAAGCTTCATGGTGACTGCTGCTGAATTTCAGCTGGGAAGATGCTCATTAAGAGACAAAGCAGCTTCACTGCTGTCACCACACTTGTCCCAGCCCCAAAGGAGCCAGGGGTTGGTGGGGCAGCCCACAGGCAGCTAGCGGTTCTGGACCAGAGTCCATCCCGTGGTTGCCAGCGCTGGGTCTGCCTAGCAGCTACTGATATGGTTGCTCCCAGCTGGACTAGTTTTCCATAGTTGCTTTCCTTAGTGCTCCCCAGATGGTAAAAAAAGCAGTTTGTTTCCCTTTGGAAAGACAATCCTACTGCAAAGAAAAGCACTGCTGTAACAGTCCTAAGCACTGCAGCAATAAAACTTCAAACTGCAATATCTGGGTTTATTGCTGCAAAGTACTGAAGGATTCTCTTTTTAAAAGAAAGCAAGCAAAAAACCTGAAGGAGCTCGTCTTTCCCAGACAGTACCGTCTCACAGACCAGTTGGTACTGTGCTTTTTGACACGAGTATATCACCACATAGCAGCTGAGTAAGTCTTTTCCACAAAGGTGTCAGATGCCAGCAGCTCAGGGTCTAGGACATGGAATCCAAATATATGTCTCCTGGGTTCCTGCACTGAAATACTACCAGGAGGTTTCTGTGGCCAGACCAAACTGAATATTTTATTTACATTTCATTTACACTTACAAATTAATATATACTTTCAATGCTGTTAAAGGGCTATTGAACAGAGCTGTAGTTTTATATTCAGCAACAGGATGTAATTTCCCTATCAATAAAATTGTTGTTAGTTTTACCTGCACTCTATTATTATGGAAATTTCACAGTTTCTCAGCTACAGTGGTGTCTAGTGAAATAAGCAGGCCACTTATGTGGAATTTTTTTCAAGTGTCCTTACTCTTTTCCATTTATGCTAATGTTATTTCATGCTAATAGCAGACTATTTTGCTTTGATACTATTAAAACCTGGCTGGCTTGTGTAAAGGGAACATTTTTATAATGCTTTCTGGAAATGATCTAACACACTAAAACCATCTCCATTAAGAGTGTGGTTTTGGAGGAGACTGCTTCCCCGCCCTTCAATCCAAAAACTGAGAAATCCTTTAGACATAAATTAATTTCACTGACTCCTTTTCCTATTTTCGTTCTTTGTAAATGATAACTTACTGTGTAATTTAGCTATGCTGCAAGGAGCTCTTCTTCCAAGAAGGATTCGGGAAGCATATATTGTTTATTTCAGCCTGTGAACATGAGGTTTACAAATCCCATTACCAAATAATGGGATTGGAATTCCTATTTCAATTTTTATGCATCCTCTTGCAAAAACGTGCCCTCCTCCCTCCTGAATAGCCGAGATGTTCCTTCTCCATTAGATGGGGCTTTGCATCCTGACAACCTGCCCTGGTTTCCTTCCTAGGTGTTGCCACAAAACTCAGCGGGACTGTGCCCACAGAGCCAGAGTGTGATCTTTAAATATAAGAAATTAACTTTCAGCCTGAAATATAAACTAAGTGAACTCCATCTCCATAACCTGAAATTTATATCAGGTCTGCGAGAGGGGACTAGCTGATTGAAAAGACTCAGCGCAGAAAATGTAATTAATATGTAGGCATTTCTAACTACAGAGTAAGGCTGTCTTCTATAATTGCTCAGTTCATGCCTGCCTTTGGAGGGTCCCACCCCAGTGGCACTGAAAACAGTGCTGAGGAAAATGGGTTCAGGTTCTCCCCAAACACTCCGCTGGGGAAGGCACCTGCAAACCCCATGGCTGTTTTGGGGGAGATGTCCTAATGCAAGCTAAGTCTTCCTTGGCCTCACGCTGCTGCCTCTGAGCTTACACCATGGAGAAATCTGGCACAGTGATGTCTTCCCTCAGTTGGAAAATTTGCCTCGTCTGACAGACAAGCCCGGGCACCGAGGTCAGCTGGGAGGCCTGGCTGAACAGAAGGCTGTAATGAAGACATTTTCTCTCTCCTGGCTGACCTCCTACAGCCAACAGATTTGAATAGCCTCTCCTCCAGCTGACAAAATGAAATACCGGCTAGCAGAGATCAAAAGCACTTACCATTTATCTATCTAGTTATTCATAAAGTGCCCCATCACCATGGTATCTGAAAGCCTCCAATGAACTGGAGAGAGTTTCCCCAGGGCCAAGAGCCTCTAGTGCTTCCTCACAGCAATCAAAATCGCTTCCTGAGGGTTTTGGGGTTTTTTTCCTTCTTTCTCCTACTCAGAATTGTTATCCATTACTGCAGATCATTGTGGGGATTAAAGGTAAGACTGAATCAACTGGACAAAAAGCTTTGGCTGAATTTGCATACACTCTCAGCCGGCTCCGGTGTTCTGGCTTCTGATCAAAACACTTATTATAAGAGTAAAAAAGTGGCTGAAGAGGAATTAAAAGTTCCCAACCACAAATGTCCTATTTAAGAGGAACCTAACAGAGACAAGACTCCCATTTTAAGGCTGAGACTAGCTGTGTTTTACACACTAGAAAGACAGGTAAGTGCATAGATGAAATATTTCTACAAAAATCCCAGTGGGAGTTTTCTCCTTTCTTGCGATTTGCAGAGTGCTTTGACCGTCAGTCAAGCAAAGCCAATAACTCAATGCCATTAGCTGGGGAAACAAAATATGTGTTAGGTGAGTGACTTGCCAAATGAGCCTCACTAGAGATGGAGGCAGTGGCAGGTGGATGTTGGTAGAGAAAGGTGGGAAGATCATGTGTTGTGACAAAGGATTTTAAATGTTTTTGTTATGAAAAAAATATCTCTGAATATGTTTCTGCTTGGTTAGTCATTGTCCTGTTCTGTACTTATTCAGCTTGCCCAAGTATGTTGGACCAAACAAGGGTTGTGTGTCATGGTAAAGGCAGATAAAGCTGGGCTTAAGGCATTTGTCTGAACACCAGGGGCTGGTGCCATGGAAGTGTGGAGGGCATCGCATGAGGCCCCTACTGCCACTCCAGGATCCTGCCAGCCATACCCACTGGTTGCCCCAGCCTTGTCTAACCCACCAGTATCTTGGGGACATCAGCCCACTCTGTGCAGGCAACTGCATCATGCCATTGCCTCAGCAACGCCTCTCTCATGCAACCTCAGTGACAGCTATGGTGAGCAAAACACAGAGATATTAGCATCTGGGAGCTCGCCCACAGCATCAGTAAATCCTGATTTCTCCTCTTATTCTGGGTATTAGGTTTATAGCTAGAGAAGGCCTGGCAAGGCCAATAATGTGTCTTTGGAATCCAACCCTCTGTCTTGGCTCAAAAGTCAACAACTCAATATTATTGGAATTCCTTCTAAAATCTTCACGTTTGCCTGCCACCAGGCTCTATAAGGAATAACCCTTTAAGTTGCTAGAATTAATCCCCCTGCATAATCAATGCTATTGAATAAATACAGTACCATCTCTAGCAATTTTTTCCATGAGTTTTACAACATTGAGCATTTGTCTTAAAAACCCAGCTCCTGAAGGCGTTGTTGCATACAAATTTCAAGACTTCTTTAGGGCAAGGAAAAAAAAATGAAAACAAAAAAGAATAGTTCTTTTAAAACAGTCTTATAATTTTTACACTAAAACCTCCTGATTCCTCAAAACCTGATTTATGGTTTCTGAACCCTTACTGCTAGCATTACTAAAAATATCATGGCTAAGATTTTTCCAAGCAAGCAGGGACTCCAGCTTTACACAAAAGCAAATACATGTTCTGTATCTGATATCAAAAGCCAAACTGCAAGTAAGTTTGGCTCTTGGTTTTCATCTGCAGCCTGTTCTTCTTTCTATAGTCTATACCAATCTAAATTAAAAACTAAACCCAGGACTGTTGAGGGACTGTGAAATGGTCATTGAGTAAGACCAACTGATAAACAGCCTACTATGCCTTGACATTGATGCTTCTAGTTTCTTTTGAGACTGCAGGCAAGTCTTTTTAATTGGTCTTTTCTCTGTTAACCTCTTTTTACATCACTCTTCCACTTCTCATTGGCATCATGAGACCAAATTTTTTATTGTTTGAGAGGCACTGGAATACTTCAGTGATGAGCATCCTAGAGTTTCTGTTAACAAACTATGAAAAAATTTAGTCAAGGGCTGCCAGTGTTTGCTTCTTCTGATTCACATTAAACAGTCAATGATTTATTAAGAACTTGTTAATTAATAATGTGGCCAACCTGATGATTAAAAAGAAACCCAAAGCAACAGAGAGGAGAACCTCTACTGGATTATCTTATGGAAAACGCAATCAGGCTATAAAAGCAAGCTAAAAATAAAGCTAATATCTTCTTCATTGACCCCAGGCAGTTGCAATTGGATAAAGCACTCCTCAGTTTGTTCCCAGCAGTTTTGTGCAGTGTTGCTCTATGATAGGACTAGCAAGTGCATTCTGCTTGGAGGAAGATTCATCTTGGCTCTGTGTGTGTGTGGGAATTTTGAGTTCAAATGAAGCCTTAGAAGAATCATATTTCACATGCCTACAATTTTATAAACAGACTCAGAGAGAAGTGGTTGCTGTCATAGAAGTACCACCTTGCCCCTTTATTTAAACATTTGAATGGCATGAGCTATGGTACAGGTCATTAATGTGACAGGGCAGAAAAAACTAGTTTAAAATAAATCTATCCTTTATTGCCCAGGCAGTGGCAGGCATCCCTTTATTTTGTAATTTGGCTTTATAGGAGACTGTGGTAGCAGAGTTCCATTTCAGTTTGGGGTTTTATCAGAGAATTTGATTTGTCATAAATATATTAAATGGTTTTAAGTTTACACCAAGAATGACTGCAGTAAATACATTAAAACTATATGACAACTGTCAAGGAAATAAATCTGATGTCTGAAGTAACCTTTGCTCGTTCATTTGATAGTCTTTGGTCTTATAGTTATTAATTTAAAAAATTCACTAATTCATAATGGGGCTTCCACTAGCTAGTGCCAATTAACTAAATTTCACCACATGTGTACAAGCTTATTAGAATGGTATTCTGAGCAACAAGCTATTCTACCCACATCGGATATCACACAAATCATGCACAGAGTAGTGCACAGGGTAATAAGCTCCAGTGTCCTGTATGTATAAACAGTCTTGATTCTTTGGTTAGAAGCATAATGTTCTATCACATGAGAAACCTGAGCTATGGTGTTAACCTCACCTAACTCAGAGTTTAGGAGCATCGCAGAGGTGATATTTTCAGCCTTGGAGGGATAATGTATCATACTTGAGCACCTTGTTCACAGCAGTGCTGCAGTCCTGAAATAGGCTATCATCACTTCTCGGGGCTGATGGCTTTGTGCTGCAAGGTATCAGAGGCACCTAATACTGTGAGGCGAGGGGATGTGGGTGTGGAAGGACAGAATTTAATGAGGAACAGTACTTTGCAGCAATGCTTAAAATTCCTCAGGCTTTGTGTCCAAGCAAGCTCTGGCCAAGTGAGGATAGGCACAAATAGATTGGACTTTCACATTAAAAAAAAAAAGAAAAAAGTGTTTATACAGCTTACAGTTATGCAAGGATCATTCAGGGAGCTTTACTTATAAGTGTCTGCAGTGACTGCTTCAGCGCTACGTGATTACAGCCAGCCAGCCCGCCCTGAAGCAAGGCCTGGTTTTTGCTCAAGCTGCCACACAAACCTAAACCCTGCCCTGCCCAGGACAGAGAAGACCAAGCGGCAGCGCCGTGGGATGTGTGCTGTGTAGTCACCAGTTCTCTGCTCTCCTCTGTCCAAGGAGATGCAACTCATTCCCAGCTAAAGGAAGCCCAGAGGATGGGAGTTGTTGAATTGGCTCTCCTTCTTGCTGGCACCTCCATCCAAGGGCAGCTCCAGCTGGGGAATGACCTGCTCCTTTTGTGGCCACCTGTTAAAAAAGGAGTGCCATGATCCACTTGGGACAGGATTCCAGGCAGTGATTCCTAAATGTATGTGAACTGTATCTTAAGAACCGACTAAATACCTCAGCCCCTGCAAGAGGCAAAACTGAAGACACACCTGTTTGCCCAGAGTTTCATGTCACATTGCTTTAAGCCCGAGGAGGCTGCAATTACATTGCAAAGTGTATCAACTATTTTGGCTTTTGTTATAGGGTGCCTAGCTTTTGTCAAGCACTGTGCAGTGTGTTTTGACACAAACTTTTGCAGCCATCAGGGACTCAAAATTTAGCCAATAGCAAATAGCATCATGCTGCCCAAAGAAATTCAAGATATCTTTTGTGCCTCTAGATATGAAGCTTGAAGTAGCCCACAAGCACATGTTAAGAAATTGGTTCAGCACTGCCAGAGAAGTGTGTTACCTGATATGCTGGTACTGCAAGCTCAGGCATGATGCTGCAGTAACACCAACAGAGCTTTCAGACAAGCCGACTTGCAGGAAGGAACCGTTATGTGCCCACTGACTAGTCTTTGTTGTTTCAGTGGGGGGATTCTACCACAGGTGATCAGGCTTGATTTTGTCTAGCTGGGAAAAATGACAAAATCCAAATTCAAAACATTATGACTACGAGAAAAAATGATTGCATAGCTTCTATGATAGTCCACTTTAAGGGCTTGGCGTCCCTCTTCCACAGCCATAAAAGTAGAAACAGAAGAAGTGGATGCCAAATCTAGACACCTCCATTCTTGTTGTAGCTACAGAATTTCTGAGATGTCCACAGGATGCAGGGACGGAAGTATGTATCAGATGCACAGGTGGTAGATGTGATTAGGAAACAGAATACACATGCAAGGATGGTCTTGTACCTGCTGTCGATGCTGCAGAGTGGAGCTATAGGTGCATGTTCCTTCTGCATTGAACAACACAGACTGAAGACGTTCCTGTCCTAGTTGCTGGAAGTTACAACTCCTGCCAGAAGACACGATCCAGAGAAAACTCCTGGGCAAGGCAGCTGGGTGAGGCTGCACAGCTGAGGAAGGCAGTTTTGCTGTCTGGCTTGAGGCAGATGAGGAAGGCCTTGCGTGCTTTTTTCCTGGCAGAACTGAGGTGACAATGCTTTCTGGTAGGGGTGGTAGTAACCCCCAGTTAGGAATGATAGTCTTTGACACGCACAGCTGTCTACAGAATCCATGACCTATTACGGAAACTTCAAGCATCACTGGAAAATTAGCTAGACAGTGGCAAACACAATATTTACAGATGGGAAAACTCTAGCCAGGCTTTGAAGCATTAGAGGGCTATGGCACGTGGTTCCCTGGCAGCCACAGGGTTACAGCACTCCTGGCTCACATCTACCTCCTCCAGCCTCTCACCACTGCTGCCTTCCAGCCTCCCCCAGAGGCAGGGTCAGCTGGAGGGGTGACCCAAGGGATGTCCTCCCCCACGCTGGCATCCAGCGTGGTCTGTCCAGCAGCAGAGCTCAGCAGCTCCAATGTGAAAGAAAGCACACACACAGCCTGCAGTTTTGGCTGCCTGCAAAAGCAAGTGTTGGCCCTCAGCCCTGCCAGCTGGAATGCAGAAGTGCAAAGTGAAAGGAGGAACAAAAGCATTGCTTCCTTTCCCTCCGCTTTATCTATTTTCTCAGTTAGTTAATCTAGTTTGGGATGCTGTGTGTTCTGTGGGCAGCCTGTGTCATCCTCAAGCTGCTGTAACCTTGATTAAATCCAAGTACTTTAATAAGGAGAGAGCTATAGCTGTGCATGGTGGTCCCACACTGTGCAAACAGCAGTAGGTAAGTGCAATTACACATAGTGACAGATGCAGAGCACTAATGTAGGTGTTAAACCCGCATGCAGCTCACAACCAAGCAGGGCTAGCTTGGCCCCATGGCTTTTCAAGGTGAATGGGCTGAAGAGCTGGAAGTTGACAGTGTGTGGGTCCTTCACGATAGGTCTTAAAAGTGGAAGTCACTCCACATTTCATCTGAGTGGAGGTTTGCCTGGGAAATCCCAGCAGTAATTTTTCCTTTCTTTTCTGGCCCTTTTTTCCAGAGGTGAGTCCTGGTTTTGCCATACTTTGGGCAAATTGTGCAAAAGGGATTTTGGTAAGAGCTCACTTCAGGGAGGTAAACAAAAAAAAAGATGGCTTTAGTATTGAATTTTGCATATGATTATGTTAAAATCCCTTGTAAGAGCTGAAGTGTTGATTATCCAGCAGTCCGCTTTTACAGCATCTCCTTTACTATCAGCAAGTCTGAGATCCATGAACTTGAAAAGGATAGCAAGAGGGAGGGAAAAAGGAAGAGGGAGAGAAAATAAGCTCAGAAATCATTTTTTTATCTCTTGATCAGAGTCTTTCCAAGAGAGACACACAGGAGTTTCCACTGCATTGGCCACGGTTAATGAGATTGCAAGGGACTTTGTCTCAGCAGGTGACAAGTCCACTTTTGAGTGCTCAGCAGATGACATTAGTAGCATCAGGTACTATTTCTAGCCTCAGCTACCTGCTTCCCTTTTGGAAGCTGGGCTTGGCAGCGCTCTCCAGGGTGGCAGCTCTGGCACTTACTCGAGTGACTAAAGGGTTCATGAAGTAAGGATCTCTGCAGCTGAACAAGCCAGGTTTTTCTCCAAGGATCTGTGGCATACACACAAGGAGAATGGGGAGAGAGGTGGGAGCTTTTAGTCTAAGAGTGGCACAAAGAGTTTTACTGGTGTAAGTACAGATGTCGAAAACAGAGGGTTTATTGTTTAGAGTGCCCATGTTTCATGTGCAGCCAGGGAAGTGCTGATGAAGGAGTCACACTTGGAGGAAGGGAAGGAAAGAGGATTGTTTGTTCAGTAGGGAAATTATAGAGCCACAGACAAATATTGCTCATGCTCTCAAAAAACTCACCACTGCTCAAGAGGCAACATCTGAGGTCATCTATTAATAGGATTTATGCTACTGAGCAAGCTGTCTGGAGAATACAATAGAAATTAGTTCCAGGGCACCTTTGCTTCCTGATACTTTTGCAATCCAAACAACAAACAAAAAAGTCAAGATCCCTATCTATATTTCTTTGAATACATAAACTTCTGTCTGATATTTGGCTGAAGGTAGGTAAATGCCATCCAACTGCGTATTTTCTTTCAGACTGCTTAAAAAACAGCACGAAGGATTCCTCATTGGCTTTAATAAAAAGAGAGGGAAGAGGGCAGAGGAGGAAGCAGCATTCCAGCTAACTTAGCCAAGCAGTTGGCCACCACCCAGGGCTGTGAGGTATAGATGCAGTAGGCAAAGCCCTGGTGATAGGGTTCCCGGGATGCAGCACTATCTCTGACCCATCTCTTGAACTGCCTACGCTGCCTGGAATGCTGCAGGTCTGACTCTGGAGATGGAGTTAGGACATTCCTCCTCACTGTCCCTGCCCTCTTCACTCCCTACAGAAAAATGCTTCCATATAGACCTTTGCTACAGTTAAAGATCTGCCAGGCACATCTCTTTGCTTAATTTTTTCCTGTCTGCTAGAGTGCATAAATTCTGGATTTGTACTTGACTGTCTCAGTGTGTGCTGGAGGGAGGAGAGGCCACATGAAACAGCTCTGCTGTCTGTGCCCCAAGGGTATGTCAACACAGCCTCCAGCTGGCAGATGTGGGCTTTCTTTGCCTGTTCTCTGAGATCAACCAAAAGCCACCTTGTTGTGTGTCTCAGCTACCTTCAGCTATGCAGCTTTCTGTGAAGAACCCAGGGCTTGAACCCTTGATCAAACCCAAGATTAGATACCTCCAACAGTTCAATCCTCTCTCTCAGTGGTACAGCTGTGTAAGAAAACCTCATCACCAACACTCTGAGTGGGTGAACAGAAGTTTTGAGGGAGATTTTAGGGCTGATTCTTTCCATCTAGGTGGAAGGAATTGGTGTGTAGCAGAAGGAACAGCTTCTGGACCCACTGTAGATGTAGTATTTTTGCCAAAGGACAAAAAAGGTTGCTGGATCATGGCCTGAAATCTCAGGGAGAAGGTGCACAACTGAAAATACAAATTGCATGTCATATCACACTGAAAAAGCTGTACCACATACATTACAAAAGAGGAGGGTATAAACACAGCAAATTGGTGTTTTGTGACCAACAGGGGAAAGAAAACTAGGAGACATTAAAGATGATGTTCTTTAGCATTTTCTTCAGTGGTCTGGAATTACAACATCACTGGCGGCAAAATTTGCAGACAACTCTAAGTGATAAACAGCAGTGGGGACAATTACATAGTGATGGAAATTCCTTGGAAGGACAGGCCCATTTAAACAAAAAACATTTCTGTGCTAAGAATACAAGCTGTACCTGAGGGGCATGGGAGGTGGTCCATAGGGTAAGTCAGGGGAGGCAGACAGCACTCAGAAAAGGAGCTGGAAATGACCTCTCTGTGGGACTCTCTAGGTCTACACAGGTAGGAGAAGGGAAGGAATAGGCTTTTTGTGAAAGCCTTGATGAGACCAACACCAGCGTGCTGCCTGCAGACCTGGTGTTCACACAGTGAAGGGGAGGTGGGAACAACTGAAAACAGCAGTGAGGAGAGTCACAGAAATAGTTGTGCTGTGGTGTATCGGTACGAGGACGCTGAGAGGGAAAAAGTACTGGCTACTAAAGGGCTCCTGAACTAGTGCTGGTGGATGGAAGTTGAAACCACATGAGTTCACAGAGGAAGCTAAGTGCAGGTTCTCAGTACAGAGAGTGATTAAATGTGAAGTAAGGTAGCCAGGGAACCGGTGGAGGTTTTGTTTCTTGGTATCTTTAAATCAAGATAAACTAGGGAGTAAATTACTTGAACAAATAAATTTTTTCTTGCCTTAAATCTGATGAATCTTTGATCCTAGAGGATCAAACCTGTGAGTATAAGGGAATGTGCTGGTTTGTGATTACTTGGAAAGACAATGTATCTAGGGTTCAGGGTCTGTGTTGCTCCAGGTAGATGCACACAGACATTTTGATTTTGCAATGAGAGAAAGGAAATTAAAGGATATAGGATATAAGGTGATCAAAGCCCAAGAGTCACAAGAATGGCACTGATTAGAATATTCTGATCTGAGTGTAACAGCAACACCAGATTCTTCATTATAAAGGTAATGCTGCTCAGACTTTTAATGTTTGTGGGTTTCTCTTCAGTGCTGCCAAATGTGGGGCACTGAAAGCTTTCTGTTGGAGGATGGGATCTGTTTCAATTGCAGGGAAATAATCACTACTTCACCAGTTTCCTTACCCTCTTTCGAGCTGCTGTGCTTTCTAGCACAGGTTTTTTGTGCCAATTCTGCCCAAGTCTGTTGTGATTTTTGATGCTGAAGAGATAACACTGCAGATGATCTTGAAGGTCAGATGAAGGTAGGAGAACTGCAAAACAGCATGACTTTACACCCAACTGCAAGCTGATTGGGAAGAAAATAGTTGCAACCAGACAGCCTGTGTCCTGCTAGCCTACACCTCATGGGGACAAATGCCTTTCTTCATTTAAAAGGTTAGCATTGCTTATTGGAACTGTACAAAGATAAGAAATGAAACCCCCTTGTGGGATGTGATGTTCTATTAGCTGATATTACCATCTTTGTTTATCCACTCCTATGCCACAAACCCTGAACATGTGCTACATGTCCTTAGGCACTCATTGGTTAATTTACTTTTGCAGAGTAAGGCAACAAAATAGTAATAATAAATTACAAAACATAGTATAACTGGAACAAAGATACTCCAGAAAATTTTTTTCTGCTTTTTTTCCTTGGTATTTCCTCTCAGCCATAGATATAATATAAAACTACAGGTGAAAGTATGGTCTGATACATTAATAAATCTTATGAGAAAAACTAAATAATTCATTAAAACAAATTAACAAGTTAATAAGAGCAGAAGTGAGTTAAAATACAATAAAGTATTATTAATACATCTCAGACTGTATCCAGAGCCTGTTTAAAGTGAATCAATGCACAATTAATGGGAAACTGGGCTCCAGTTTCTGTATGATTATGTATAAGGCATATCATGCAATATCATCCAATCTGCAAGGTGTTTAATCTTTTTAGCACTTCTGAAATGAAACTAAATGTGATCTGGACTTCAGGCTGCTCTGTTACTGTAGTGATGGGTATCTTAGAAATAACAGAAAGTGGTAGTCAGAAAAAAGCATGTATTTTGTGGGAGGACTCTCCATAGCTTCCTCCTCCAGCTGTAATTTCCTATCTTCATAATCCTTCAGGTTAAATAGAAATATTTCTAGAAAGCTGGGCAGAGAGGAACCTAATGAAGTTCAACAAAGGCAAGTGTGAGGTCCTGCACCTGGGGAGGAACAACCCCATGCACCAGTACAGTCTGGTCGTGACCTGCTGGGAGGCAGCTCTGGGAGAAGGACCTGGGAGTCCTGGTGGACAGCAAGCTGGCCATGAGCCAGCAGTGTGCCCTGGTGGGCAAGAATGGGATCCTGGGGTGCATCAGGAGGAGTGTGGCCAGCAGGTGGAGGGAGGTTGTCCTCCCCCTCTGCTCTGCCCTGGTGAGGCTGCATCTGCAGTGCTGTGTCCAGTTCTGGGGCCCCCAGTTCAGGAGAGACAGGGAACTACTGGAGATGGTCCAGTGGAGGGCTACGAAGGTGGCTGGGGGGGGGCTGGAGCATCTCCCTTATGAGGAAAGGCTGAGAGAGCTGGGCCTGTTTCACCTGGAGAAGTGAAGACTGAGAGGGGATCTTATCAATGTCTGCAAATATCTTAAGGACGCGTTTCAAGAGGACAGGGCCAGGCTCTTTTCAGTGGTGCTCAGCAACAGGACAAGGAGCAACGGGCACAAACTGCATCACAGGTAGTTCCACCTGAATATGAGGAAGAACTTCTTTACCTTGAGGGTGACAGAGCACTGGCACAGGCTGCCCAGAGAGGCTGTGGAGTCTCCTTCTCTGGAGACATTCAAAACCCACCTGGGCATAACTCTGTGCAGCCTGCTGTAGGAGAACCTGCTTTAGCAGGGGGTTGCACTAGGTGATCTCCAGAGGTCCCTTCCAACCCTGACCATTCTGCAATTCTGTGTTTCTGTGATTCTGTGATTTGGTTTGGACAAAAATGTCAAAATTCTGTATAAAAACCCTGACAATTTTGATTGCAAGAAAATTGTCACACATTTGTTTTGAGTGGATTGTTAGACCTATTATAACTGTGGTATTGATTCACAAGATTTTCATTTTTTTTAATGGAATTTCTGTGGTGGCAAAAAAATTTGAACAGAGGAGACTGTTCTGGGAGAAGAAGCTAAAGACAATTTTGGAGGCCAGGAAAATGAACTACAGTGCAAGCCTTCTGAGATTTTGAGTGAGGTCAGAGCCTGAAGGCCTGCTGAGTGAGCCCATTTATGTGCTAGCCAAGGAGCTGTGATTTCACTGGGACTTTCCAGATTTGGCATTGAAAAAGCAGGTCCCATCACTTTGAGCTTTTCACATGGTAACAATTAGACATGTTAAAGTAGATACTGTGGCTTTTGTGTGACTTGTTTGTCATGTGTTTTGTCCTTACTACATAGGTAAATGATCCAAGAACTCAGAGAAATTCCTAATTTACATAGACATCAAATGCCAGGTGTAGAGTAGTTTGTCTCAGTGAGAAAACTGTCAGGTTTGTCTCTGAAAGAACTTACAGTCCATTCTTGAACCTTACTTTTGAGACAGGTGCTGGTCTTCTCAGAGACAAGGCTGGCCTTTTGTATGTCACCAGTGCTGTGCTCCCTGAGGACTTTTATAAGAACTAGTATTTGGGTTTTGTTTTTACTTTGGTGGGTATTGAGGGAATCAAAAAGGCAGTTGTGGCAGTGGAGGGAATGGAGTTATTGCTGCTGCAGAGGAGACCACAACAGGAAGGAAAGCTGAGGCCAAATCTTGGTTTCAAAGAAAGAGGGACATTTCCCTCTTCTACTGCAATAAGCAATGACAGCACACCCTGCCTTGCAATGTGGTAACTTGTTTGCCTTTCCCCTAGCCATGAGCACGGCCCTTCCTGACAGCCTTATGTTAAACATGGGTAGTCCAGCATTGAGGAAGTGCAGCAGACAGCTCTGGATATAACCTCTAAGAGAAACATGTGGATCAAGTTGGTGAATTGTGAGAAACAGGCAGGTCCTGAAAGCAGAGATGTAGGGGTAGGGAGTGTGCGGACAAGGGCATACAACTCATTCTGTACCTGTCACCAATGTCTTCAGCACTAGAAAGGCGATAACCGCAGCAAAGCTGATTCAGCAGAAAACCAGGAGCAAGGATGCTTTCTAGAGTGATATCACAGCTACCCTTCCCCATGTCCACCCTGGTTTTATGAGGTGCATTTGAGACCGATGTCAGTAGCTTTGCTGCTGACCCCAAATACCGCTCTGGGTGAAAGTCACCTCTGTGGAAGATGAAGTCAGAGGACTGTTATGTCTCTGGTGCCCTGTCCACTTGTCATACTGGAAGGAACTAAGCCACCTTCCAGATAGGTGTCCACAATGGATGCGATAACTCTGCTCTGGATGTGCCACAGTTCTCAATGTTGGCCATACAGAGACTTAGATGCCTGACTTTTGGATAGCTGAGGAAGTTACTGCCACCTGTCCCCAGCAGATTTTTAATACTGCCTCGCTCAAAAGTCTGGCTTTTCACCAGGGGCTTTCTCCTTGTCATGCTTGTTGAGATGGGGCAAATGGAAAAACAAGCTGGATGTTTGACCTGTCTTTTGCAATTTGATGTCTCTAGGGGAACTAAATGTTCCACATTACAGTAATACTTGAGTTCCTGGCTAATACAAAGATATGATAAGACCAGTTTGAAACTCTCTTCAGGCCACCTTGACATCAAAAGAATAGATTCTGCCTGAGTGGGAAGTCAGGAGTCCCTGATGCAAAGAAAGTCCTGGCCCCATGGAAAGGTGCTTTATGGTTTCCCTACTTGGCTCAGCCCTGTGAAAACTTCCAGGGCTCTCCAGTCCCATGGAAGGGTCTCCTTTCTGTCTGGAGTTCAGCAGTTTGGGGCAGTAAGGGCAGAAGGAGCCACCAGAGGTGTGGGCCTCCCTGCTCTGGTGCTGATGGGGGCCAGCTTCATGGCAATTTTATTTTTTCCTCCATATTTGGTTTGAAACCTTTATCTGTTTAGCCTTTGGTTCTGTGGTGCAGATGTTCAGCAACCTGCATTCTTTTGAAAATAATGGGTTATTTGCAGGGCACTGATTGTCCCCATTAAAAAAAAAACCAAACCCCTATCCTTGAAAATGAAAAAGTATGCCTCTCCTACTCTGTCATCTCTTCTAACACATTGCACTGAGGGTTAAAGGCGTGTCTCCGTCTCCTCCCCAAATGTCTTTATTAATAGCTTTCAAATATTGGTCTCCTTAGGCCATGGGCAGATGCAGCTCTGGACATGCTAGAGGCTGCATAGCACTCAAGGAGATAAGACAGTTTAGTTTAACACAGCACGAATGATTCCAGCCTCAAGTCCCAATCAAAGAGATTTACAGCTGTTTTAAAAAGACAGTAATGTTGACTTGACTGGTGAAAGAATGCATGAAACCACTTTCAATAAAAGGCCTGGTTTTAACAAGTAAATAAATGTTGGAAGCACAACATACATAACTCGATTATTATTTTGTAAAAAATTAGTGTAGTAGTCTAATTTTAACACATCAGCAATACTTGTACTTTTGGAATTAGCATTCAATACCCCACAAGAGAGACACATCCTTTAGTTAAAACAATTAATAAAACAGACAGTGAAACAGATCTCCTTTGTCACCATTTAGGAGCAATTTAATACACTCTGTCCCTAATATTTTACGATGCAGAAATCCTATTCTCTAATTTCATTTTCAAGCCTCTATCCCAAAGGGCTGTTAATTTGATCTTTTCTACTTCTTTAATGAAAGAGACCTTGCTCAGCACCTCGCTGGATCAAGCCCTGGGAGAGGCATTAAAAGATCAGAACAAGCAAGGCATCCCCCTCTGCAAACGGACAAAGGCAACCCCGTGCCTTGTGAGGGGTAGCTCCGCATCGATGCTAATGAAGTGACCATCTGCAATCTGCATCAAATAATTATAAGTTGCCTCCCCTGACTGCACTCCATGTGCTGGCACAGCCTGGTGGGAGGTGCACCGTGGGCTGTGGGCTGCCGGTGCCATGGCCTGTGCATGGGGGTGGCGGGGGCTCGGAGGAGTGGATCATGTTTATCCCTTCACCACAAGGCACACAACCTGCTGAGCAGACAGGTGCTGGCTGTGCTGATGTCCATGGGCGATGAAGCCTGGTTGTCCTAGTAGCTGACATCTATATCTAGATCTATCTGGATTTTTAAACTGATACAACATGAAGAATGTCACTCTCTGTTACTGTATATGTTTATCTTATGGATATCCTTTAAGCACAATGCCTTGACCATGTCTGCCCTGTTTTCTTCAGCTGATGGATTTTGCCATTGTAATGGGCTATTGTTTTCCACAGTTTTTTTAATTTATCCTTCAGTTCAAATGCTTCTGGACATGATTACAGTTAGACTCTTTTCCCAGTACTGTAACAACTCTATTGTTTCTACTTATGCTTTTAAAAACTTTAAACTTCATCTTAATAATGCTCAGCTATTGAAGCCAAAATAAATTCTGCCTTAACATATACAAAAGCTTTGGAAGGACCCTACTGTGCTAAGCATGCTTAAACCCTATTGATGTCAGAGGGAGCAGATTACATTGCATGTGCTACAGAACTACAATGCATTTAGTGCTTCCTTTTTAATTCCTTTTTCTGCCTGGTGCCCAGCTGCCTCTCTGCTGGTATTAAAAAGATGTTGTTGGTTTTTCTTGGTCCAAAGTTTAACTAAAGCGAACACAAGCTTTTATAAAATCTGCCTCTAAAAATACATTTCCAAGATATTCTATAAAAGTCAAGAATAACATATATTTTTACATCAGTGTACATTCTTTGGTAGTGTTTGAGACCTCGCTGCAACAGGACTAGAGCCAGTTAGTGAAAAAGAATGTGAACAGAAATCTGTTTAATTGAGTCTTCACCATTTTGCTCACAAAAGGAAACAATTAAACTGTGTGTTCAAAGTAGTTTCAGGAAAGCATTATGGGTGGCACTCAAGACAAGATCAGCAAGATAACCCTTATCTAGGCTTCGGTCCATTTTAGGTAGGCAGCATCCTATAGCAAAGGCTTTTCTGTTGCAGACTAGAGCTGAAGTCAGAACAGGGAGGCAGGAGGGTGTTTCAGGTTCCAGTCTGTTTCTGTTTAGCTGCAGTCCCCTGCAGTGCTGCTCTTCCAGTCACCTGGCCTGGAGACTTGGCTGGTGCGCATCAGGCAGAGCATCACGGCTCCTGGAAAAAACAAGGCAAGCATTTTCTAGCAATGATGGCAGTGAGTCTTCTAGCAACATCGATTGTGCTTTGCATGGAGGTACCGAAGTCTTGGTGTACTGATCAGCACCTGCCAGCATAGGTTTACAGAGGATGGGGCTAATGGGACAGTCCTCCCCACTGTCAGCACCTAGCAGGCACAAACGAGGTGGCAGTAGCCATCCGGCTGTGCAGCTTCCCGTCCTCCCACCCTGAGGTCACAGCGCAGCTGGATCCAGGCCCAAACATACTGCGGTTTTCTAGCAACATGCCTGTGCACACAAGGAGGGTTACCTCCAGGCAAGTGTCCCTGGGAGATGATATCAGGCCCCTCGCTCAAAGCAGCTTTGTGCTGCACATCCTTGCATACAATCTGATACATCAGTCTTGGCTTGTGCTTGTTCTTGTCTTTTGTACCACACCCTAATTCTTCCCCAGTCTTCCCTTGCCCACAGGATGGTACCTGGCTGACATACAGGGAATTACAGGAACAGAAATTGCTATTGTATGTAGGAATAGTGGGTAATCTGTTGCGATTATACAGACATTGTCACATGCCTTTAAAACTCAGTTTCATTTTCTCCCTTCAGGCTGTTCTCAGCATCCTTGATACCCTTGCAGATAAATAAAGCTGGCAGAGAGACCACCTCAATAAGCAATGAATTTTTCATCTCTCTAGTAACCCAGCTGACCCTGTGCAGCCTCATCCACATGTTGTAGATGCTCAGGTAAGGACTTTGGTGGTGAAGACCTTGCACTAGTACTTTGCAGTGGAAAAGACCACTTTGAAATTGAAGGGAACTTAGGGCTTGGGGCACACTCCTGCCTCTAGGATTTCAGCTGTCTTCCTAGGGCTCCCTCCCTCTGGACCTTCTTTTAGGGCTCTTGCGCTTAGCTGGTGCCAGAGCTGCATGGCACCTGCGTCGTGACCCAGATTTTACTGAGAGCAAAGAGAGAAAGATCATCTTTCCTTTAAAGGTTTTAAAGCAAAATGAGTGGTTGCAGCTGGCAGGAGGCAGATCTTGCAGACCCGCTCCCCTCGTACCTCATGCCTCATGCTTCTCACTTTCCTCCCTCCCACCATCAAGCAGATGGAGGCAGAGGGGTTGTGATCAAGAAAGAAGTGAGGAAGAGGCTTTGGGGAGCATCTAGGTGGGTAGCCAACACTGGAACAGAGGAAACAATTTTAAATTGCTCTTTGGACAGAAACACAGCTATACTTTAGGTTCTCCAGACCCACTAAATGGCTGGATGCTGCTGCAACATCCCTTCTTCCCCACAGTGAGTCCCCTTACGCGAATATTACTCAAGGCTAGGTTTACCATGAGCTAGACTGGGGCTGTGCAGCCTGTCCTCACATGGTCAAGAGTACACCATGATCAGCCATCCTGATCAATACCCACAGTAGTCTTCTTCTCCCCTCACCTTCTTTCTTATAAATCCACCCCTATGACTACTCACAGCATAAGGCACACCACAATTTTTGAGTAAAAATACTGAAATCTGCTGTTAAAGGTAGTTGTGCTTCAGTGTTCCTCATTTTTTATGTGGTTCAGGTGTTTCTAAACAGCACCTTTCTGAAAAAGTATCATTAACAATAATGTTTTTCAGAGGGAGCTACTCATTTTGTATGAGAGTGCCTGAAATCAGCACATGAATTTTTAAAATAAGAGATCTGAAAGTGACATGTAAGCCATGGATTAGCAGTCAGGGAATCAGGATTCTGAAGGCTTGGAAAGGATGGAGAAATAACCCATAAAGTAATAGCATAAAACTACCTAATATTAATTTGAGACAAATATATAGACCTAAACAAACAAACAAAAAAATAATTTGGCCTCTCATATCCCATGTTCTACTTGTACATCAGCCTATGGGGAAGAACTTATGGTGTCAACCAATTTAAAACATGAGGATAGTCACAAGTGGTGTTCCCCAGGGCTCAATATTGGGGCCAGTTCTGTTTAATATCTTTATCAATGGTTTGCACGAGGGTATTGAAGCATCTTCAGTACGTTTGCAGACAACATCAAGTTGCAGGGGGATGCTGATCTGCTGGAGGGCAGGAAGGCTCTGCAGAGGGATCTGGACAGGTTGGATCCACCAGCCAAGGCCAATTGCATGAGGTGCAACAGGGCTCAGTGCACTTGGGTCACAGCAGCCCCACACGGCGCCACAGGCCTGGTGAAAAGCAGCTGGAAAGCTGCCCCGTGGGAAAGAACCTCGGGGGTGCTGGCTGATGGCCAGCTGGACATGAGCCAGCAGTGTGCCCAGGGGGCCAAGGTGGCCATCAGCGTCCTGGCTTGTATCAGAGACAGTGTGGCCAGCAGGACAAGGGAGGTGATTGTCCCCCTGTGCTCGGCACTGGTGAGGCCGCACCTCGAATGCTGGGTTCGGTTTGGGGCCGTCACTACAAGGAGGGCATAGAGGTGCTGGAGCGTGTCCAGAGACGGGCAACGGGGCTGGTGAAGGGTCTGAACACAAGTCTTATGGGGAGCGGCTGAGGGAACTGGGGTTGTTTAATCTGGAGAAGAGGAGGCTGAGGGGGACAACATATTGCTCTCTATAATGACCTGAAAGGAGGGTGTAGCCAGGTGGGTGTTGGTCTCTTCTCCCACTAAGAAGTGATAGACAAGAGGAAATGGCCTCAGGTTGCACCAGGGAAGGTTTAGGTTGTATATTAGGAAAATTTTCTTTACCAAAAGGCTTGTCAAGTGTTGGAACAGGCTGCCCAGGCAAATGGCTAAGTCACCATCCCTGGAGGTATTTAAAAGATGTGTAGGAACGGCACTTGGGGACAAGGCTTAGTGGTGGATTTAGCAGTGCTAGGTTCACAGTTGGAACAGATGATCTTAAAAGTCTTTTCCAACCTAAATGATTCTATGATTCTATGACTTATTTTTCAAAGGTAATTATTTTTTTTTTAAAGAGATATATATCATTACCATTAACAAAAGAACTATACCTGAAGAACAATATCTGCCTCAAAGATTCAAAGATTTGCAATTTCTAATTCAATCAACTTTTATTAGTGGAAATATTTCCAGTGACTTCAGTAAGCCATGGATTAGGGTCTTCTTACAATACTTGTCTGATCAAGCGCCTTGTGCTTCAGGCACCGCTACAACAACTAATCCTTACATGGTCTTCTAGCAAATGGAATTATTATCCTAGTGCTGGGCTAGACAACCTAAGTGTCGTGTGGAGGGATAGCTGGTAATTTGGGGTACAATTCAGCAGAAACCAGCCTAGCAGCATGTTTACCATTCTAAAACAGCCTATATTAGGTGGAAGCAAATGCAGAGAAAGTAGTCAAGGACTGGATTTGCTAGAAATTGTTTCCTCTTCTGGGCAGTATATACATTTTTTTTGCTTTGATCATAAAAATGATCAAAAAAATGAGCTCGGTCTTGGAGCTGGGTGTGGGATTAGTTACTTAAGAAACCCATGCCTAGTCTTTCCAGTTTTGAAAAATAACACTGGACTTTAGTTGTGTGTTTTCATCCTTTCTGGACTTAAAAACCCTACAGATTTTTCATTGGCTCCAAAGTGAATGGAAACTTGTTGCAAAATATTTACCATTCTAGTAATTTTCTCGTGACTCCACTAAAGCAGTCTGCTGATATCTAGGTATCCAGGTGCTCAGGTGTTTACGTACTGTCTAACACTGTGTCCCTTGGCATTGCCACTATTTCCCTCCCCAGAACCTCTTCTGAGCTAGCCTGTTTTCAGAAGAGGTTTGAAGCCATAAATCCTGATGAATAGAAATGGCTGTTTCTAACCTAGAATTAGCCAGGTTCATCTCTGATTCTTTAAGCCCTGCTTTTGTCTCTTTGGTGCTTGCTACTCAGCTGAGTTTGTCCTGCTTACCAGGAACAGCTCCTTTAGTGGGGAGCCTGGACACCTGTTTAAGGATTAAAGGTCTGATGAGGCACCTGAGAATAATGGAGAACAAATCAAAGTGTAAGCCCTCCTGGTGAATTTTGTCTTCCAGACACTTAAGTCCTCAGTGAGGTTAGGTAGCGACAGAGCAGATTTTAAGAAAGTACACAGTGCCTTTAGGTACTTAAAGAGGCAAAACCACCTACTTTTTCAAAGAGTTCAAAACCACAAATCTGAAAATGTATCAAGTTGTGTGTCACAAGAGATTATGGCTCTGTTAGATAGAGAAGCTATCCAGTCAGTCAAAATGGATCGCTGGCATGAAGGAAGGCTGTGGCGCTGAAAATGGATCCTACAGATGCATTATTTGGCAGCTGGTGGCTGCCCCTGCGCACACATTTTTTTTTGCAGAATGACGCCTCCTATAACCTAGATTTTACTAGCACCTCACTAGGGAAGTGTCTGCTGTATTAGACAGCTCTTAACACCTGCAATGTCAAAAGAAAGCCATTATAAATGGAGAATATGCATTCTGCAGTGAAAAAGTTTTTTATATAGCTAACTCATTACTTATTTGGGGCACTTAAAGATGAAAAAAATCCAGTTACAGAGAGTTCATTCCTTATAATGGACTCTCAACATTGTCAGAAGCTCTGTGGCAAACAGCCAATAAAGAGGAAAAGCTCAGCAGATTGTAAAAGGTGAGTAGCTTTTCTACAGGGCTTTGGTTTTCTACCCCAGCAGAAGTCAGAAACATGCAACCAAATGTTCAGAAATAATGTTGATTGAGGATTTTGAGGTTATCGCTAATCTTTTCCACATTAACATATCCCAAAACTGATTGTACCAATTAGTCAAGGTGAGTGCCTCATATTTCTTCCACTGATCTGCAGTATAATATCTGGCACTGACTAACAAACAGCAAATTAACTTTCTGCTTAGTAGAGTATATTCATCTAGAAATAGCAAGCTCAGTAACAGGACCATGAAGCCCAACTGTAAACCCAATCCTAAAAAAATTCTCCCCTTCTCTTAAAGTGAATTTAAATCTTGTGAAAGATTAGGGAACGCCAATGTCAAAGAGCAAGAACACTTATTCACCTTCAGGTGCAAGAGCAAAACAGCATCATCCCACATCTACGTAGCCAGTAAAGAATCCCTCCAGCCTGAATGAACCAGCTTAGTATCACTTTTCCCACAATTACTCAACCTTTAGCTCATCGACTGAGGTGGACGTTAAAGGTGCCAACTGAGCCAAATGTGTGTTTTGGAGATGCAAATATCTGTTTTCATCAGGTGGGTGGTGACTGTCAGTCATAACTTGTTCAATTCTGCAAACTCCACGGTAATGCTTTATTCTTCTTAGCACACAAGATCTCTTCATGACACCAAATGTTGTCAAGGAATCCAAATGAATCCTCCTGAAATATCTTCAGTCACTTGAGCTATATGCATACACTCTTCTATCCAGTGGGAAATAGCAGCCATGTGATAGTTTGGAGCTGTATCCCCTGACTTTGACGTAATTGCTGGAGCTAGCAACTTGTCTCCAGATGTCTGATCTGCTATTGGTATTGATTGATTTGCCTCTTGCTGCTTCCTACAGTTCTATAAACATCCATTTCTCATTCACTCTCTCTGCTAAAATTTTATAAAACATGGAAAGACAGCCTTGGTGTTTCATAAGCTGAAGCCACCACACACCAAGCAGGAGTTTGTTAGCCAGGTCTGAGATGTTCGTGCAACCCAGAGAGTGCCCACGCTGAACACAAAGACACAGTGTCAGCTGGGATAACTGAAAATCAGACTGAGGCTTACCTACTGTGGCTAATAAATATCCACCTTTCTAACACCTTCTTCCTGTTCTTGGAACTTAGGAGCTCCACAGAAACAGATGAGAAATTGGCCTCATTTTCTTTCCACATGCAGTTTTGCACGACAATGATGCAGGTTCATTCTGCTGTGTTAGAGGCTGATATTTGGTAGGTAAAAATTAGAAAGAAGAAATCAGAGATGCCATTTATCAAGCATAACGGAGAAACTTGAAGCAACAGCAACAATAATCTTTCTTTCCTACATCAGCATTTGCATTTTTTCTCTCCAGCAAATTTTGACAGAAAACATGTTACTGTGATCTGAGAATTGTCAGATTTTTTTTGCCAAACTGTGGCTAGAAGTGAACCCAGCATCTTTCATGATGATTTTTTCCAGCCTGGACAACAGTAATTCTGATCAACCCCTTCTGTGGTCAGAAAATAATTAAATCCAGGATGTGCTATTAATGATATACAAATTCTTATTTTCCTTTTAGATATTAAGAAGCGATCAATTAGGCCTATCTCAAAAGATTGTCTTTCTGTGCCTACAGAGAAAAAAGTGTGATGGGTTTTAACCTTTCAGGAGTGTGGTTTTTCCCCCTTTTTTTGTTTATTAATTATACTTAAAAAAAAATAGAAGACTGACCATGGGGGAAAAAACCTGAAACAACCACATGAACTCTTAATAACAGTAGTAAAAGGAACAAGAGATTAATAGAAAGGGCTCACCCTTGGTTTATGCCTTTACAGTTTCCTTTAACGAGGTACAATGTTTGGTAACTGGTGTCATGTGTCGTGTCATAATGCATCATATTCATATGAGGGTCTGTCATGTCACAGAGAGTAATAGGAGATGACAGATACAATGGGAGACTGTCAGCCTAGAAATCTTTTTTTTGAAAATTTTTATGTATAAAGATTTAAAAGGTATAAAACAGGCTAGTAGTAAGTTAAAAGGACAAGGAGGAGAGAAAGGGGAGGGAATGAAAAATAGTTTCTAAAAGACAGAAAACGGGGAAAGGCAAAAGGG
This sequence comes from Falco cherrug, assembly GCF_023634085.1. Classification (NCBI taxonomy): domain Eukaryota; kingdom Metazoa; phylum Chordata; class Aves; order Falconiformes; family Falconidae; genus Falco; species Falco cherrug. The sequence continues at coordinate 55,438,471 of NC_073699.1, read as the reverse complement.
TAACTGAGAAATATCACTTAGAAAGTCAGGCAAGATGGATCCCTGTCAACTCAACCTGCCGGATTAGCTTAGCAATAACATTGGAGCAGCTCAGAATTTGAACCCTAACTTTTGGGACCATTTAGAGCAGGTTCAAGTTCAATCCACTATTTCTTGGTTCAGCCCACACTCTGGAAGTTTGGATTCAGATTTACATTCAGGTTGCTAATTCCCTGCAACTTCAGGTCTCAGACTCTGGCTTTGTACAAAAGATTTTGTGCCAGAGCTTGGCTCAGGAGAAGCTGTGGGGGAGGAAACGTATGGAGTCCTCATCCTACATCAACCCAAGGGCCTGGGGCAGGCAGAGGGCTTGACCAATGCAACCTGAGGCATGTTCACACTTGGCACTTACTGTGGTTGCTGCATATCCTGCATTAACTGATCTGCAGCCTCTGTCGCAGGAGTTGTGTCCACCCAAGTATTAGCAACTGCTGACTAAGCTACTGCCATACCACACAGCCGTGTTTCAACATATGCTCCAAGTGAATCTAGTGGGCAGAAAAAGCACCCCACTGTGCATTGTTCTGCTACTTCACATGGCCTGCAGGGAAGCAACATGAGCTGGGGGCTGAGCTATATATCTGCCAGCGTTCCCTTATTTTTATCCCACCATACATCTGCTTCTCATGAGACAGCCAACGCCATTTTCCAAGCAGCAGCATGGTGGAGACACTGTTGAGTGTCGCGCCCTTGTGATGATGAATACAGACAGGCATGGGTTAGTATAACTATCCTCAGGCAGTAACCTCACGGCTCAGGACACCTCTGGCAATGCCTGAAATCAAGCAGATGTTCCTCTGGGATTTTTTTTTCTGGGAAGTCTCAGCTCCAGAGCCAAGCCAAAATAGTGCTTTCATGAAGCAGGATGCTGTTGCTGACCCTAAAGCTCACAATGATGGAGCAGTCACCACGGGCTTCACTCCATGTGCTAAATTACATGGCCAAGCTCGCCTAGAGATTTGTCGTACCACCCATAGTATAGCTGTTACTTCAGGCTTTCAGAGAAGACTAGCTTACTGTCTGCGTAAAGACCTCTCGCAGAGTGTTTGGACAGAAGCAGGGAGATTTTGGCATACCCACTGATACCCAAAGGACTGAAGGATGCATTGAGGATCCTGATACTAAAGCTGATGGATGGCAAGAAGTAGAAGCATCTCATCGCAATGGCTCGATTTGCTCTGCAGAGCTTTGGTAAGCCTAGGAATGAGACTTTCTGTGTGTCCAAGAAGGGAGGCTGGAGGAGGTGTTGAGCAACTAGAAAGAAGGCTTCCATGAAGTGCCATCACTGCCCAGACTGCACAGGTGGGGAAGTGTTTATGCTGCTATGATACAACTAACGATGCACATTCCTTTGTTTTTGGCTTTAATCCTAAATCTGTTATACATGCTCTTTATATGTGAGCTCAACACTACATGTATTACTGTTCAGTTAGGAATCACTTTTTTTTACTTTGTCATGGATTTTACTGCACTAAAAGCTGGTGTTTTAATTGAACTGCTTAGGATGTGGAAACATAATTATAGAGATGTTTTCAAAGGTATTTTAACTAAATAATACTAAATGTTGTGAGCAGTAGAACGTATAAGAAACAAATAACTAGACAATTGAAAATTCTATCATTATACTAAAGATTTCAACATAATTATTTTTGTTTTAAGCTACACAATACAGATAAGCAAAAACTTTCAAGGTTAAAACTATGTCTGTGCAGGGTGCTCAGGAATGTCCTCTGTTTCTTAAGGTTTTGGGATAATGGGAGAAGGACCTGTCTCTTCTGGTAGCGGGAGTAAAATCCCTCTCAACCATACCAATAAAAACTTATATGTTTTCTTTTTTCTACACTGTACAGCTAGCAAAAAAACTATTCCTGGTCACTTTGGCGTGAAACATTCATCCTAGTCTCTGGAGGCATCCAAAACAGGGGAAAGAGCTCAAGGGGTTTGTGACAAAGAACTTGACTGAATGTGAAGAAGCAACACAGGTTCTGTCTTAACACAGAAATTATAATCTGGACAAAAAGGACATTGTCTTTTTCTTCTCATTTTTCCCCACCAGCATCTGTGGTATGGTGGGTGCTAACCCTAATTTGAACACCTGTCTCCATCCTTGACTGGATGAAAGGGGACTCAAGAGATGACACGTCCGAGGAATTTGCCTGTGCATTCCAGAGGCAGCTCACACAAGGGTGGGAGAGCAGCTGAACAGCCAGGCAGGGTGCCTGGGGAGAATAACGCCTCTGATCTCAGAGCCCCAGGTGTGGGGGGTGCTGCAGAAAGCCAGGTTATTTGAGCATCTTTGCCTTAAACACTCTGTTTGCAGCATTTCCACATCCACACAACATGTGCAGTATGCTGCGGTAACCCAGAGGAGCAGGGTGTGCAGTTGTGAATATATTTAAAGTCCTTCAGAACACGTTTGGAAAAAGGAGGGGAAATATAAGAATGGAATAGTCAGGTCTCATAACATTTCATACTAACTCAAAGCTGAGGGAACTAGTGAAGCTGTGAGACAGAAATTATCTCAGTGCTTTCACTTTTCTGTCCCTATTGCTACAACATAATTTATTTCCTTTCAAGCTCCTAATTAATCTGGATGATGGCACTTTTTTCACTAGAAGTGGAGTTGGCAAAAAATGGTTGAAAAACAGAACAGGAGACACACAGTCCAAAAGTTATTTTCAAAGGGTATATAACTGTGTGCAGTTGCTGACACTGCAAACTCACTCAGCTATAGTATGTTTATAGAAGAAACTGGTGGAGAGTATATGTACTCCCTGCATTTTGAGCCACGCATATTGAAACCATAGCAGTTAGGAAAAGGCTAAATGAACATGGCAGCATGCTGTCTGTGCCCTGGAATGAGGTGTCCTGTCCCCCACAGCTATAATGCATCAATATAATACTATGAGATCAATAGTTCATGCCTGTAACTGTAGATCTAGTTAAGGTGGTATTTGTATTAAACACTTTACTATTATGAAAGTTTATTATCGCTGCTCTAAACTCTGAGGCAAACTTCTGCTATTTCTGTCAGCTGAACTCTCCATGACCTGTAGCCTAGTTAACTCCTTTTCATATTTCCTGCGTCACCGAGAAAAAGCTTTCTTGTTCTATAGCATGAATAACCATTCTTGGTACATATTTTCACAGTTTATATATTTATTTGTTACTTTAAGGAAAATCAAAGAAGATTCCTCTTCTATTTATTGTCATGGGTGCTATTTTGTTTTTCTTCCCCTTCTGCTTATAAAATAGGGAAATGGAAATCAAGAAGCAGTTCAGAATTTTTGTAGTCAATAAATGGGATATTTGTAGACAATGATTGGACACCAGAAAGAGATTTTGGTAGATAATCCTTCTGTTGAGTGAACTTGTCCATTTCTCTGTTGGTGTGGCACTTATATTGAAACCAAGACATGGTAACTTTGTTTTTCTAACTAGTAGGGATCTTTTGTGTTTAATAAACTGACTGAGCTGTCTGATTCCCCCCTCTTCCTTCTATTTACAGTTGATTTTTAATAGTCAACAAAATATATAATAGGACATAGTTCCTTGAAAAGCTTGGGTTTATTTGGGATTCAGGTGATGCCTCTGGCCATGACTTCAGCTGTTCATGGGGAATTTCTGGGCTTCTGTAAGCTGTTAAATTAACCAGGTCAACAAAATCCTGGGATTACTTTTTTGAAGAATTGGCTACACAAAGGTTTTAGCAGCTAGGTAGCATCTCATGAGGGTGTCCCTGGCACAGCACAAGATGTGCTGACAGCCTTTTAGGGTGCCGTAAGTACTTAATAAATAAATCATTGCAGTACAGTGGTGGGAAGCTCGAGTTGGCTGTGGAAAGGGATGCTTTCACACCTGTTTTGTGGAGGGCAGCTCATAACTCTGAACAAACCATTCACTTCAGAAGTCCAGCCTGCCTTGACAGAACAACCGTAATGCTCAGTGTTTCATCTAGGGGACAAGAGCTATTCATCTGTTTTAGCTTTTCAGAAGACACAGTATATCAGAAGGACCTGCAACTGTAAATTCTGCTCGTGCTCAGCCTCACTAGAACCAGATACTTCTATGGGACCTACTTGTTTGGATGGATAAGGATTCTAGTTTTGCTCTTGAGAGGAAATATACTCCTTTCAGAGTATGAAATTACTGGACAGGTTTTTGATGATGCTCTAGTTAGCTCTGGAAGGACATTTCCTTTACAAGAAAAAATAGCAGTTCCCTTTCTCTGGGCCAACAGAAGAGAAAAACTTTGCTTCTATGGAGAAGTGAGTAAACCACGTGCTTTCTTTAGAGATTTTGGACCCATACATTTGATGTGTGTGGGTCTGCAGAATGATGTGTAAATAGCTGAGCAAGTATTATCCCTCCAAGGCAAAGCTGTGGTCCATGACACTGTTCTTCACTTGCTTTCCTCTTGTCCACTTGCACGGAGGGTTTATTTTGGCAGATATTGGGTTGTATAGACCATTGTGACATCCTTAGCCCTTCCATCTCTGTCACCTTGTCAGAGGTTGCAAGACAGAAGTGGAACCAGCCACAGGTTTGATCTATGCCTTTGCATCTGAACTCTAGGGCACACAGTACTATAATAAATACCTCACACAGCTAGAGAAAACTGTCATACCATAGCAACGCACGTCAGGAAGACTTCTTGTTCTAGCAGGAGTTTTCTAATGAAACTGAGAAACACAATCAGTGGAACTGGCTCGCAGTAGCGTTTCTCTCCAACTAGAGCAGCAAATCCTGCCCAAGGGGACCTGGACATCAGAGCCACTGGGGGATGGGTTGGTTTTGAGGGGAAGATTCTTCATGTGGTCACCGTCCCCCCAAAATAATTTTAGTAAATAGAAATTGTTAGAAATTGATAGACATTTTTGGGGTATTTCGTCACTGTTCAGCCAAGAAAGAGAAAATACGAATCAATCAGAGAATGTGCTTTAGAAAGACATATATGTATACGAATAAGCCTGGCACCTGCTTGAGACTGGATTACACTGCAAAACTTGCTGATCTAAACCAGAATATCAACCTCAGAAAAAAATCAGTTTAGCAAATCAAATTGTATAATTGTTCTCTGTTTTTCCTTCTTTCTCTCTTTTAATGTTCTGGCTAAAATATGTTAAAGTTAATTAACTTAACTGTACCAAAACTAGGGAAATATACATTATTTCAAGGATTTCAGACTATCCAGAGTTCATTCTTGGATTCTGCATGGGGAGAAATATTTCACTTTCCTATAAGTTTATACAGCCAGAGACTACCTTTCTCTTAACTGTTTAGACATAAAGTATATATTAATTCAATTAAACTTTAGAGCAGATCTTCAAGTGTTATAATTCAGTATACTTTCATTAAGGCTATAATGGTTTATTCTAGTGCAGTATCTCATGCATCGCACTGTCATCTTTGAGATAAATCCATCGGCACTATACTTCTGTTAAGATTACACATGAAGTCTAAGGTGGGAAGAAGAGCATTGCATTGATTAATACTGTGCAACATATTATAGATCTTGTTCCAGAGGGTGTTTGGCCTGATCACTCTGCTCTCATCTGCCAAATATGAATCACTGCTGCTCAGTGGAAGCGCTTATGGGAGCCAAGGGTTGTGTATGTTGCAATGAAGAATAGGCTATCCATCTTAGACACTTTTATAAATTTCCTTGCTGTGCCATAGCACCTAAAAGTGTTTAATATATTATCCTTGCCAACATCCCAGAAGGCAGGAGAGTGTTATCTTTACTTCATGGGGGAAGAACAGAGGAGTAGTGATAGCAAGGAAACATTCAAGAAATCTAGGACGGAGAGCAATTAAATCCCCATCTCCTGGGCACATTCCAGAGCCAGGTACTCTCTCCTAACTATCCTAACAACCTTAATGGGTCACACTGCTTTTAGGAACACAATTGCAGTAACTTTATATGATCCATCTGCTTTTTATGGGAAGAAAGAGCTTCATAAATAGCATGTATTCACTAGATTTATCTGTGTCTTTTTTGCAGGTGGGAGAAACATTTGTTTAAATGAAATTCAAAGTATTGGTGGAGCCAATGAATATGTACTTTTCTACCACTTCACAAAAAGGTATTGCAGCTGAAAAATGTGGATTTTCCCCCATGGTCTCCAAATTATCTACCACAAGAGAATTCATTTGAATCATTCATGTTTCTAACAACCTATGTTAAAGCAGGTGCAAACATTTCCTTTTTTTGGAAAACCTTCCTGCTAGGGAAAAAAAACAACACAGCGTTAGTATTTCCAGCAGCTTTCCTACTGCTGCCTGGCAGAGGGCAAGCAGAGCAGCTTTCCATTCACTGGTTGGTTGCTGAGCTGCACCCTCCAACAGCAGAGGATCTATACTTTGGTCCTTCCTTTCTTGTGTCACATTTTGACTAATGAGGCTTATGACCAAGTCCTCTTACTAGTTATTGACAGCTTGCTCTGCTGGACTGTTGCTGCAATGGATCTTTGGAGCAGAACCTTAGTCTGAGGCTCTTTTATTGTAACATACTTCCTACTTTATAACCACACTGTTATGAGAAAAGGGAAGGAGAGACAGAGAGAGAAAAGGAAAGGCTTTATGGAATTCAAGCAAATTCCATCCAAGAAATGGTGAATACATAGGCAGATTAACTGTGGATTAACATGAAAGTTATGTTGATGCAGCAAGAATATATCTTGACATTAACTATATATTCTATTTCTCTGTTACACAGCAAAAGCTTACCAGTCTATTTTTAAGAATTTTAAGGGGAGACAAGTCACAGCTACACTGCCGAAATAAATTAAGCTTGTGTCCCCTGGAAATTGCAGTGGCAAATGCTCTTTCAGGAAGACTTCCCTCGTAAATACATGAGTTCTGCACCACCAAGGAAGAAGATTCTCTCCCTCTCCTTATCTGAATGGGCTAATTGAGTCACAAAGGCAATTTCAGTTACTAGAAAAGAAGTACAATATGTCATTATTCTCTACTCAAAAGCAATTTTTTCCCAGAATTTGGGATATATTTCCAAGGAGGTGATTCTGACTGCCATTGTCACTCAGATAAACATATACAGGCATATATTTAAAAGAGCTTTTGCCTAATGTATTTTCTTAGCCTGTGCTTGCTAATTGTTTGACAGATTAAAAAGCAAGAGGAAAGGGAAGACTCCATGAACCCAAGTACACAACACACCTGACCAAGCCTGGATTTGTCCAGGTAGAGAAGCTGAACTAGCTTTAGCTTTGTTAGTTTAGCATCACCTTGTCATGAAATTGACACAATTGTCAGGCTTTTGTAAGAATAGGTGTCCTGAATTAATTTACATGGTGATGCCCAGGCAGACTTTATAGCTTTTAGTTTATTTGTGAAGTTCCTTGCAAGACAGAGGAACTGATACATATCCACCTATGCATACATCTGTCTATGAATCTATCTATGAATCTGTCTATATATCTATACATCCCATGCTGTCTATGGATAAACACCATAGACATAATGAGGAGAAAATAAGGACAAAATTTTTCAAATTATAAAAGCAAAACAAGGAATTCAGTGTGGTTTTCTTTAACTGGAAGACAGAGAGATAGATAGGTAGGTGGGTGGGTAGGTAGGTAGATGGTCAGATAGACATTTAGCCAGATAGAACAATCTGAATGTAGGAGGCTTCAGTTGTTTTGGTTTTTTTAAAATCCTGTTCTATTTTTCAATGGGAAGTGTGGTAGCACTTTGGTGACCAAACCTGTCCTAATCCTCCTTTAAAAAAAATAGCTCAGTGAGAGTCCCATTCAGCCTAAAAAGAGTTTTGCCTTTGACTTTCAATCAAACTGTGCTTCCATTCAAATTAAATACTTCCTGGGCTGCCATGTAGCAGCCTAATTTTTCTGTCCTTGGTGTCAGCATCAAAATTAGCATGCACTTTAGGAAATCCAGTTCAAAGGCTGAAATGGAGAGGTTCCACTTAAAGCAGGACTTTTTCCATTAAACATACTTTAAGAGCTACATTAGGTGTTCCTACAGCTTTGTGTAGAAGAAACCAGAAAGGGCTAACTTGTAGTGTAGAGCCTGCTTTTTTTCTGCTTTGTGATATACAAATCATACCCACTCACACTCAGTGGTTTTCCACATGGGGAAGTTAATGCACAGTGATGGACATACTAGTCTCCAAGGTGGTCCTTGATGACTTCTGTTTTGAAAGCAGAGGAAAGTACAGGTGGTACTAATTAAAATGATGAATTAACAATATAATCTTTTCCAGGTCAGTGGTTGACTGCTTGTTTGCCTCTTTTTAAACCCCACTGGCCTCCACAACATCTCATAGTGATTTCCACAATATCATTATGTCTTGTGGGTTAAAAAGTATTTCTATAGGTTTGCTTTAAGTCTGCCATCTCATCATTACTCAGGGTGTTTTATAGAAAATCCTGAATAATCATTCCCAGTTTGTCTTCTCTGTACCATCTATGATTTTCTACATCATAATTAAACTGATTGTCTGACTATTCAGATTTGACCACTTATTCCCCTTTTCTTCTTTGCCCTTATCTTTTCCCACCATATATGTCTATGTAGCTTAGTTCTTTGACCTTTCCCAAATAAAGCCCATCCATCATCTCCTCTTGCCCTTTTTTCAAGTGTAACTTTCTGTCCCCTCACCAAGTCCTTTCATGCCAGTGCCCAACAAAGCTGGTCCCAGGCTTTCACCAGCTCCAGAAATAACTCCTCATTGCCCAGCTTGCCCTGGGGACTTCTAAGGAATCTCTGCAAAAACATCTGAACTCCTCTTGAGACCAGGATTTCCCCTTCCAACTTGCTCATTGCACTGCAGGGAGGATAACTTCAATCCTATACCACTCTTAGCATCCTGGCTCCTGGCAGCCCAGTGTTGCAGCTGCCTTTCCTAGCCTGGGGCTCTGGTGAGAGGTAGGTGTTCAGCTCTGTGCTCATCCAGTTGAACCCAGCTTGAGCTGGATCCTTTGGTTCTGCTTGCTTCTCATATCCACAGTGCTACAAGGCAAATGTTATGTCTCAAACAGCTACTACAAAGAAAAAAAATATTACTGTGAACAAGGGAGGTGGAGAGAGACAAAAGTTGTATGGAGTTTTGGTAGAGTTTCTGTCAGCCCCAGGAAATATTTATTACTTCTCTTTCCTGCTCCCATTAGAGAGGTCCATCCCTACTGTTTGCTTTGTCATATACCTGCTCCATCATCTCTTTTTCCATGTAGAAATGTCCTGACTTACTTAGTCTCCCTCATTTCCCTGTGATTCTTCTTAGTATCTTTCTTAATGTTAGCGTATCCTTTTCCAAAGAGGTAACTAAAATTACTAGTAGTACTCAAGATGCAGATGTACCATGCAGTTATACAAAAAGGATGCTATTTGTTTTGTTTTCAGTTCCTTCCCTAATAATTCCCAATGGAGTATTTGCCACTTCACTGCCATGGAGCTGACTTTTCAAAGCACTATCCATAATCACTCCCAGATCTATTACTAGATTGGTAATAGCTAATTCCCCTAGCTAATAGCTAATTTAGATTTAATCACTGTGTATATAGCCATGTAGATAGTTGTTTTTTCTCCTTCATATGGCATACTTGCATTTATTGACATTTCATTTGTGATCTTCATTGAATTTCATCTGTGATTTTATTGTCTCATCACTCAGTATTGTAAGATCCGTCCTTAGTTGTTCACATTCAATAGCATATTTCACTATCCCAAATAATTCAGCGTCTTCTGCAGACTTCCTTGCTTCACTTTTAACTTTCTTGTCCAGATCACCTTTGACAATTTTGAAATGCACAGATCCCAGTAATTATCCTATGGGACCACTCTGGTAACCTCCATCCATCACGAAACATCATATTTTATCCTTGTTCTTTTTTTTTTTTCTATTTTTCAGCCAGCTATTTATCCATGCTAGGACAACTGAACTTTTTTCGTTAGCTCAGTTTATTTGAATGCTTGGTGAGGGACTTTCCCCAAAGACACCTCCATTATATCTTTCCAGCTGTCCTTGAGCTAAATCTAGTCATCCTGTATGCTGTGACATGTAAGCCAAGTGCCTGGGACTCCTTGACCTCTAGAGATACGTAACCATTGAAGATCATGAGCTGTCAAGGGACTCTCTGGAGTCTCAGCATTGTGGTGATGTTGCAGGGTCACAGTGCCACCATGCAATGCTGTAAAGAGATCAAGAGGCCCACAGGGATTAGATCCTGTTATCTTTCCAACCACAAGCAGTCATCCATGCTGTGAAGAACTTATACGGCTTTTGGAGTAAGGCACCAGCAAAGATTTTAATTTTGGTTTGGATATGGCTGGTATATTGGAGAGTGCTGCTCTTAAAACAAGTATAAGTAATTCAAAGTCTTAATTCATGGCTAACGAGTATTCACTGAGCTCCTGAAACCTTTTGTCCAGTATACAAGAACCCAGTAGAAATGTCTGTAAGATTGAGGGGCAAAAAATAATTCTTTATGCTTTATGCTTTATTCAGTTACAAGTAAACATGTGACTTTGACTCTTTATTTTAGAGAATATGAAAACTGCTGCAGCTATGTTATCAACATATTTCCCTTGTGGAAATGCCACATTTTTTTTCTTCTATGAGGATTTAACAGCCCAGCTCAGTCTTTTCCGAGTTCTTTGTACCATCCATATGAGACTCAAATGTACAAAAGTCAACAAAGTTTAGAAGGAAGATAAATCATTGCATGTGTGGAAAGCAATTGCAAGGCAATGTGAATTACACATTCTAGCTGCTTTGGACCTCTTTGCCAATCTGCATCATTCTGCAGAAACAGCAAGTTTAAAATCTGGGTAGGATTAATCTCTTGTTTTAATACCTATTAGATATTCCCTATCAGTTCGACTGATTTGTTATTGTCCCTTTTTTGAAGCAATGAAGTATTTAATCCAAAATCTAACACATTAAAAATGCCACCCGAGACACAGTCTCTCACCCTGCCTCAGCTTGTCATCCATGTAAGGATTAATAAGTATAAACATGTTTAAATGTTTAAGTGAGACAGGACAATAAAGGACATTTGGCCAGCCTTCTAGGGTGTATAAACCCAAATATGGGACTTCTGGATAGAAAAAAACAATGGTTATTTTTCACTTAACTTGACCTTTTAAGCTGCCAACCTTTTTATATATAAAACATCTTTATATGGTGGAACTATTCTCACTGTGCTTTTCTAACATGTGTAATGTTTTAAGTGAGGTCTTAGATGAAGGGCTGGAACAAGTAAACATCTACAGCACAATCTGAGTGCAACAACATGCCACATGTCTTCACAAAAATGTTCAACAGTGATCTTAGATTAGGCTGGAATTCCCAAATCATTTTGATTATAATTGCCTGCATGCATTAGCAAGGAAACCTCCCCTCTAGATAAAATGCAACTGCATGTTCTGGCCTGTAACCTTTCCTCCAAATGTATCGGCACTGCTCAGAAACAGCCCTTCCTTGAAATGGCATATTGTTCCATAGCTCTTTTCCCTCTGGGATCAGCGGGGTCAAAAGTGGTTGGAAACGTACTGAAAATGCTATTAGTTTCTTTTTTTAAGGGGGAAAGTCAGTGATGCCAGGATATGACTCCATTAGTGGTTTTTTTATCCCATGCGCCTCCAGAGACATATGCCCAAATGATATTCTACACAACCACCTTCTGATTTTTGTCATGAAAGCAACATAAGCATGGAGGATGAATAATAGTCTCAGTAGCAAAAAACATGCCTTGGCTATTTGCACACAGGGACCAGCTGTACATCCAGTGAAAGCAATGGGAAACCTTCTACTAACGTGGGGGCAAGCAGCTCAGGCGTCAGAGTAATTCCTAATATCAAAGTGAATTAAATACTACCTGGTATTAGTAATAAAGAAACATGTGGCTCTTGGGGAAAATTCCCAGTGCCCTTACACTGGCTGATAGCCCTCTCATCACCAGGCAACTGACTGGAGAGAGGAGCTCATCTGGAGTTTCCGTAGCTGCCTGAAGCAGCTACTGGTTTCTGAGAAACGCTGGTGCTGAAGAGATCTTGTATAGGAAGAAGGGAGATAATTTTCATGGGCTTTTACTTGTCTGCACCTGTGTTGTCATGTATCTATCTAACCGGCTCAGAATCAAACAAATCTGGGGCTGAACTGCTGGAAAATTGAACTTAACTCCCTTGAGTTCAATGCCCTACCTAAGAGGTTGGTTTTCATTGCTTCAGTGAGAACTTTGTGTCCTCTGGGTTTGACTCCACATAACAATTTCTTTCCATACAGGTTTTTTGCTACGGTCCTATGGCTCATATAACTTAGTCCTCCATTCACACGCATTTACAGCTGATGTATACTGAGATGTACTCTAAACAGCTGCGCCCATCTGTGCATACATCATCAGTGGCTGTATGGGTAATTAGCACTTGCAATTATGCTGCATTTTATGCTATAGGAACATACAGAGAACAAGGGCATGGACCTGGTCTCTCATTGGTGTGCAGTGTATGAAGAAAAGAAAGAGTAGGACAAACAGGGCTCCTGGCCTCAGGAAGGGTAAATCACTTTGGGTCTCAGGTTGTGCATCAGCCACCGCAGGTTTCCTTCTTCCAGCAGTTCCTATTCTTCTCTATCATTTTGTTGCTTTTGTTGAGGCTTGAACTTTGTAAAATAAGAAAAGAAACAAAATAGACTTTCATTGAGAATGCCCTTGGAAGTAGTAGTCTGAAAAAAATTACATTTAAAAATACATTCCAGCTGTCTAGCATTTGGCAAAGTTAAAAGCTGGCCTGGGCCCCAGAGACCTTTCTCTTTTTAGTCACACAGATAGTACCAACAACTGTGCTGGAATTATTTGCATGAATTAAGGCAATAGGGAGCTATCTCAAGCTCAACCTAAAGCTGTATTTTAACATATTGCTCCCTCTTTATGTATGTGCATGCACTGTATACCTGTCAACTTGGGTAACTGCTGTTGCTATAAATAGATTAATATAAACTCAGCATCCTGGTGCAAGAGACTTCGTGCTTCCAGTCCCTTGCAATACTTTTGCTGCAGCGTCCTGCCCCACTGATTCCTGCTTCCTTCCCACACTGTATTCAAAAAATGCTTTGTTTTCCCCCTTTGCTTGTAGTTTTTAATTTTTCTCTATTATTTAATGCTGTAACTGTTGAATTTTGTTGGATGCTGCAAATCATACAGCATAAAAACCTTCTCTGAAGTTTGGACTAATAATTTGTTGTCATCCTCAGGGATATTCATATTTTTCCTTCTTGTAAATAATAAAACCTTTTTTTTGCTCCTTTTGTGTAAAAAGCAACATTGTTTTGTGGGTAAAACCTGGGAGATTAAGGAGACTTAAATTTCTTTTGAAGCCATGCTCTGACCTTGGGTGAGTCATCTGGACATTGTGTGATTCTATTACCCTAGTGGTCAAAAGTGGATATAAAACCCACACATATTTAACTCTTCGTATGGTTGAGATATATGGATAGAATGCAGCAGGCAAGTGCTTTGGGTATCCATGAATTTCCGTTTAAAATCTGGTTTATTACAGGAATAAACAATCTTATTTAAAAAAAAAAATTAAGAAGAGAGTAAAGAAAAAAAAAAAGAGGTGGACAGAAACTGAAGGCCACCCAAATCAATGGGGAGGTGCACCCAGATTTCAGCAGGTTTGAAGAAAGCCATCAGTGCCAAGTGTGTTAAAGAGGTACTGCTGTAAGTCAAACATCCCATATCACAATATCCACAGCCCACATTAATGTAGGACTTATGCAATCCCAAACAAACGGCTTGGCTGAGTCCTTTCTTTTCCTGCACAAATCTTCACTGGATTCATGGAGGGAGGGAACCACCTATGTGCATCTCTTTTCAGGATCAGGGCTTTATTTTCCTTCCAACACATTGATTAGAGGAATGCCTCTTTGGAAGAATCTGAGTGTTTAAATATCCCAAAAAGCGGAAATACTGTAATTCAGAGACCCATTGTTTTAATTAGCAAAACACTGAAGAGCACACTGTATCTCCCTTCAGCTGAGCTATTCTTTGGCTCTTTGTTCAGTTCTCTGGATGTTCAGCCTATGAACATTATAATCATGTGTGTCCTTATCCTTACTTTAAAAGCTTGTTTGTGGTTCATTATGAGCTATTAGGGAGCACACATCAAGCAATTGTTTTGGCAGGGATACAGGAATTGTTTCACATTCTGGCAAGAACAATTCTCTCCTACTGAACAGGCTTCATGGTTGGATCTGCTGCTCCCTCCCTCCTCCTGAGCACGCTTAGTTTAGAAGACCACCTCTCTGGAGGAGAATGTGGCAAGGATTCGGTCTCAAAGGGTCAACAGTAGCTTTAACGTGGAAGGTTTTTTTCCTTTACCCCGCATTTCCAAAAATAACAGCACCAAAATTCCTTCAGCACATCAGAAACTCAAGAACTGGAGGGGAGTAGGTATTAGGAAGTTTTGAGGTAAACGTGTTGTCAGTAACATCCAGGCCTGCAGGAAGGGCTGGCTGAAAAACATTACAGTTGCAATGCTAGGAAGCTTATTTGTGGAGTTTCTAAGCCAGAAATTTGCAGGCAGGACCTTGCACATTAAGCTACTTCTCAGACTGGCAGCAGGTAAAGGTGAACAGTGACCAACATGAACACTAAGCTATGCAAAAGCAGTTGTCACAGTTCTTACATGCTCCTTCATCTCTTGCAAATTGGACAAGCTCCAGAAGGCATGGAGTTTTGTCAGAGAACTACCGTAAAATCTTATGAGCTTTGGCTCTGGTAATGGCTACTTTTTTGGCTAATATACTCTTCTCAGGGTATAGGTACCTTCCAGGTCTCTCCATATTCCCCCAAATGATTTGCTTTCTTAATAAATTCTCCTTTTGTGCCAGGCAGAGGCTATAGTTTCCCCTTCTGAAGGTGGTATGATGTGAAAGACTATCCTGGCAAAGCAGAAAATGCCATGCTCCCTGCCTAATCATAAAATCATAATGGTAAAATTACCCAGCAGAAGACAGTAAAAATGTATTAAGTAGCCCTGGTATAAACTCTTGACAGTGAGTTTCCTGAGGGCAGAGACACTATCAATGCTATGTCTGGCGACCAGCCCAGGAGAGAGCTGATTCTCTGCTGGGATCCTCTAGCAAAGCGATAACTTCTTGGAAGGCACCAGACCACAATGCTCCTGCTCCTAGAAAGTGTTTGTCTCAATCCCGTTGGCTGAGGAGGAGGCTGAGGATGCAGGGGATACTGTTTGAGACACCTGTTGCCACACCAGCAATGAGACTGTGGATGTGCATGGATGCAACTGCCAGCTGGAGCAGAGCAAGAAGCTGCCTGGGGCAGCCCAGAGCTCGGGACAGACTAATGCTACCCTGGCAGCTCACCGACCCTTTCTGATGACTGAAGGGAAAAAGGGGGATGGTGCCGAGGTCTTTGCTGCTGCCCTGTGATGTGCTGTGATTGCAGAGTTCACACCTTGTGCTGCAGGAGCAGAGCTGGCTGGTGGTGCTAGAACTTCAACTGTTACTGCAGCAGTGGTTGCTGTGCACCACTGCCCTGCCTGGGGAGCAGTGGTGGTAGCAGCTCCTGTTCCAGAAAGCTGTCTTGGCTAGGGGCCCCCCACCTGACACAGCTCAGAAAACCATGCAATAAAGTAATAAATGCAGGTAATTCTGAACAACTTTTTGAAATCCCCAGACCCTGACAGAAACTTATATAAGCCAGCTCCTATTAACTTCAGTCAGATTTGAAACAGGCACTACAATATTATTTTTCAACCCATAAGAAAGTAATTTCAGCCTTAATGTTGTTACAGATACAACAGAGAAAGGCACTAACGCTTTCAAAAGCTCCCAGGTAATTTACAGAAGCTGCAACCGAGGCAAGGAGCCGAGCACTGATTGACAAATCTGATAACTTGATGCAATACAGGTTTGTATGTGTTAATCCAGCATTCAGGAACTGCTGCACTTTGTCAGGGATGACTTCTGTGCAAAACCCATCTGCTGCACTTCCTTGTTTCTTTGCACTGGAAAATGTTGCAAAAGCTACATTCAGACTATTCCCTCCACATGCAGGCGATTTCTGTGACTAGTTCAAACTCTGGTATTCTTCTGTGGCTGTCTCAAATGTAGAATTAGTTTAAATTGGTCTAATCTCTCCTTTGCAGTTTCTGGTCATTTTGAGCCATTCTGTTCTGGGAAGCAGCTGAAAGGAGCTTTGCTCCCTGTCCTGGGGCAAGCTGGCAGCTGGGAAAAGGGGGTTTCGAAGGGGAGCAGCACCCATTCGGAGTCAGGCACACCCAGAGTATTTTGGCATGGCAAATATTTTGTTCAAATTAAAAAAACCAACAACCCAAACATCAGGCAGCTTACCAACAGGATAAAAGAAGACTTGAATCTGCTTGAAGAGGTGTATTTAGATGAAGTCCTCTATCACGCTGGTAATTACACAGGCACTGTTATCACAGTAACTCACAGCCAGGTGAGAAGTCCCATGTAAAATAATTACACTTAAGCCCACATACTTATGTAAGGCAAGGTAGCAGTAACAAGTGCTTCATCCTTCTGGCTGAGAGGGCCAAACTGCTCTGTACCAGGGAAAAATGCAGATTAAACCCAAGGAAGCCAGATATTCACTCACACAAGCCTAATCTGAGTAAGTAAGAAGCAGGGATTACAACCCATTGCTGGCTGGAAACAGCTATGCATAGAAAGCAAACATAAATGCATTAAATATGCCTGGACTTAATAGGTTAGAGCCAGAAATTAGATAGCAGGGGACAGGACAGACTGCAGGTAAACGGGCTTATCAGGAGATTAATTATCTGCCAAACCTTGCTGATCCTTGTTTACAGTAAACAGCCAGTGCTTAGTATTAAAGTCCTTCAATTTGCAAGAGACCTCCTTTCAGCCTAGTGGTGTCAGGCACCAGAACCTCCCAAGCTGATGGCTGTTTTCTTTAAATTCTCAGTTTTGCCACCTCTTGAACAGAGATAAACATAAACAGCAGGCAGACACTGCCCTCTTTCCAAAATAGTAATGTTCTCAAGAAATGGCTGCAGAACATGTAACAATATATAGGCCATATATATTGTTACTAGAAGAATATCAGGAAAAATCTGGCCCTCCCTATCTGCAATTTTCCCTAAAAGAAACTTAGGCAGAGAACTAACACACATCCCTTCATATAATTTCTCAGGTCCAGGGAAATGGGAAAGCCTCCATAAGTATCTGCAACTGTTTAATTTATCGACCCTTGAAAGACAGGAGTGGAAAGTCCATTTTGATAGGAGGTAGTAGAGTCCAATGTCCAATATCCAGAACCCTTCCCAAAATACTTGACAAAATTTGCTGTTACCTGTGTGGAAAATAGCATTTAGTTTTGGCATTTATTTTTCTGCCCATGCAAGTAGCTGGTTTGTGGAATTATCTGCTGGGTTTGCACACCAGTGATGCTCATCAGCTGCATACACAACCAATGACCTCTGTGTAACTGCTCTGTTCCCGGCTGAGTCTGCAGCTGATGGGCAGGCAGCACTGGAGGAAGCTACTCATTCGTCTGGTTCTACAAGCATAGCTACCCCACATTCTGCTTCACTGCCATATTGCTCAGCTTCTTTCTTCTTTTGTTCTTCACATCTCAGTACTCAGATGCTCATTATCAATTTGATCTTGAGTCATTCCATGGAGGCCATCAGGTCTGCACACAAGAGGTGATGCATTCAAACTGCTCACCCATTTGTAAAACCTGTCTGTGCACAAAGGTTGCCAAATGGCATACTTTCACAAGTGTCATGACTTTGGAGAAATTATACTTCATTGCAGTGTGCAAAAAAATTCCTCTTGTCTGAAGATTTCAGACCAAAATCTTTCAAACAATGCTTGAGCCACTAGATACTGCTGTTGGTCACCACCAGTCGGGAGAGTGCTGCTCAAACTGCCACCAACTTTCTTAGTATTGTGGAGGGCAGGAGGATGCTAGATGTGATGTCAAAGTGGAAGACCCTACCCATTCCTCTTCAGCTCCCGTAGCCCAGCTGTGGTAACAACAAAAAGGAAGATTTGCCCCATGCCTTATCACAGCCTGTCCTGCTAGTGCAAAGGTAGAAGAGAAGATGATGTTTGGTAAGAGCAGAGGCAGAGGTAACATGAAGCAGCTTGATCCCAACAATGTTAAGGGGCGGTCTCCGAACAAGGAAAACACTTCTGCCCTCTACCAGGAATCAGAGAGTCTCTTCAGTGTTTCTGGTGGATTTTACTGAAAATTTTCCCCCTCAGGAAAGGATAATGCAGGAGTTAAAAAATATTAGCAATCCTGATGACCAAAATATAATGAGGTTTCAAAAGAAAGTAGAATAATCCCACAGGATACTTTGAGTGGATATCCTGAGTTATCAACCTGGAAGCTTTGCAGTATTGACATTCCATTAGCAGATCTCTAAGCTTTCCAGCTGCTTACTCCTAGCTAATAACGTCCACATTATCTGGAGTAGCTCAGAAAGCACACTTTTTTGGTGAGGTAAATTGTATCTTTATCCCAGCTTCCTTTCTTCTGCATGGGGCAGTGCAGTAGGACAGAGGCATAGGTAAGACTTTGTGTGAATATCTCAGAACAAAAACATTTAAATGGAGACTGAAGATGATAGCAGTGTCTTGCTTACAGTTAACATATAGTGCTCAGTCTACCAGTCTTTGCCTCATTCAGACTGGATATAAGGAAGACATTTTTTACAATAACGGTGGTGAAACACCATAAGAGGTTTCCCAGAGAGATGGCAGGTGCCCCATCCCTGGAAACATTCTAGGCCAGGTTGAATAGGGCTTTGAGCAACCTGATCTAGTTGAAGATGTCCCTGCTCATTGCAACGGGTTGGACTAGATGACCTTCAAAGGTCCCATTCAACCCGAACCATTCTACGATTCATGTTGCATTATCATTCAGGATATAATATCCATGTGTACTTCAACAAGCCAAAGCCACCCTTTACCAATGTTACCACTAATGATACTGGACCTCAGAGGTCCTCAGCTGGAAATCTAACGGCAGCCAAAGGGAATGACTCAGGAAATGAGGCAGTGGTTGCTACAGGCAGCAGCATCCTCATCTGTGCCTTTGTTGCTGAGATGAGATTTTTTCAAAGTATGCCACAAAGCTTCAGGAAGAAGCCACCATCAAATAAGCACATGAAGAGCTGTTTTCTTCTACCGCTGATCAAAGAACAGTGTCAGAAGATGGAGAAACCGCACTGCCACTAAATAAACTTTGTCTCTGCCTCGTTCACATGTGTCCAGAGGAGAGCAACAAAACTGGTGAAAAGGCTGGAAGGAATGTCCTATGAGAAACGGCTAAGGACTTTGATTTTGTCTAGTTTGGAGTTAATGATGCTGAGGAGCAGCCTCATTGCTCTCTACAGCTTCCTGAGGAAGGGAACTGGGGAGGGAGGTTCTGAGCTCTTCTCCCTTCTATCCAGTGATAGGACACATGGGAATGGTTCAAAGCTGCTCCAGGGGAAGTTTAGACTGGGCATTAGGAAGAATTTCTTTACCAAGAGCCTCTTCAAACACTGGAACAGGCTTCCGGGAGAGGTGGTTGATGCCCCAAACCTGCCAGTGTTTAAGAGGCATTTGGACAATACCCTTAATCATTTGCTTTAACTCTCAGTCAGCCCTGAAGTGGTCAGGTGGTTACACTAGGTGATCATTGTGGGTCCCTTCCAACTGAAATAGTCCTATTCTGTTTTATTCTATTCTGCCCCTAAGTCTTGGTATGGATGCTTCCCTGCTTCCTTCAACCTCTTGCTTCCTGAAAGTGTTTCCAGGAAGCAGGCTGGAAGGTCCCATCTGGAGATCAGATGCACGGCAGAGACACAGCTTCTCTATTCTGCATGCTCCATTTGGTACTTCTTATCCAAAACAGGAGAGACTGGGGAGCTGCTGGGCAGGAGGGCCTGGAAATGTGTTGCAGAGCTCGGCAGCTGTTTCTGAATCTGTGGCATTTTGCTGTGGGCAGAGTTCCCTGGGTTCTGCATGCTGACTGACGGACCTCAGGGGAGTGTGTCTTGCAAAATGAACACCAGAGTTACTCCCTAGAGGACCTTTATTTAGGAAAAAAAACCCAAAAAACAGACCTCTGTGTAAATGAAATGCTTGTTTACTGCATGGTGCTACAGCTCTATGTGCTAAGTTTCATAACAATATTGGGTTATAATAATACCCATATTATAGATATAGATGATGCAGAAGATGTAGAGGATATAGAAGATACAGATAATATAGAAGATACAGATAATATAGATAACACCCACTCACCAAGATTTTATAAACAGAAGCCCTGATATTTAATTGTGTTATGCTCCCAAAATAGAAAACTCAGCAAAAATTAAGTCGATACAAGTGTAATAGCTGAACATTATAAAGCCAATGTGTGCTCCTATTCTGTTACGTTACTGCTTCTTACTTGTTTCATTAAATAAGGGTGACAATACTGCAATTATATCTAAGTCTTTGCATCTGTTTTCACATAGATGTGGAAACTGCCTTCTCTATACATATAAAGGGAGGGGTAGCCATAATTAGGGTTGTACAACTTAATATTTATAGAGAGTTTAAAGATGATCTGAGAAGTGTCTGAGAACATAAAAGAACCTGGATTTAAAAGTATAAAACAAGCATTTAGAACGTTTAACAAAGGGAAGAATGAGTCGAAGAATACCCTGGTCTCCAGTGGCCTTGATGAAAAAAGCAGAATGAAAAGCAGCTGCATAACAGTGGATTTCTGGGCATGATTTCCACTTGTGATGCTCTGCGAGAGACCCATGGGAGAGGGAAAGGGACACTGCAGGATGTCAGCAAGGACCTTGGAAGACACTGCTCCCCAACCTTTGTATCTGAAAGCCATTTCATCATCTGTCCTTGCCTATAGCACTTTCTTGTGCATTACAGTTCTGTTTCTGCAGGCTCCAGGGCAAGGCTTGTGATAGAGCACAGCTAAGTGAAATGCTCTTCAAGTTATTTCCAGTGCAAAGAAGAGAGAAGTCTGAAGCTGGAAATCAACAAACAGGGAGGGTTTGTATTTGCTGAATACTCATTTGCATTTTACAGAGGGGATAGGTCTGGCCAATATTTGGGTTTCTGCAGATGTTTCAACCATCCTCCTGGGCTGAAAGTTGGGACATTGAAATGACAGGGGTCGAAAAGATTTTATTTCGATTAAAGAAACCAAACCAACCTAAACAACTTGCAAACCCAGTTTAATTTTTAGTTTTACTATAAAAACAGGCCAAAAGTGCATTAAAGTGTATAATACCAAGTGATTTACTCTAAATACTGCAATGGATTATGAGGACTCATTGGCATTTTATTGAGAGGATGGGAGGAAGAAAAGTCACCATTCAAATTGTCATCTTAGCTGATGAATTCTAATGTAACAGTGCACTATTCAAAACTTTTGAACTGAAAACTTTTTTTTTTTTAAAGTGATTTAATTTATAATAGTAGTTTGTAAACCAACTTTTCCATTAAAAATGTGTAATGTCTAGGAATTCAGGTAACAAAGAGGCTTTGCTCCAGTCTGTAACATGCCCTTAAGAGTCTAGTGAAAGATCAGATTTTCCTCAACGACAGAGGAATTGTGTTATTTGCTGAATAGGAACACCTCATTGATGTGGGAGTTTCTAGAATGCTTTTGAAATTTCCCTTAAAATACTGATGCAAAGACAGTATTTCTTTTTAATCAAAAGGGGCATATAATGCTGGGCTTTAGGGTCTGCCAAAACAGATTGCTGCTTCTTCCCACCATGGCACCCGGCAGAGCTCAGAGCTCCCCATGGTCTGTGGTGCTGCATCATCCCCATTTCCCTCCATCTCCTGCTTCAGTAATATCCTGTCCCCTAACTCATCTACCTGAAAGCCATTCATCTGTTGTTCTTACCTATTTGCAAATTTTTCGTGTGTTACATTTCTTTTTTTTGTGGGCCTCAGAAGGAAACTTGTAAATAAGCAGTTTCACCTCCCTATTTCCCTGTCTTTTCTCAGCATGCTCGCCAGCTTGCTACTTGGTAAAAGGAATCCCCTTTGCACTCCAAAGAAAAGGGCACCGTAGTGGGTGTTGGACATCAAATTACCATGATACCAGCTGTCTATTAGGAACCATGCATATCAAGATAGCCATATAGTCAGCACCTATCTATACTCAGATGCTTCAGAGGGAGACAGGGTAAGCTAGTGAGATAGAAACAGAAGTCTCAACAATTATCAGCTCTCCAAATGATCCCCAGAGCTATAAGAGAACAGATCCCTTTCACAAAGTCATGCAGATATATGCTGTGTCCTAAAGTGAGTGGTTGGGAGAAGGGACAAAGATTTCTGTGAGATGCATGCCTTTGTCAAAGTTTCTTATTTCTGATAAGATGTGTTTTGCTACCCAGGCATCTCTCCGTTATGGCTGCAGAACTTTACAAATTTACTGCAGCCCTGATGGAAATGGTGTATACAAATAGGATTTCACACTCTTTCTCTTAAAATCAATTTCATGTGGAAGTTGGTATTACCCTTAATTTCAACAGAATCAAGATTTTATCCAAATTGTTCTTTACAATAAGCCATTCACTAAATGGCTTCACTAAAGTCAGCGTAAGCTGACTGTATTTTAAAGTAGTAGAACACAGTGTCCTAGAAATAAACACTTTCTCTTCTGTCAAGAAGCTGAAGAATCAGGGGATATTTCGGCTTACAAACTTGCACACTGCTACTGTTGAGTAGCCAAATGCAGATTAGACTCACTTGCCACGTAGCTTAAACTGGTGAGACAAGAAGGTGGAGGAATCAAAGAATTATTATAATTTGTCAGTTAACTGCACGTACATATAGGTACTGAAATACCATAGTTAGCCCCAAGACCCACCTTATATCTCTCTTTGAGGGACATAACAGAGAATAAAAGAGAATGACGGCACAGCAAACACAAGCTGACTTTCCTAAGCTCCTAAAGGCCACAGCTGGGGGTCCTGCAGGATGCACTAGCTATGCTTTTGCTTACACTAAGCCAACCAACACTTTGGAGAGTAACAGACTTCTATCAGTCATTTAAAGCATCATGATGGCAGTAATTTAACTCCTTTGGGGTTTCTGTAAGATCTCTGCAAAAAGCAAGTAGAAGAAAGTCTATGGCTGTTGCCTTAGGCCTTCTGTGGGTGTTAAATACATGTAGGCAAACAGCTGACAAACCACATATTCAAACTAGCATAAGCATATTCATCTGCTTTACTCAGGTTTGCGTAGGAGTAGTTTTAACTTAGTCAAGGAAAGGTGTTTTCTCTTCTTCCCTCTGTTAGTCCTAACACTACTTACTGTAAGAAAGTAGCACCCTAAACTACTTGGTGGATGTGGCCTAAAGGATGTTGAGAAAGAGAGGGGGAACATATGTACCTTCTGTGTGTATGTACATCTTGAAAGGTCAGATCTCTAGCACGTCTCCTCTGCACCCGGTGCTTTTTAGCCCAGAAAGAGTACTCATCTCTTTATTCTCACATTAATTCCTGTAGTTCAGTTCTCAAAGACAGTGGAGATGGGTGGCTGCTGTCAGTGGGGACACTGAACAGGAGGCAGTTGGCAGCAGAACTGCAGTCTCTGCAGCCAGGTCTTTCCTGGATGAGCATGGCAGACAGGACAGCTCCTACGCTCCCTGCTCCCTGCAGGAGTGAGTGGTCACCACAGGTAACCCTGAGATGGGAGATGGGGCCACAGCTTCAGGAGCAAGCACAGAAGAGACTAAGCCTCATGATGATACTGTGGTAGGCTCTCAGGCCATTTTTGTCATCTCTCCAGAACTATCTTATGCTCACATAAAATTATGGTGATAAACCATAAGAAGTAAAGGGGGTTGGAAAGGTAAAGGACTCTCTCTACATCCCCAAGGAATCAGGAACAAGGGCAAAAAACTTGAAAACTACTGGAGTATACTTCTCAAGTTAACATGTTCAGGATTCCTACCAGGACTGCGAGCAGGTGAAGGTGAAAGCTGGAGTTGTCCCACTGGAGACAAGAAAGGAGCCCTGGCTCCCACTCTTCATTCTCACCTTTTCAGGAAGATTTTAATTCACTAGATATTTGGCATCTGTGGCACCTTGTTTCACTCTTTCCTTCCCTACCTGACCTGGGCTTATTCCAGGACCAAGGCAGCACTAATAGCCAGGGCTCGGGTATATTTGCCCCATTTTATTCTGTGCTGACATGGGCTCTGCAGGGTGCCCTGCCCATGCTTGCACTGGACATGATCAGCAGCCTTCCAGGCTCTTCAGGCTAGCGGTGACCTGTGCCACCCTGCTTCCTGCTGCAGTGGCAAGAGCAGCTCCTGCCTCACTTAGATTTAATCAAGTCAGACTTGTTCTTGCCTCCTTGCTGCCAGTCCTTGGCCGCTCCCTCTTTCTTGTAGACCCCAGCTGGTCCTTTTCATCTTCAGTAGGTACCTCCTCTCTGCTCCCTTCTTTTCTTCTGTTTGCAGCCCTCCCCTTTCTCCAGTCCCTCCCCTCCTCTTCTACAATTCTGCTCCAAAGTATAGTCAGCTGTATACATACAGAAATGAAGACAGCATTTCCTTTTGTTTGTCATTTGTCTACCTTTCAACTGATGTAATCTTTTCAGAGGGCTACAGAGTAGTATACGTAACACATACCGTTACTTCTAGCCCACATAGAACATATAACACAATGGATCCTCAAAATAAGATGTGACCTGTTGCTGCCTGTTTAATATAAGCAAGCATCTGATAATTATTGAGCAATTTTGACACTGGAATAATTTTACCAACATTTTTCTGCATGCCTTGTATTTATCTATATACACACATATGTATATACAGGAAACCCAGGGCCAAACTTTATTTCTAGATGCAGCCTCTTTGCTGAGTAGAAAATTGATCCTGCTGGTAGTCAAAGCTTATTCTTGGCTTCTGTGGATGTTTCCTAAACCTGTTCTTTTCTAGTTATCTCTTTCCAGTCATTGGATTAATTGACACAAACTTCCTTAGACTTTCTAGTTCTGATTCTTTAATTGGATTTCTCCCCTGATAAATTCTGCAAAACTTGCAGTAACTTTTGTTTTGAGTGGCCTTCCTGCTGTGTTCCTGCCTATCACTCCAGTAAGGATTGTTCAGCAGAGGTCCCTCAGATCTGGAGACTATACGGCAGTCAAGGTCTGCTGCGTACTTACTGCCTTGTACTGGCACCCAACCAGAACCTGTGGTGCTCACAGCTGCTGCACCTTTTTTGCCTGCAGCACATTCTGAATTAGCATGTACTGAAAATATTCATTTCACAGATGTTCAGCTTCAAATGCCACTGTTTAGAAGACAGACTCTATTAAAAAAGAGCAGATTTTAAGGAGTCTTCCCATGGACAAGTGGAACTTTTCACCGAAGCTCTTACTTTGCTTTGTTTTTGGAGTAGTCTCTGACACAGAAAAATGTCATTACCTGGAAAAGTTTATTTAGTTCATATTAATTGCTGATCTGCATGTCTTAGGTTACTCTTACACTTGTACTCAGTGTACTAGCCCTGAACTAGTTCTATCAGCCACGGTAGGATTGGAGCACCTGTATTACAGCCCATATATTAAACTTAGGATTGCTGTGATGGGATGGCTACTGGCACCCATATTCTTTATCCTCAGTCTCTTGATGCCCTTCTGGTATAAAATCCTAAAATAACTGAATTAAATGGATTTTTGCCATCGATTTCAGTGGAATCAGGATTTCACTTCTAGTTTTTGTTTTGCCTTTGGTGCAAGGCTACAAAATCTCGAAGTAATCTGAAGATGTCTTTTTCCTTCCTGTTGCACAGCATAAATTTTACTTTTACCTTCATCACCAGGACAGGCATTACCAGGAGCTATCCTTTGGACAGAAGGAACATCAAAAAAACTGCAAAATTCTAGCTTGATGAATGCTTGCAAGGAAAATTTTCAAATGTGTTTTTCCTCAAGGTTGCTGCTTCTGTGTGCAACGGTTGTTCATTTAATTCAGACAGCACCTGTCTCTAATCATTATTTTTTAAAGAGTTCTAGTAATCCATAAACTTAATCTAGTAAAGAAAATGTCCTGTTGCTAAAATACTCTAGTGGAATCACACTCCCATTTTGATTACTCCTTACTAAGGTGCACAAACTGAAGCATTTTCTTCGCTAGACATATATAGTCTCTTCTGTGTCTTGCTGTGTCTCCTTCCTCTCATTTCCTAATTTTGCAGGTACCTTTTCTGTCACTGCTTCAGAATTTCCTTACTGTTCTTATAGTTCAAATTCCTCTAATATCAGCAGCTAATATGAGCAGCCTGGAGTTTAAGATCACCCCAGGAACAGAAATTTCGGAACTTCTTATTGTTGTTATAGAAATTATCAAGAAAACCACAGCTTAACTTGCTGCTCTTTTATTTATGGCCCTGACCCAGCTTGGATTGCAGCTCTGAATGCCATGAGGCACCGTGGATGGATAGGCCCATAATGCTGAACTTCCTCTATGTCTGGAGTTAGAAATGGTTTTAGTTTGTCTGCTGCTGACAACTTTTGTACTCTGCATCCACACATCACACATCTACTAAGTTTGGCACTATTTCTCAGCTTTTTGGTGGTGAATATTTGTCAGGAAAAGAGCACATGACTGCTCCAGAAATGAGAACTGGCAGCCATAAATCCTTTCCTTTAATTAGGAATGGTGGCATGGACCTGTTGACCTCTGCTTCCAGTGTTCTTTCTTCTGCCTGCTGGGGCGATGGCTGGAGATGGGAGTTGGGTCTCTGTCTCAGCCATGGTGTCCTCAAAGGCAGTGGACTGCCTTCCTCTTCTCCTCTGGAGCAGCGTGTCCAGCACCGTCAGAGGAACAGACGATCTTCTCTCACAAGTTGTCTTGGTTTCTTCCTATTTCTTCCCTGCCCTGTGGAAGAGGAGAGCGAGCAGGTTCTGGTTGGATGCCAATACGAGGCAGCAGGCATGCAGCAGACCTTGGCTGCTGTAGACAGTCTCCAGATCTGGGAGGCCCTCTGTTCATCAGTCCTCACCAGACTGATAGGTGGGAATACAGCAGGAAGGCCACTTGGAGCAAAAGTGACTGCAAATTTCTCAGAGCATTACATCAGGGGAGAAATCCCATTAAAGAGGGGACCAAGCGAGCAGCTGTGTGGGTGTTTGGCTATTGGCTGGGGTCAACCCACCAAAATGGCGGCGTGACTAGCACCTTGGTGCTATTGTCTCATGCGTAGGTAATAAAAACAACTTCATGTTTTCACTCATTTGAGTTTAGGAAGAAGTTTTTATGCCTTGGACTGTCTTCTGAACTTATAATGAATTGCAAAAACTCATGGGAAAAAGAACAAAGGAAATCCTCTTATTATATCTGGAACAGCAACCCTTCAGCTGTGTTTCCATACATAATAAGATTCACTTATTTTGTTACTACTGAACCTTCAATTCTTAGGACAGAAGAGATACACGGCTATGAATAGAATATACTGTAATTTATTACAAAACAGAATATTTTGTTTCCTTACTTTTATGAAATATTATGGTGTGCTCAAAAGTAGCAAAGTTTCTGCTGTGAAACAGCTATGAACTGGCCAAATCACTACTGGCCACTGAAATAATTATATATATGCGCACACACATGGCAGAGCGGGGTGGGGGGGTGGGGGGGAAGAAGAGATGTGAGAAGAAAATTCTCATGCATTAAGCAGAGTTGTAAGACAATAAAAGAAATTGCTTTCATCATATTTAACAATTAGATGACAGTTTGCTTAGAATTACTGAGACCAGAAAGGAGTTTTCCACCTGATCAAAAAGCTGAATATTTAAGAATTTAGAAATTTCTTTAGAAACACAGTATTCACATAACTGCAAACACTGAACTGCACTTAATTGGGACTATAGCCTGGGACATTGTGGGAGAATTTCTGCATAATGACTCATTTAGCTGTGATCTATGATGGTTAAGGAATAGGCTTATACTCCTTTTTGCTACACCTCACACAACATGGAGTAATCTACTACAGAAAGATGTGGTGAGCTGCTGGAAGCAGTAGTTAAGTCACTGCAGCTAAAAAGATCTGAGATCAGCTATTAACACATGTTAAACTTCAGTGCTAAAGTTTGCAAATGTCTAAGAGATAAGTGTCATAAGCACTCAGACCAGCTCTGTAATTTTCCTTTCAGAGCTCCTGTTTCTTTTGGTATTGAAGTTGTGGATAGAAGAATGCAAGAACGTCTGTGCATGTTTAAGATATTAATCCCAGATTATTTTAAGAAGTCAGCACTTAGGTAACATTAAAGAAGAACTAATGAAGTGGTTTTGGTGTTTCTGGTCATGAAGTAATCATGAAACATCTGTGTTACTCCTCTTAAGGATGGTGGATCTTTTACAAAGGGCAGAGACAAGGTAATCCAATCATTTAAATATGATATAATTGTATAGATTTACCATCTAATTTACATGTAGCTAAAGTTCAGTGTTTGTGTTGGCTGAAATGATGGGTAGTGCACTATATTAGCAAAAACTTTGAAAACCAAAATGGCCCACCATCTTTCTCATCTGATAAAGTAGCTCTCTTACAGTGTTTTTGAGAACTAGGGAGTTTTAAAGTCGTACTCCTAACAGAATTGAAGCAGAAGTTATCTCTAAGTGCAAAACCACAGCAACATCTATTTCATTGAATACAGCCAATACTGATTGCAGTTAATTCAATTATGCTGACAGACTGATCCCTGACAGCTTTCAAACTTCACAAATAAAAAGCATTAACTTGTCTTCTGAGGCCTCTGTACTTGTCTGAAACCTGTTCTCTTGCTATTATCCACGAGGGCCTTCTTTGGTGTCTTACAGTGCCAGGAGTGCTGTGCTGGGCCCACCTTTGTCCCCAAAGTGAAGATGCAGGCACTGGGATCTTCAAAGAAGGTTCCCCAATGTGCGGGTTCCCCAATGTGGGTGAAGGTGGGAGAGGCAGGATTTCCCAAAATTAATTCCTTTGATGCTCCAGAAATGCAAAGGAATCTCTTCCTCAGGACAGTGTAAGGAGGTTGTAATACTCTTTTTTGCCTTCCCACCTCCACTGCTTTCTACTTAGTTACCTGTTTTCCCTCTCTGGAGGCCCAGACACAAGCATATAAGAATACTTTACATTTTCTTTGGCCCTACTCTACTATTTCAAGTCCTTTTGCAGGTTTTATTGCCAAGCTCTAACTTGACTGATGTCCCTCCATTATTGTTCTTCACCTATATGAAATGTGTTCTTGTAGGGGTGATTGGCAGGCACTGCGTGCCTGGGTAGCTCTGAATTCTTTGATAGTAGAGGTAGTGGGTATCAAATATCATTAATCTCCCTTCCTCCATCAGCCTTTCCCTTTTACCCAGCTAATCACACTGGTGGTGTATTTGTGTAATTCAGTTACACAGTCCCTGCTGTGTATATTTGTAAGGTGGCATCTGGATGAGGCACCATCAGAAAGGGCTATTCATTCAACCAAGAGACCATGATGGGCAATCAGTGTCCCTGGTCAGACAAACAGGCTGTCTGCAGCTCTGCTGAACACTGATGCTGACAAAGGTTCAGCTGGGTTACAGCAATTTTTGCCCTAATCAGGATGCTAACTCTAAGGTTTCCCTAGCAACAGAAGCCCTAAGTCCAAAGTGACATCTTACTTCTACTAATCTTTCATTTTATTTTCAGTAGGTAATTGCAGGTAAATCCTCCAGCAGCTGTTCCCAAGAAGGATGAAGTGGTCAATACATTTCATTCTTCTGCCTGCAAATAGGAGTGTATTAGGAACGGTGTCAACAGACAGCCACTTAATTTGTGTATTAATAAATATTATCTGAATTGGCAGCAGGTGTTGTTTCTTTGCAAAATTATGACATACACTGGCAATGAAATATTAGTCTTTTCAATTACATGACTAAATAGAAGTGCAGCTCACGTTACTGAGGCTGAGGTATATCATTTAGATAAGAGACTCAGAAATCAAACTATTATAATGTGTCTCTAGCACTGTGGACTTCCCTATCACTCAAGTGGTTTCATCCCTGTTAGTATCAGCGGAAAGAACAAAAGAAAAAAGACTGTTTAATTCCCCTTTTCTTTTTTGCCAACACTAGTTAAACAGCACCCTCAGTCTTTGATCACTGTAAAAAATTTGGAAAGAGCAGTTAATGTTAGATGGGAGACTTACAGAACATTTGCAAACATCTGGCAATAATCGCAGGAGTGAGTTGTTATAAAGCACAGCACTGCTCATTCCACATTAGAACAGCTTTCCGTCATGCAGTTGCTTTGCGCAAGGAGCACTTTATAATATCTGCACTGGCTCCAATTAGCTTATTGGGAAGTGTCAGGTATAGATTGAAAGACTGTGTCTTGTTCTCTGGGTGATAGCAAGCAGCTGTGATTAGCAGTTGTGCTAGGGCTAAAAACCTTAACAGACATATGAAAAGCGGGTAGGAAATTTTTCCTGTGTTGTACTTAGCACTGGAACTCATGTTTCTTGCTACGACTAACAAAGCTTGGCTTTGTCTGAGGTATTTGACTTCGGTAAGGCAGAGGAAGCTTTCATGAGGAAATGACTTGAAAGACAAACGATGGTGTGATATGGGAGAGAGAGATTTGGGTTTGAAAAGGCAAATGAATCTTCATAGACTTGATACTTCTCTTATATACTCATTCTGTAGATTTTTCCAAGGAGTGGAAGCTTTGGTGTGGTGATTTAAAAACTGAATCTAAAGACAAACAGAAAAGCAGGGCAAATCTTGGTATTCATCTTACCACTAACTAAAATGAGGAGTTTGTCCAAAACTGATCTCTGCTCATTTAGTTAGCAAAAGATGAAAGAACAATTTTGCTTTATTGGTCACTGGTTTGCGATTTAGGATAAGTTTTGAACTTCCTGAATGCTATTGAAAGGGATGGAGGAGGAGCAGGGGGAAGAGAAGAGAGGGCAGGGAGTAAAGGACACAGAACTTGTATTCCTGATCATCATGGTCTTCCAGGAATAGAAGTAGCACATTTCAAGCTGTTTGCCAGTTGCTCTCAGCAGTGGGAGTCCCTTCCGGCATTTATGTCTCAAACGCTGCCTTTGGCTGCTCAGCCTGAGACTTAATAAGCAAGGACACAAGCTACTAACAAAAGAAGAAATGTTCCACTTATTATTCAATCTTAGAGCAATACTTAGAGCACTTTCTTTGTTTATTTAACACAGGTAAATGTAGTGCAGGCAAAGCCAAAATAGCAGATACATCAATCCCATCTGCAGAACATTTTTCATAGAACTCTCAGGCATACACCCGGGTCCTTAGCATAATCACTGAGTAGCTGCCTGGAGTCTCCCCTGCTCAAGATTCAGTCTGTTTAGTTTGTCTGAAGCTGCCCAGATTTCCTCTACCTATCTTTTTTTTTTTTTTTTTTTTTTTTTTACTACACATTTGGATTCCCTCTACATATCTGCTTCCTGACCAGCTTAAGCATCTAGAAGAAGCATGCAAACTCAAACCATGGTTTTCTGTCAAAGAGCATTGAACACAAAAGCATTGCTCTGGAAAGAACATAAAAAAGTCATCTGGTCCTTTCCCCTATCCAAGATAGGATCATCTGCCATTTCTGACAGATTTTTCTCTGACTTGTTGTTGAAGATCTCCACAGCTATCTACTTGGACAACTCTCCAATCAATGCATACTTTATCTGTATAATTTCCAAACTTTTCATAACATTTCATATGAACTTTTGCCTATTATTTCCTAATTTTTATTTCCTAACTTTTCCATCACAGAGGATCCTGTTTTACCTATCTGTCAGTATCCTCTTGCAGGTGTCTCTTCTGGAGACTAAGAATTATTCAGGTTCATCTTTCTAGCATCCAGTTTTCTAGACCTCTGACCGTTCTTGTTGCTTTCCTGTGGACTGTCTCCAGCTGAACTATGTCCTTCTTGAAGTTCAGTGCCCAAACCTTATAGTACTCTAAGTAGAATGGAAAAATGAGTCTCCATCAAGTTTTATTTTTCAGGAGTATCACAAAGAAGCTTTCTCCCAGTTGTTCAGAATCATCTCTTCCTAGAGGATGCTCCAGCTGGAGTCGGGTGGGAAGCAATCTGCAGGGTCAACCCGCTCTTAGAGCTTGGTCTTTGGGGCCCTCTGCAGAAACTAACAGACCCTGCAGGAGTCAGATAGGCTGGCTAATGGTCCCTAACAGTCAGTGGAATTTGCAGTCTGTTACATATATTAGCACCGATGCCAGGCTGCAGTCATTTTACAGAGCCTGTTTAATTGCAGTAGCTAGAGAGCCGCCACAGTAAAGGCAGAGCAAATGCCCGTGATGGGCACGGTGAGGAGGCAGAGGAGAGGAAGTCAAGCATATTCCTTGTTTCTGAGCACTCCCAGGGACAGAAATGTGTACAGGGGAGCCTTTTCCTGAGGGCAACTGGTCCTGCTTACAACCATGTGAAATTCAGCGACAAAATAACTGGTCTGTCAAGAAATTTTGCCAGTGGAAGCACAGGCAAGCAGCTACCAAAGGACCTTTGTACTCTCTAAGGTCATCAGTGGAGTCAGACATTTCTCACAAAATTGTTTGTACATCCATGTCTCATTTGGACAGAAAAGGGAAACATTCCAATCTGAAGGAACAAAGGCTTTATTTGATTTGCTGGTTGCCGTCTTTAAAGGCCCTTGTCAGCCTGACTTTTGCCTAGAGGGAGAGAATTGCCATAGTGTGAGGCTTCCAGGCAGATGGCTGGAAGCAAGCGCCAGGCTCAGTGCATCCCTGTCAGCCCAGCTGTAGCTTCCAGATTGGAAGGATCTCACACTCTTTGCCTCTAGGAAGAAAACGTGAATGATAAGAGCCTGCCAGAAATGTCAGCTTCCAGTTGCATGACAATTCCTCCCCAACACAAATTTAAAATAAGAGTCAGGTAAAATTGCAAATTTTCAAAGAAATATTATCTGATGGACAGTTATTAAAAGGGCATTTTCCACAGAAAAAGAATGACATTCTTTCCAGTCTGACAGGAAACTGCCAACCATTTCCACTCACTGGGGCCTCAAAACCTTTCAGTTCTTTTCCAGATGTGCTTTTCTCTTCCATGAGCTGTTGGCTCTGATTCCCTCTTGCGACCCCTCCCACAGCCTCTCCTGTGAGTGCCACCCTCCTCACTTTGCCTGTCCGTGCTCCTTGCCACCC
This sequence comes from Falco cherrug, assembly GCF_023634085.1. NCBI lineage: Eukaryota > Metazoa > Chordata > Aves > Falconiformes > Falconidae > Falco > Falco cherrug. The sequence continues at coordinate 55,405,244 of NC_073699.1, read as the reverse complement.
TTTCCCCTCTCGCCAGTGCCCCTCTGCTTTTCCAGCAAGAGAAGGAAGGGAGCAAGCAGCAGAACTTACCAGTCAGAGATATCTTGATACTAGCATTTGCAAATGGTAGCACTGCCAGCTCAGTGATGCCAGCTTTCACGTTTCTTTCTTAATCCTTTTGCTCTATTCAGAGCTAAAATTTGTTAGGTCACTTATACTCCCGTAATTACACAGTGTCTTGCATTTTTATAGTTCAGCTTCAGCAGGATTCTCTAAATCCACACATAATTGAACAAAGGGAAAGCAGGGAGGGAAGGCAAGGAGAAGAGGGAGCCATAAAGAAGCTGTAGCTCTCCTCTCTTTCTGTCTCGGCAGTATATGTTTTCACAGGGCTTACACAGTCACAGCTGCACAAGCTCTCCGTCAGTGCACATTGGTACTGGATCTTGCTGCTCCTAGACTACATAATTCTGTTAAAACACACCTAACAGCCATTCTTCTGAAATGGCCTGCCCTTTACCTCTGCCACATTCCCTGGGAAGCACAGTGCCAGCACCCAGACCTGGTAGAGGTACAGTTCCTGGATAACCTCCTCACTGCCAGAATGTGTTCACCCCTGGGACACTGGGGTTCTTCCATCACATCTACACCCTCCTGAGTACTCTGTCTCACCTGGCTGTAATTTATTGCCAAAACCATAGTCAACCTGCTGTCTACTGGCTGCGTGTCACTGTTCACATCCATTGACGGTTATTGATCAGCATTTAGGGAAATGCTGAACTCTAGCACCCTGTCAGCTCACCAGGAGCTCACCTAACATCCTGAAATACTGTAGCATTCTTCACCTGTGCTGGTGCGTCTGCCTGCTTTTTACAATGCTTTCCAGCACTAATGCTCCTGGGGTGGAACCCCTCTTCAGTAGGGTAAGAAATAAAACCCCAAGTCCTATGCCCAGCCTTCGTGGTTGCAGGCGGAGCAGGATGCCATTCTTTTCCTTCAGATTCCCTCTAAATCTAAACCAGTTCTCTGGGCCCCCTGCTGACATCTTCAGTAGGAATTTTTAATGTGTGCACTGGAGTCCTCACCTTCTGTATTTCTACATCTGTATGTGTATTTGTGTGAGGTCAAGTATGTGACATTCAGCTGGGGAGGCAAGTGCCAAACACGAATAGCATGTCAGCTGGCTCTCGCTCGGGGGTCGGAGGGGTGAGCAAAGGCAGAGCATGAGCATCGTTTCCTTCCCCTATACATCCAGCTTCCCACAAACAATTGACTGCAGAAGTCACCACTCCTTGCCAGCTAGAAATACCCTGTTACCAGTAATTGCAAAAGCCATTAATAAAAGAGGGGAGGGGGGGGGGGGGGGAAGCAAGACACAAAAGGGAATAAATACTGTACATAGCCGGAAGGCCTTTCCCTCCCACACATATGATTCACTGTTGTTCCTTGCCTCACATGGGAAAATGTTGTCCTGCTGAATATGTACCTTAAAGGCAACTCTGCCTCAGAGACATCACATATGCATATTGATAACATGCACTTTGTAGTGCCTAGAGATGTTTTTAATGAGGCTTGCTGAAATGTACCAACAACTTTCTCTCTTCTCCTTCTGTGTGCCACAGATGATTTTTAAATGTGTTTCCTGGTGGTCTTTATCCCCAGTGAGAAGGCAGAAGGATGGCACAGACAATAATTCAGCATGGCAGGAGAGGGGAGAAATGGCTTTCCATCCTTCCCAGTTGTGTAGGCTGGCATGGACCCAGGGACCCCTGTTCCCTCGAAACCTCCACATAAGCTCTTGGGGTCTTCCACACAGTGACTAGAGAGACACGCCAAGCACCACTTAGCCAGGCTATAGGGAGGCCAGGAGAGAGGTCTCTCTGCCAGCAGCGTGGTGGGTGCAGACCCCCTCCATGCAGGTCACCTCATGGGGCTCACAACCCATTAAACTCCGCCTGGCTCTGCACCTCTAGTTAACCTTGCTACATGACTGGCAGAAGTCAGGTCAAGCTTTCTTCTGATCTCAAAGGTGATGGGAAGAGCAGTGACATGTGCACTGAGTATTTCCAAGCCTAAGCATCCAGTCTTCCTTTTTGTAGCCCTTTTTTAACTAACATTATTCAATTAATATAATTTATCTTCAACATCTGCCTCATGGTGTCATTAGCAATTAAAATGGAGATTCAGAGCCATTAGAAGCATGGCCACAGAAACACTGAAATCCCACACGCCCTATTCTGTCCTCTGTGGAATAACTCCCACTGTTGCAACTGGAAGATACTTTTCTGGTCCCCTTCTACCACTGGAGAGCACCTATGCTACTAACTCTACTGCATCTGTGCTCTGCAAAAGGTTATGCAGATGCAGTGCCTGCTCCAAAGTGTGTGCCTCCAGAGAGCAAACCTGCAGCACCCACCAGCTGTGGACATTCGCTTCTTTAAGCTACTGAGAAAGATGAGCTTGGTGACAGGCAGGCAGCAGGTCACATCTGAAAGCAGGGCGAGGATGACTTTTTTTGCCCAGGACTGCACTGAAAGGAGGGCAAATGCATGGAATGATGCACCCTCCCTGACAGCCAGCTAGCTGCAGGGTACACTGCCAGTCATCACCTATCTACCCCTTCACATACCTAAAGCAAAGAGTGTATCTATACTGCGCTTGAAAGCATTGTGTAAAGATACATGAGCAAGCTTTAAATAACTTTGGGCATTGGGATCAGCTGTTTGCAGTGGAATAGATTCACAACAGTGCTGTTAGACCGTCCTCCTCACCTGAGTTAGCTCGTTTAAAACTTGCTGCTGTGCCCCTCCTGCAGGGCAGCCAGGACAGGGATGGAGGAGAGGTGAGGGGCTGCGTGTGGCCTCATCTCTCCCTCATCGAGGGAGACAGTTACACCGAACAATGCTAATGGGATGCCGTGAAGCCTCCACACTCCCTTATTTACAGACAATCTGTCCTACACTTTCTTAAAATTTTGGTCTATTCTTGCTTTTAACTGCTGGACTAGTGCAAGCAGGGTGCTGTAAGTATCTTACAAACAGCTGCTGTGATGGTTCATATATTATGATATCACTCCTAGTTGGTGGTGGAAATCAGAGTACTTGCTTAAAGTGATAGTTCCAGGACTTAAACGTAATGATTCACTCTTGCCTGAACCCCTGCTACTTTAATAAAATCAGTTATTATACATTCCACAGCTTTGTATTGTGGGCATGATCAGATTTATCTGTCCATTATAGCAGGGTATTTTCCTCATATCTGAGAAATCTTCTTCATGTTGAGCCAATTTAGAAATCTAGAAAATTTCAAATACAGTTTAAAATACTTCTTAAAGACAGTATAATTCCTTCCTCCTGTCCTCTCCGAAACTGAGATAATACTTTCCTCTACTGAAATAAACTTTTGGATTTTCATTTTTTATTGACATGTCACTGCAGATGACATTTTGCTTTCTAGGTGTACTCAAATCTATAGACTTCATTACTAGGAGAAAGGAAATTCGTAGGTAACCTCAGATAAATTATCATAGTCAGCATCATGATCAGGAACACAGATCCATTAAAATACAATTTTCACAGCAAATTGTCTTTGGGGGAGAGCAAATCATTGCTTGAAATGAGCGTGCACAAGTAGAACACACACAGAGAGGCACACTCCAGCCTTCATTGGTTGTGAAAGCACATAGACTGCTTCTAGGAAAAAAAAAAAATATTTAGATAATAGTTGCAAAATTTGGTCAAGTTCGCGAGGCACTGTACCACCACACAGGTTTGACTACAGGAGACATCATCCCTCTAGGCCACGACTCTGGTAACTGATGTTTTCTAGAGAAAAAGATGCTCTGTGAATATTGACACAAACAAGGAGCTCCCTGGGAAGCTGTCAGTGGTGTGAACGGTTGAGGAACTGGAGCCAATGCAGTGTTCCAGCTCAACTGCAGTGTCCAAGCATCCTCACTGTGTACTCTCCACCTTGGTACATTTTCAACCGCCATTTGGCCCTTGATTTTCTCCATTTTCTTCTGCTTAAGTTGAGAATTACAAAGGGTGGTTTTCTCCATGATTTTGTTAAGAAGAGATAGGTGCTCAGTTTCAATTTTGGATGAAGTACTTTAGTAGACTCTGTATGCATATTCTGCAAAATGTACTTCAACTCTCATAGAACATATTCATTTGAGTGTTATCCAGTATCAGCTCATTTATATCCCTGCAGATATATGGAGAGTTTCCCAGCCTTGAAAGCAAAAATCAAGAGACTAGAATTGGCAGCCATTGGCACTCATTTGGGTGAGAATTTTTCCTGTTCCTTGCACAGGTCTATATTATTTTTATCCTTTTAGAATTCATTCTTTTATTTTGGGGACTGCTGGAGGGGAAGCTAAGGAAGAAAACCAGAAGCCTTAAGGTAATGACTCAAGTAAATGTTCACACCTTCATTTTCTATGTGTGTTAAAACAAGAAGGGAAGAATGAAGGCAGGCAAATGCAGTCAGGGAAACTAGTAAACGCTCACCGGGAGGCATCGGCAGCAGAGGTGAGAGGTGAGAGTGGAGTAATGAGCTTCCTGGCTGAAACACAGCCCCTTCCTTTCATCACTGGGGTCACGAGTGGCTGTCACATCGGTCCGATCCCAGGGAAGCAGAGGGGCAAAGGGCTGTGCTTTGCACATGAAGGACAGCCCTACAGGCAGCATGTGTATGGGTAGGGTGCAGGGGAAGGCAACTCAAGGATGAAGAAGTAGTTTCTTTGAGAAGGATGGGGAAGGTACGATGAAACAGAATGAAGAAGAGGCATTGTAAACCAAGGTCTGTTGGTAAACGACAGGTAAGTGCAAGCCAGCCATGAATAAATTCAGGCTAGAAATCAAGAGAAGTTTTCTAGCTTTGAGACCTGCAAGCTTTGGAGGAACCTTCCAGTTAGAGCAGCTATAGAAAAACTGTTTATCATAATGTTAAGAAAGGTGGCTGTGTTGGGTAGAAAGCATTATGTTTTATGGTTGCTGGAGACAGTAAAGTACTGGACCCTGTAGCCTGCAAGATCCTTTCCTGGTCAGTGTTGATAAATGCATTTGTTTGCTGCATATCAAGGTGAGGTTATGTGAACAAATATCTCAAACCTTTCTGTTCCTCCCAGAACTTCCCCACCAGCAGTCTTCTCCACAGCGCAAACCTTACTGTAAAGTAAATGTGAGGCTTGAAGAACAAACAACCGCACACCAGGAGGAATGATGTTAAACTGAAACTCTCAACTGCTTCTGTGCGGGTTATTAAGGGCTGCAGTCTGATATCCTCACTACCTGTCTACCAGGAAGAGCATTTCTTCTGACATAGGAAACTGCAACTTGGTGATGGAAGCTGACTTAATTACAAAATTCCTGTCGGAGCATCAAACAGAAAGTACAAAAGGAAGATTCAAAGGTCACTGAACTGTGTTCCCAAGGGCTGAGCAGAAGTGGTGTAACTCTAGACAGCATCACCTTACACTCCTCACCTTTAAGGTGAGCAGGGCCTAGAAAATTGCTACAATTTGGATAGCTTTATGATATATTTTTAGCATCATTCCAGTGGGTTTTGCTTCAGTTGAAATCCAAAGTGAGCCTGCAGGTTGGTTTCTAGTTTCTAAAGACTGGTTTAACTTTTTTGTAGTAAATGTCATCGATCTTAGTGTCAATAACCAGACATATCGGAACTGCCTGATTATTATACTATTATAATGAAGGACAGATTTTAGGAATGTTAACTGCAGCAGAATGAGCTGTGGCAAAAGCTGCCTGATTGACAGATAAAGCATTTAGACTGTTTTCTTATCTGTTTTTTTTTGGTTGGTTTTTTTTTTAATGTTAAGGTGAATGGGCATGTTGAAGTAAATATAAAAGGCAATGAGCCAGAGGAAAAGTAAAAAAACAAGTACATTGCAGTCAAAAATACCAGGGTTTGTGTGTGTGGCTCCTGGGCACCATCATGAACCTGCACCCCAGGACAACAGGTCATCCCAGGAATAGCCAGTGCTCGGAGCATGCAGTGTCACCGGGGAGGACTCATGCGTACTGCCATGTGGTGCCAGGTTCTATTCTGACGGAGAAGCCAGGAGCCTGGTAGGGGAATACACTTCTTTTCCTCACACACATGAGGTTATGTCAGCTTTGGAACTGGAAACTTGAAGTGGTTGAAACATACTGGATCTCCAAGGCTGACGAGGAAACTGGGGAAAGGTAGCGTTTGCCCCATGACTTTTTTTTGACAGTGCCAAGTCACTGCAGTAAAAGACATTAATGCCACAGTCATAACTCTTGCCTTGAGCTCTCAGGGATTTCTGTGTGCTTTTAAACATTCAATGAGCAGAAGAGTAATATCAAATAAGCGAGACTGATGTGGCTGCTCTGATATGTAAGATGTGAAAGGATGAGCTGTATGAGTCTCAGAGTACTACAGCTATGATTTTGTGGGTTAGAAAACACCATGAGAATGGGAGCATCTTCAGTGAGCAGGAACACAGGGGAGCTGACCGCACTGGAACAGAGGGCTCCAAGGTGGTGGAGGGGGAGGTTTGAGAAGTAACAAGGGCAAAACATCAGAGGAGAACAAGGTACCAGAAGCAGAAGGAGAGAAAGCCATAGGAACACAATCTTCAAAACAAGTCTAATGTTAGAATATTTACAAAATAATGTCAATACTTTAGTCCTTCTCTTACCCTAAATGCTGTAACAATACAGAGGAACATGTACAGAGCCTGGTTTCCAATGGAGCCGGCACAAAAACATTGCCAGCTAACTTGATGTTATCTGTTAAATGCAGTGTCTTTAACCAACAATCCTTTCACTTTACATCTGCCTTGGCATGAAAGCCATAGGTGTCATCAGCAAATGCTAAACCTGATGACATTTAGCCTCCTTTTTACTTTTGTTCGCTATTTCATCTTTGGCAGATGGGGCACTGCTTGATGCTCTGAACATGAAGCTTCAAGCCTGGTTTCTAAACTTGCCACAGCATACAGGGTTAATACTTTCTTCCCGCGTACCTTTTTCAAGGAAAAGAAAAAGTGAAGAACAAAAAACCGATATAAAATCGAAGCAACTCCCGCCTCCCCTGCAACACCATTGTGCGACACAGAGAAAGCAACTGGTGTTGCCGTAAGAGGGCACACTGCAGCCGCAGCTTCAACACAGCCCAGCAAATCTCTCCCAGGAATGAGAAGTGCCAGTTGCTCCCCCTCTGAGACCGAAGTGTTGGTGTACTAAAGAAAGTGCAGGAGGCTTTCTATTAAGATTCCCAAATCTTTGTTTGTCTGCTGGTTTCTCCCTCCTCACCCTGCCTCTTACCCTTTGCAGTCTTTATTTGGATTGCTTTTAAGTGAAAGTTTCAAAGCTTGCAGAACTGTTGCACTTAAAGTTAGTATCGCTGGCCACAGTTTTTAATGAATCTGTAATTTCTTTTGCTCTGTGTGTTACTTCCAGGGAGTGCACAACACTGTTTCGGAGAGTGTACTGTAGTATGTGCGCAGGAGAGAGCAAGTACATGCAAAGACATCTTACCTTGAAGAGATGTAGATCTCTCAGGAGATCACAGGAACCATGTCAGAAGCATCTTTGCAGTGAGTCCCAGGCCTTATATTGATAAAAAGATAAAGATAAAAAGATAAAACTGACACCAGCACTACCAGGAGTGCAGACAAAAATAAGAAAAATTGTTAATGAGCTGAAGGGATCAACATGTAAATCAAGAGCAGCAGATATTCTTTGGTTAAAATCATATTAACAAAACCCCACAATATTTGAAGGCCATAAAATTAATGGATAGAGAGAAACTATGTAGCTTAATAGAAACAGAGTATAGGAAAACTGAAATAAGCAGAGGCTACTACAAATCTGCTCCCAAGTTTCAGAGTAAAACAGTAAAGTCCTTTTGCAGGTAGGGTGGAAAAGTATTAATGCATGAACTGCGGGAAACAATCTGTCCCTGATAGAGGGGTACCTTGGATGTACTCAGCATTTTTTCCCCTACTTAATGACTTTGATAAGTACATAGGGAAGAGATTAAGGATTAATTACCTTTGTATTCAAATTGTACTCAGCATAATGATAAAGCATAACTTTTTTTTTGCAGCCGAAAGCCAAAACATATTCGGTGTCATTCCCTTTCCTTTTTTAAAAAGTCTGGAAACATACTAAATTCTCATGTGTGCCCATAATGTACACATTGAACTTACAGTAAAAGTTCAATCTATTGGAAGATTTCTTGTATTAGGGAGGCATTTCAGGAACTTGAAGAGAATCTCCTGCAGCTCACACTCGGTTTGATGTCACCCTTGTTTTCCTGGCTACCTCTGCACTGTTTCATGTTCCTCTGCTCCCCAGGGCTGTTTGCTTTATCACCTTTCCAGCCAATAGCCCACTAGTTTGAGTGCCGGGCTTCTGGGACAGAGATCATTCTTTGTTATACCTCCACACTTCCTAGCGTAGTGAAGCCCTGACCTCCCGGTTATCGTACTATGCTTAACTCCTAATAATGGTAATCTGACATGCTGGTACAGAATTGCATGTAATAAAAAGATAAACATTTATGTCAAGTAGCAAAACTCACAGCCTTCCTAAATAAGTTGACAAAGCTATTACCACATCTCTGATTGCTAGAAATGCCACAGCTCCTGTACATTGTTGTCAGCCTGGTTGCTGCCAAGAAGATGAAACTATCTACTTTCAAGTATTATGGCCTAGTGTTCTATACCAAGGGTCCCCTGAAAATACTTAGATAACACTTGCTGCTTGCAGGCATCACATGCTACTAGCACACACTGTGTGCTGCTTATCTAACCAGCTGACTGTGGGAATGGTCAGACATTCTCTTGAAGAAGAATCTAAGAGTTATTGGACATCACTGGCATGTTGTCCCTTTGCTACCATCAGAGCAAAGCCCGTAGATCTGATCACGTGAATGGTCTTCAAACATATAAGTGCAAAGTCTGTCAGGCTGGTATAAGTGATTGTCATAGACTGCTTAACCAAGATCATTTTCCACTGAGGAGTACTCACTTGCTTTTCCAGGTGCTGCAGGAGATAGGTAACCCAGAGCAAAGAGAAGGAACAGGATAGTACTGTGTTCAGCTCTGGGGACCCCGACATAAGAAGGACATGGACTTGTTGGAGTGAGTCCAGAGAAGGGCCATGAAGATGATCAGAGGGCTAGGGCACCTCTCCTATGAAGAAAAGCTGAGAGAGTTGGGGTTGTTCAGGCTGGAGAAGAGAAGGTTCCAGGGAGACCTTACAGCAGCCTTCCAGCGCCTAAAGGGGGCCTGCAAGAAAGCTGGAGAGGGACCCTTTACAGGGGCACGTAGTGATAGGACAAGGGGTAATGGCCTCACAGTGAAAAAGGGTAGATTTAGATTAGATGTTAGGAAGAAATTCTTTACTGTGAGTGTGGTGAGACACTGGAACATGTTGCCCAGAGAAGCTGTGGATGCCCCATCCCTGGAAGTGTTCAGGGCCAGGCTGGATGGGACTTTGAGCAACCTGGTCTAGGGGAAGGTGTCCCTGCCCATGACAGGGGGGGTTGAACTAGATGTTCTTTAATGTACCAGTCCAACCCATATGATTCTATGAAGATATCCAAATCTACTCCTATTAGACCTCTACAAACACGTTCAACTGTCTGGTGAAGTCCCTTAGTGTCAATTGCCACTCCTATGAACATTGGAACTACTACATTCCTTGGCATGGCAAGTGCACTCAACAGCAGCACAGACAAAGAGAAATGGCTTAAATCTACTTGCCTGAGACCTGTGCAGGTGAGCATAGACTGTGCCTATGCTTGTGAACAGGTCAGTCACTAGAGGCATGCATGTTGACCATTTCTTCTCAAGATCCCACAGTCTTTGCCTGTGTTGATGATAGAGGACAGGACTTGCAGAACTTTGGGTCCAGAGCCCTGACATTTAGATTCAAGAAGCTTGCTTCTTCCAGAGAGCTTAGCTGCTTTATGGAGCACACTTCGATCGGGCTAACTGCAGTTCTGGTAACAAGGACCTAAATTACATAATCTTGTCATTTGAGTAATTTATTTTTGCTGTCACTGGACAGGATACTGACATATCCTTGCAGAACAGCCTTACAACTTTGTTTCCATACATTAGTTTGACTGAGTAGGAGCAGCAGAAAAAGGAGATCTCATTTCTTAACAGAGATTAGAACAACTTATTGCTGCCCCTGGGACTGTGAGCTCATCTTTGAGTTAGCTGTACTAATTAGCAACATAAACTCCTGCTTCCCTTATGAGATTGGTTTGCAACTGGATTTTGACAAGAAGCTCTGACGGTCACGTAAGTAATATTCTGAGGGACTACTCGGGATGATGAATTGAAGTACTAAAATACAGTGCAATTCCTAATGTGAAACACTTAATGTAAGATATTGCTTGCTGTGAAATGTCTTTCGAAGTGCCGACTTTCATGCTCTTTATTTCACCATCTATTTTTAACAAATTTCATTCTTAACACAAACATTTTTCCCATAGTCTCTTTGAATTTATGTTAGCAGGGTCACACTGCACAGAACATGCCACCACCACACAACTGCAGCATTTCTGGCAATTTATGTTAACTGTTGTTTGAGACGGCTTCCAAGCCACCTGAAGCCACCTCCTATTACACTTCTGATATCAAGAGATCTAGCCCCATCCAGGTCCAGAGGTTTTTCAAGCTCCTCCGCTTCCTGTGAGATATGTAACCACCCTAATCCCCTAACAGCATTTAATCCCCGAGTCATTCCCAGTGAAGATACTTCGCATGCTTCATTTGTTACAGAAGCACAGCATCACTAGAAAGAGCTAATGCAAGTGTATAACACTTGTAAATTGTTTCATTACCAGCCCAATATTATTCTTTAATTATTCTTTAATCCCTAGAGTCTCAAATCATGACGTTTCCAGTTCTCATAGTTGTAACAAATGATCACATGACATTTAAAAATCTAGACAAACAAGAAGTTTTTAATTTAAATCTCATCTGACTTTTATAAAGAGAATATTGTGATTCTGAGTCCTACTGTACAACTAGTAATATTTGGATTTGACACACCAGTTATCATAAAGCTTTCCCAATGTTTTTATAAATGTGGTCTTGTCTTGTTTTCACCAAATAGACAGCACAAACCAAACCAAGACAAACCTAACTTCCCCGATATTTAATAGCAACTATATGTCCTCAAGTACTCATTAATGACCTCTTTCAAACCCAGACTCAGATTTGTCGGTCTGGGGCAGCTCAAAAATATCAGACCACCTGCTGCAGCCTTTCCAGTTAGGAGAGGTGGCAGGAGTGAGCAAGGAAAGGGAGCTCCGTCTCATCAACCAAAAAGTCACACCTGTGTCTGAGCAGGTATTTACAGCCTTGCTACAACAGGAGAGGCACAGCCACAATGTAAATGTATATGATCAAGATTATACTTTTGGCACTACCCTTCCTTTAGGTTCCTGTGTAGGTCTGTAGAAAAAATATAGCTGACCTACAGAAATCACTATGCCTGGGTTATACGGATGTCTCTTAAGCATCAACCTTACTTGTAAAGTTTGGTCTGTAAAAAATGGAATTTAAAATATCCCTGTACTATTCATATCAATGGATTATCACCACGAGAGGTGGTCCAAGCAGACAGAAGGATACACACACACGTGCCCCCCCTCCAAAAAAAAACCCCCCCAACCCCCCCCCCCCCCCCCCAAACCAGAAATGTCTGTAAATGTCTGTTATTAGTTCAGTTGATGTTCTGAAGGGAAGGATCTGAGAAGACCTACAGCCATGGTTGGGGATAAACTGGCTGATCGTCAGATCTTCAGGACTTCCTGACCTAGTTTGCCTTTGTACCTTCAAGAAGGTACAAGCAGGTGAGAGAAACCCATCATGTTTCAGCAAAAGCAAGTTGTATTATGTTTACTCAATGCAAGTGTAATGATTTGACACTTATGGAGAGCTTTCATAGCTTCATGTTAAATCAAACCACAAGGAAAATGCTGTCCATGTAACAATCATGAAAGCAGGCAAGGCTTCCCCTTTTCAGATTTGTCTTCAGAATAAACACTTCATGATAGCTGAAGAAATGTTAACACTTGTAAGAGAGAAAATACTGATGTTCAGAAAAGAATGTGAGTCAGGGTGCCTGTGTTCTCTTTCCTTTTAAAGTTTACTATTAAATCTGTGGGGCTACCAGAGCACTTCAAGAACACTTAACTATTTGTAATACATGTATTATTTACATGTACACACATATGTGTGTGTGTATATATATATATAAAAGCATCTATAAATATATGCTATCTATATTATCTATATACATATATATGAATGTAAATATTAAAATTATATATAGGCATATATAAATGTAATGGCAAAAATTGTTTAAACATTTTCCTAGAACTTTAAAACTCAGTATTTGAAAGCTGCTTTAGCCATAGGATTTCCTTCTGGAAACTGGAAAACTTTTATTATTTAGGTCCTTCTACCACATCCTTTTTTGGAGGTGGAGGTAAGAACTCTGTTTGCATGGCACTACAGGAGATGTCTCAGGAGTAGCTCAGAGCAACACAGGTAATTTCTTGGTTTTTCAAGTGATCATCACCTTCTCTGCTTGCCCTCAGCATGCCTCCTCATCATCTCTGCCATGCATGACCCTACATATGTATTTCCACTGTTGCATTAAACCCACAAATGAGTTCAGGTGTGTGAAGTCTTGCTTGCCCATGGAAACACTCTGAAGGGAAGGTACCTCTGGTCTTGGTGATGGCAAAGGAAACTTTGAATAATTAGGTAGATGTATCCTCTGACTGGTTCTGCCCAAAATTGTGCAAGGCAATATTTTGTACATGACAAGTCACTTGGGAGCTATTTCCAGGGCTTAGGGATATGTGGTTTTCTCACCCTCTGACTGCAAAACTGGAAATCAGTATCTGGGTTTTCACCTTGTGTTGTCAGGATTATACATTTCCCAGTTAACCCTGAAACCTCTGAGATGTTGCACTGTTGATTAAAGTTTGCATTTACAGGGATGCAACTTTTCAGGCACCTTCCAGCACCTGAGACTCTGTCTATGTCATATATAACTGCCAGAGTGTGAGTTTTCTCCCTTTATACAATGTTTATATGTTGTTGGCACAAAACCTGCTGGCCCCTCAGACACTGCAAATGAGAAACAAATGGAAGGAAATATAAGAAACACAAAATTATTTAGACAATTATCTCAAATATGGAGGTCTTAATGACGAATCCTAAATAATTAGCAAAATGTTGAAGAAATGGATGAAAAAGAGATGGACTCAGAAGAAGAATCTCGGTACATCAGGAAATAAAGTTCATGGAAACTGTGTGTGTGTTATTATGAAAAATACCATCTGAAATGAAAATGAAGATCAGAATCAGAAATTCAGATGCTTGGAAGTTCATTGTAGAAACCTCAGCAGTGCCTGTAAGGTCCCAAATTCATTGAAGGGACAGCTGTTTGCACAGGAAATATAGACAAAAGGAGGCCATGTGGTGGAGGGCACCATCAGATCCTGCAGAGCAAAGACATCAAATGGGGAAAACTTAAAGCATCCTCAAGTGGCATTCTTTGATAAGGGAAAAAAAAAAAAGGTTGTAAAACATGAGGAAATTAATTGTTCTCCTTAATTCCCTAAAACATTTGAGGATTCAACCTGTAGAACAGATAAAATAAAGTGTGGATGACCTGAAAGAAACAGAGCACTGTAAGAGTCAAAAAGACCACCACCACCACCATCCCACCCCACACCCCACCCCAAACAAACACACAAAGCAATTTTTCTAACTGGGAAAAAAAAACCCATTTTGCTTTGACCTTTTCCTCACCACTCAGACACAATAGCAATAGCTTCTATATATAAACCTTAGATGCTCTTCAGCTGTGCTCAACCAAAGGATATTTATTTTAACTCAGAAAGGCTAGTGGTAAAAGAAGTAGGGGATATTTTATTTACACAGTGATAAATTAACCTATGGATAACTTCTTTAAGGATAGCTCTAGGAATGACTAGGATGCAAAAGCATCCAGATGGACTTTTTGACCTCCTTTGTTAAAGCTCCCTCCAAGGTATCTGCTGGGCTTTTCAAAACAAAAAGGTTGGAGGACACAAAGCTTTATTCTCACATGTTAGTCTTGAGGCTAGAAAAGCTTCTGCATTTATGCCCTAGCAATGTTTGCCTCCAGTAAATCTGAAGTATGCTGGGCAGCTGTGGAAGGAGGGAGAAAAACAAAAAAGCCTTGTGTCTGAAACATTAGTGTTTGTGTGCATCCTACCCTGTACAGCTGGTCTGACTCAGCTCTGAGAAGATGCTGTGCAGCTGTTTCTCTGGAGCAATACCTGTGGGCAAGCAGCAGCAGAGTCCAACATCTATGTACATCTTCCTGATCTCCAGAGTTCATTTTGTCCCTGCTCTGTCATCTTTAATCATGAAGCATTAGTCTTTTTCTTACTGGATATTCATGTGCATATGTTCAGAACTTACAGGGCCAATCAACCATTGTTCCAGTTTTCCTATTGATGTTTTTCTTGCAAATCAGAGCCCAGGGACTTGCCACAAGCTCAGATTCCATCTTTTCAAAATTGATTACTTCTTTGCTAGGACACTGTTTACTCTACTGCAATTGTCTAAGACTGGGTTCGGCTGGTGCAAACCAACTATATCTCTTCTGTGGAGCTAAGGCAGGGTTTAGCCTGTGTACTGTACAGCTCTGGCAAGTCAAGGCAGATGAGATGTCCCCACTATGGGGCAACTCTGCTGCCGCCTAGAGAAAGTGGCCCCAAGTCCAAAGTGGCAATAGCAGCTTGAAGAAGCTCAGAGAAGGAGGCTTGAGACTAAACCATCTCATCCCACTCTGATGAGCTCATTCAGCTGGAAAGAAAGGGAATAAAGCAATAAAAAAAAAACCCCAACAAAATAATAATAAAAAACCTATGCATTCCTATCTCAAGCATTTCTGTCTGAAGATAGGACCACTAGGCAGCTAGGCACTGACATACCATGCAAATGGAAATAAGCGATGGAATAGAATATTGGATATATCACTGGAATGATCAAAGGAATATTTTGAGAAAAAATGAATGAATCTTCAATGCCCTGAGATTTGCTGTTCCAAAGTAAAGCAACAATCCCCGCAGAATAAATGGTAAGGTAAAATAAACCCTAAGGTAGAGTGGGATAATGGTAAAATATTTCTCATGCTAGAAGGTTCCAAAATGTGTAAGGTAATAAATTTTCAAATGGTTTGAGTGTGGAGAAAAAAGCCTTATGGCAAATGAACCTTGAGAGGAAGAGCAGCAGAACCCTCCACGGCAGTAGGAGATAGCTGTGACCCCTTTTCAAGCTGAAAGCCATATGGCTTAGAAATAAGTGGAAATAAATGACCAAGTCATTAGGATCCCAGTGAGACATGCAGCAGTCTCAAATGGCAGTTGATCTCCTGTGGTTTTACCCACTGATCTTGTCCACTGCTGGAAAGAAATAAATCCAATGGCTGTGCAAAGTTGTGCGTCTCTGTGCATCTTTCAGATACTGTGTGTGCATCATCACATCAAGTCTATTAGTATGAAATTTTAGACATATTTTTAATTCCAGGGCTTTTAATGAAGATTCATATCAAAAGGGAAGTGGGGATGAAAAATCATAGGAAGGTCATTGCTGTGTGTGAGCGGAGAGAAATGGTTGGGAACTCTGTTTGCCAGGCACACCTGCAGAAAGCCTCTGCCTTTCCCCACCACACAAGGCAAGGTGAGAGAAAAAATATATAAGCTCCTTCCTTTCACCTTTTGAAAGAAACTCGTGATAGTTTTTTTTAGCTAGATTATGCCACAGTCATTGTGCTTATAAGGACTACTTTTCTAATGAGGCAACAAAGGTCAAAAGAAATTAATAGCCAAGATAAGTTATCAGTCTGATATAAATAAAGCAGCTTATAATGTTTGCAGTACCCCACAATCTCCAACAGATAAAGGAGTCTAAAGCTAAAGGAGAATTTAAAAGGAAGCCGATATTGGGAATATCTACACTCTGAAGTTCTCTTTTTAAGCAGATGACTGGGCCACAGTTGCTGTTTGTAGTTGTCACTGCTGAAGCCAGTGTCGCCACTGAAGCTTAGAGTAAGGCATCACTCACTCAATACGGCTCAGTGTCTCCCATTCCATGGCTGAGATGTGATCCACAAGCCTACATGCATGTCTTCATACAACAGGGACCGCATTTTAATGCCACAAGTGATACCACAGTCCAGAAACCACTGCGTAAGAGGTACATTACAAAGATCTCCCTTGCCTGCACTGTTGCTTTCCTGTTCTTCCCAGAACCCTTCTTCATCTTAACCCTGCAGACAGCGACATCACTACTTGTTTGCCTTTATAAATCTCCAGGCACCTAGATTCCTGTTTGTGAGTGTCTCAAAATGTCAAAGTGGCTCCTGCCTTATGTGATTGTGCCCCCCACATAACTTTATTAGTTCTGCCTAAATTCCCTTGGGAACCTGTTTCAGTAAGGCACAGATCATCTGTGTTGTAAATTATATCTCATGCACACAGACAGCCCCCCCACCCCAGCCTCTTGAAAGAGGTGTCTCTGGAGCTTGGATATGAAGAAGCTGAAGGCAAAAGCCGAACCACTGTGAGGGGTGAGTTTCAGGTACAAGTCTGCTCTCAGCCCTTCCTGCTGATTAGATGCTATCCCAGCTGATGGGTTTTCACATTAATCATTTTCAGGATCCTAATTTACCTTCATGAATGTCATACATGTCTTAGGAGCTAAACTTTGCATTCCAAGCAAGGAGCAAGACAACCAGAAATGTAATTGCTAACAGGACCCCATTTCCTTTGCTGATGCTCCTCATGGGAGCTTGATCTCACAAGCCTTGCTTCAGTGAAAGGGGGATGAACTGCCAGTACCATTTCTATCACTTTCCAAAACCGTAGCTCTCCACTAGTCCTATAAGTTTTAAAACCATCTGGCAGATCGGGTGATATACAAATACCAGCGTAATTTTTGCTCTAAGTGCTTTAACTTGTGTTGATAAAAATATTATGTCTTTCACAATCACCTCTCTTTGTTGATGAGTATTTTACCACAGTAAATCATTCATTCTCAGTTGCAAACTTTTCCAGACTCCTCTTAGACAGGCTAGCTGGGATTGCATTTTTTCCCTGCATTTCAGTCCTAAACTTTAGGATCATTAAACATATTCAGCAACGACATGATGCATTTTTTTCAACAGATAATTTATTTGCAACAGTAGTGTGAGATACAGTAGAATACAAGTGGGAACCAGATAATTGTGTATTTTTCAGTAGATTATTCCAAAAGCTACATATGCAAATTTTAAGTCCTATAACATTAGTTCTGTTATCATGGTGACTAACATTTCAACAATAAGCAGTCTTGTGGAAAAATCCGTGTACGTAGTTTGCTTTACCTCATTTGTCCTAAATTACAGACTGCAACAGTGTGATTTAGATCATGTAAGTGGGTAACAAGTAGTTCAGTCTATATATGCATCTTGTCTATTTAGTAAGTCCTTGAGAAACTCACATACACAGGTTGATTTGAGATACAAAAAACTTGTGCATGGTGTTTTCATCTCTCACCTTGGAAAAAAAGGTTCACAATGTAAATTCTCAGATATTATATTTAGATTAAAGTATTGGATAGTGTAAATGTGTAACACAGACTGCAGATAAAATATTGTAGAGCACAGCAGAAACTGCTCTGCTACCAAGCACTAGAAAGGTAGAAATTTGAAGGCCATCTAGCTTTCCAAGCAGATACTGTGGCAATTAGTAACAATCAGAAATAAAACATATTTTTGAAAAGCTCATATGCATATACACCTGATAAGCCTACACACTGCATAAGATGGCTCTTACTCCTGCTTCCACGGAATGAATGAAAGATACAGCTCCCAAATATTTCAACAGGAGAAGGGTTCTGATGACAACTCAAATGCTGGAGGGTTTCTTTTTTCTTTTTTCTTTTTTTTTTTTCCCTCCTGAGAATAGTCAGAATCTGGGTGACAAACTCCTCAGCGTTCCTGCAACTCGAAAGGTATTTGTGTGCCTCAGTGTAACCACCCTTAGCTTCCATCCTTTCTTTTCTGAAATCCAGTAATTAACTACTTTGAATATGTTTGTTACGGTACAGATACAGAACTGGAAACAATTGTGCCTTCATGGATGAGTGCAAGACTCATCTGTGTTTTTTTAGGACCCTGGAATGACGACATGCCTGGCAGACTTCCTGTGATCTCCATCCACTGTCATAAACAAAGGACATTTACCGTTTCCCACCCCAACCAAAAAACACTTTACGAGGACACCAAGTTATGTTATGAGGTACTGTTTAGATCTGAAGATCTTTAGGACATAAATCTCACTCAAACAGTATTAAAATACATATTTTAAAATCATATTAAAGCACAAATATTTCCAATCCATGACAAAGTCTTATTATTTAACCAAATGTGGCTATTGTACAGCGATGATACCACTGCAAAACAACTTAGAGAAGCACATACCGCTACATGTCAAAGCTAAATCAGATCCTAAGCGATACTGAAGAAAAACATTCCCTTACATGAATGGTGATCTCTCGTGGTGGGGCAGGGTGTGATGATGGCTGCTCCTAAAGGTTTACTTTAGAGTGGGTCAATAAATTTCAAGTTGAACATGTCTCCTTCCAGAATTAAGTGTCTTGCTGAAAGGCTCTGATTTTTGAAAAAACACAGTTGAAGTCCATGAGAGAAGCCATCAGGCCCCAAAAAAGCTCGGGATCGTTTCCATTGCAGTCAATAACGAACTCCCCCACGAGTCTTGTTATGTGGGAGCAGAAGTAGACCTTGCTTTTTCTGACCAATGGCCAGTGGCATGGAAACATCCTTTAATGTCTAGTGATCTCTATTTTACCTTCCCTTCTTTTCCCTAATTGTTTCAGATGCCTCAGTATCTTATCTCCGATACTCTCTGAGCAACAAGTTCTCCTGGGACTGGTTCTGAGGTTTTGCCACACTTCATTAATACAGAGTGTTTCAAGGAAAAAGATCCTCCTAAGTGAGGTGGGTGGTGCTGTGCTCACACTATGCTCACCTCAGCAGCAGAATCAGGCTGAGTGAGGAAAATACACATCAAGCCATTTGTGTAAAGGACCCTTAAGCATAAAACAAATCACAGCTTCTTATTTAAATAACACAGTACCATGCAAAATTCACAAATTAAGAGCTTCTAAGGACTGTCTTTAAATATAAAAATGCAAACCTTTGCTTAAAAATCCACCACTGCTATATGTATTACTCTTTACTTTATCTGTTTAAGCCATGCAAAAGGTTTAATGAAAGTGTCCCTTTAACAAATGCAGAATCTGAAGAAAAAAAAAGAAAAAAAAAGGAAAACAAAGAACAAGAAATAAAAAAGCCAGAACAAATGCCTAGGCCAAAAATACCCCCACAAGTTTTGATCCTTCTCATTGAACCTATTTAGCAAGGTATTTACCCATCTGAGCAGAGATAGTCAGGGGTCTAAACACCACATCTGTGTTGCCCTTCCCCAGCAGATTTAGTCCTTGCTGCAGGAAGGAGCTCTTATGGGCAATTTTACCTTGTCCCTTGCAGGTCCCTACCCATGCTGACACCCTTGAACCTTGATGCCGTCACTGCAGGGAGGCACAGCTAAGGACAAACATCAGCCATTCTATCAGACCTAACAGGCAGCCCCTGCTGTGATGCTGCAACAGGTATGTGATGGGGAGCGTGTCTGGCAGGAGGGCTCACGCATCAGAGTGGGGCTGTCGTTGGGTCACCCAAGGAAGCCCTGTCCTGCACCTGCGTGTGCTACATTCTGTGCCTGGGTGGAATAAGGGAGAGATCACGGCCCAGCTGCAAATGCATGAGGGAGTCATGAATCTCACACTCAATACAGGGAACTTGTGCCACACTAACAGGCTTTAAGAGAGGAAAAGTGAAACTTGGAAAATGAGTATGGCAGGGCTTGCTGGGACTATACAGTGCTGCAAGTTGGGATAGTAGAATAGCCCTTGGATCACACTGCACAGATTTGAGGGTAGCAGTGGTTTATTATCTCATTAGAAACATCTAATTCCCTGTAATAAAGATTGCATGTAGAGTGTCAAAGAACAGACAAGGCTATTACAGTCCACAGTCAGGAGTAATGCTTTTTTTCCCCACTTATTGCTAAATAGGCAGGAGTAGCTTTTCAATTTCAAAATAAAAACTACATAATTACAGTAATAATACCATGCTCCTGACTGCTCTGCAGCTGCATATTGTAAAACTCAAAGCCACTGATCAGAAACAAAAGCAGTAAGTCAGTAACAGCTTTTCAGAAATGTTCTTCTAGGGTGATTATGTCTGTCAAAATACTTCTATGAGGGAAAGACTCATTACTGCACATATCTCATGTCCCCTTCTCCCTAAATACCCTGCAAGTGCTTGCATGTTTTCCTAACAACAGATAAAGAAACCTTTGCCAGAGGTGTAATTAAGACTATATGAACACTGGAACAATCATGGATCCCATTCAAATAGGCATCAGTTACAGCAAAAAGCCAGAAGCAGTCATTTTTTTATCATCCATTATAAAAAAATATTTCCCAACCAGTGTTTCAATACAGCTAAATGTTAAAAACCTTCTACATTACTAATAAATTAAAACCCCCATATCTCCAACCATCTTGTAAGAAAGTAGGTAAGTAATTTAAGATTTAGTTTACATAAATTAGCACAGAGATGTGTATTTGAACAAGTGCACTGAAAACAGATATGCCTTCTTGTCTTCTGATATCTCTCGAGTTATTGAGTAACAGGAGGGCCTTTATATCCTTTGTACAACTTGAGAGTCTGCTAACACTAAATGGTCAATAGTCAAACCCCAGGAGAATGTTTCACCAGATAGACAATGACAAAAGGGACCACGAAGTACGGTCAAATGCTTTGCAGCATTATTACAGTAGACTTCAACATTCAATTTACCGTGTTTACTCTTGGGAAGGGATGAAGGTAGTATATTTATACTGCAAATCACATAAGTGAAATTTGATGGGTTGGTAGAGTTCTTATTTTTTTAACCTACTAAAGTATCAGGTTTTCAGAGGTAGTTCGAAAGGCAATAGTGATGTACACGATTAAAAACCATACTCCTTTGCTTGACTGTGGATAAAACTCTTAAATACTGTTGGTGCTCTTCCTGAACCTTGCAGAGGACACTAAATGGATAAGATGTTCTAACTGGAGCTGACAACAGCCAATTAAGTGTCAGAAGAACAATCTGATAAGTAGGTCTTCATGTCTATAGGCATTTCCCGATATGTCTTAACTGTCAATCTGAATGTTAAACATCTCTATCTCATTATTGACTGATTTATTGAAGGAGAACGCTTTCGTCTCTTTTGGACTTCGGGGTTGCACCAGAAAGAAGGAAAGGAAAATACTAGGACCAGCGCTTAATTTGGAACAATAGACAGGGAATCCTAATTATAGCAAAGTCCTAATCTTTCAACTGAGCAGGTGTATGGTTTGGTGACACCACTACCATGCAGCTTCCCACACCATACCTTTTAAGAAATGGTAGATGCTCAGTCTAGAGGAGATCTGTTTCTTTAATAGGTGGAAGGATATCTGTGGATGTGCTAGCAGGCTGCTCTCTGCTTTCAGTGCTTCTTGCTAGTCATACAGAAGACAACACCTCGCTGGATGGATCTCTTCCCTTCTTGTCCTCACCCCTGTCAATATCAATCACATGAACTATGCCAGATTTCAGGATCAGGTCATCGGTCTCCACGTGGCTCCTGTTATCGTCCACCTCAATGTACTTCCCTTTGGATGGCTGGGTAGCCTTACTGAAGACATCTTTAAAACGGCGTTTGAGTTCAACATCTGGGCAATAGACGTACTCATAAAGAGCACCAGCAAGGACTGCTCCTATTATTGGTCCCACCCAATATACCTGCAAAAAGAGGTGAAAAAAAGACAGGCGTTAAGCTCTGGAGCAAATAAACAAGCCAGGGTCTCAGAGAAAAGCATACCACTACAGACTTACCCAGAAAAGTTTCTGCAAAATGCCCTGGCCCAATTGTTAGAACCAACTCTCCAGAAATGCAAGGCCACATGGCTTTCATGAACGGGGATGAAATATGCCATCATACCAGTTTAGGAGGCAGAGAAGTGTAACTGCCGTAGGTTTCACAGAAGGTGACCTGGAGCTCAGCAGTTAAGTGACTGCTCTAAAAATCACATATGAAATAGGTCAAAAGGCAGCCTCTTAGGTAATTAATGGCATCCGTCCTAGGTTGCTTTTTTTTCTTTCTGCCTCCTCCCAGTCTCTCTCACATATATTTCATCCCCTTCAAAAATAGTCACCCTGAATCCAGTCACCTAAACCACCTTGCATCCATAGGTGTGTCTTTTCCCTAAAATCTCCTCTCATGCCAGTATTTAGGGAATCACCAGGACCCCGTGGAGCAGCGTTGAAGAGGGACCTATGTTGACATGTCAGTGAGGTACAGTTACTACTTCCCTGATGCCTGAAAAAGATTTCAGTCTACAATGTTCTGGGGCAGACTGGCAGAGCAGCAGCGAAGCTATGGACACCTTCCATCGACAGACATGCAGACATCCTCTCTGGCTGCCCGACCTCCTCCTGATACTAGAAAGCAGCTTTTGCCCCCACTTTATGGAAGATTTGAAGATTTAACTTATTTTTTAAAAAACTTTGTCTGTAAGACAAAAGTAGAGGTTCTTCATCATCCTTATTTGGATCAACCATAGCTATAGCATTTCTTGAGACATAAAAGATCCTGGTAGAGTCATGTATGACTTGTCAAATAGAGCTCTGTAGGCAAATACAATATATAGTTGCTCTGGCATAGCTTTCATTTTAAACTAGCAGGGATAAGATGATTAAGAAGCAGGCACACATCTTCAAAGGAAATAGTTTTGTCAAGTTTTACTGATCCATCTCTTTCCAAGAGGCCTCCTCTAAATTTTCATCTCTTGTTGCCAACCTTAGACAACATACATAGACTGTTTGCTAGATGGTGCATGAAATCAACACCAATGTCGAAAACTGATTTTCTTTCTGCATTTTCACCCAGGGTGACACTGAACTTTTAAGGAAACAGAATCTTCCCTAGTGTATAGACAAATACTACTGCAGTATTTCAGACTCACATTTCCAAAATCATCCAAATTTGGGTTCTGATCCCACAGAATCTAACAGGCAGTCACCTACCTGATTGTCTAATTTGAGTAAGTACATACAACCGACACACACAACTTTGTAGGGTACCTATTTATTTCAGCATGACGTGCAGCAGATCAGTAACATTAGTAGGTGCAGAAGCCCACGGGCTTCTGTCAATGGCATGCCAATGTCACTGCTCTGGAGGAAAAGAAAAGGCCATCTTTCCAAGCAACTGGGACAGTAGTTAAGCTTCTCCTACAAGTTTCTCCATGGTACATCTGTTTATTGTTTACAGCTTCAGTTATAAGTTCTAGGCTCCTTCAGAGTATGGATAATTAATCTTGTGAAAAACTACAGCAGTTTTTCGTATGAACAGCCATTCACTGACAACTGGGTAAATCTGCCTCAGTAGGGTAACACTTGGGAACAAAGTTACACATGGTATCATGTTTGCAGAATTGGAGCCTTAGGGCCTGAAGACAATGCTATTTCTGTTATTAGCTGCAGTGGGAGCAATGTGGGCTTCATACTTTAAAAATCAAGAAAATCCTTAAATGCACTGTAATATGCAGCTCTTACAGTTAGCATTGAAAGTGTCCCTAGAAGTGCTTTCCCTGTCTATAATTAGGTGAGGCTGCGCTGCAATCCATCTCTCCCTTATAAAATGTGAATTGCTTTTTAATAAGTTTAATAATGGGATGCTATAGAAAATCACTGCATCATTCACAACCTGTTTATCAAATTGTTTCCTGTGCAAATACTCCTAGTTAAGCTGACGCTTTCAAATTGAAGCAGGTAACATCTGGTCTGGTCTACAAAGACCAGACTGCAACCCCTTCATCTCTCACTCCGGGCATTCACCGAGGCAGGAAACCTCCCCGGGGAACCAGATCACAGAGGGTCCCTGCTCTCATTTTCTATGTCTGCCCCAGTTTGCTGCAGAACCAGGTGAAACGTGAAGCTGACAGAATTACTTCCATAACTTCTCACCAGCGTGACCGGGGGGGTTGCAATCTGCCTCGGAGGATTTTTCTTTCTAGCAGTTCAATTCTTTCAGTCTCACTGGATTGCTTTTTTTTTTTTTTTTTTTTTTGGTTTTGAACTTTTTGTATGGTTCCCTTTCTACCCCAGCTACTACCTCCACAAAACAGCCCCCGAATAGCAAGACGCTATTCCAATGTGCTGCGTACTGCACCACAGTCCTGGGCGAGGAGTGTAACTATACCTAAGCCTGTGGCAGGTCAGCGCCTGCCTTCCTCAGTGATGGTCTCTACGGGACATCCTGGGATAAATAACTAAAAGCAAATGATGCATGAAAAATCCTGATAGCTGTTTGTCGCTATGGTGAAGGACTCATGAAGGCAGAGTTACCCATTGGTTTTCCCATCTCCCCATGATGACAGCAGGTCCAAATGATCGAGCAGGGTTCATACTGGCACCAGTGTAATTGATCTAAGGCAGAGACAAAATGTTACCTGTTATTAAAGTCTTGAAGGTAGTTAATCAATTTCTGTTAGTCCTTGTACTATGGGACACCCTGGTTTTGTATGGCTTCTCATCTTGACAGCAGGTATTGTCACTCTCCTGAGTCTTACCACAAAATTAACAAAGTCATCATGTAAACAGGCAGAAAAGTTCTCATGCAACACCCTACCCAAGGGGACCCTCCTGCTATTCCAAAGGTTTTTGGTGTGGATCCATGCAGAATATAGCAGCTATACAGCTATAGCAGCTATAAAGGCCACAGAAGTTTCCATTTACTTCTGAAGTAGTCATAAAGGGAAAGGGGGTCTATTTTTTAAGGAGAAGCCATTAACTTACAGCAAATAAATGCCCAATTGCAACAGAAAATCCAATTGCTAAAGCTACTGAACCAGTGACATCACTTCGTTTTGAATCACAGCTGGCAAAAATAGTAAAAACCAGCTGGAATGTAATTATCAACTCCACCAGGAGTCCATGGCCAGCGGAAAGATCTCCGTGTACCTGGAAGAAGGGAAAGAAACACCGGAAATGAAGAAAAGGTGATTTCGTAAATCAGAAAGCCACCACAGACATTAATTGTATTTCAGTGACAGTTATTTCTAAATGGTACAGAGTGAAAAGCAACAATGAACTTTTAGAGGTACAGATTCCCCTCCCACACTTTTCTCCTCCTTTTTTTTTTTAATTTTAAATTTTTTTTATTATTTTGAGAGCCATGGAAAATTACTGCTGGACTGAGAACAGAAGGCTTAACAGTAACATCCAACAAGAACTTCAAAGTTAGACTGCAGAAGTATAGTTTATTTTTACACAGGGATTTGCAAATGCTGCACTTCCCCTTCACCATTTTTTTTCTTGGGAGCACTGTAATTTACTATTCAATTATAAATTCATTAATTAGCCCTGACTTAATTAATTTAAATTTCAATTAAAAATTAAGCAGTGTGCGGCTCAAGTGCATTTTTAATAAGTCCTGCAACAGGGCTAACTGATGGCATTCCTTATTAGTTTAGAACAAAGCTGAAATCTAAGCCACAATCTATTTCAAAAGTATGTCATTTTAAGTTGATGTTTTCTCAGCCCCCACCATAATGGCATAGAATTAATTTCCCCCTCCCCAGCCCATATAAAAATGGCATTTCACGCATATATTATTTAAATTTTGTATGTAAATTAACATTACCTGCTGTCATCAGATTTGGGGAAGTTCTAGGAAAAAGAACTTCTATAAAAAGAACAGCTTTAGATATTACACTGCATAAACCTATCCTAAAGAGAGCTTTAAGCCCTGTCTAGATGTTGTAAATAAACCAGCAAGCTCCCGAAATCTCTACTTGAGCTCTCTTTATGCTGCGTGACACTGATTGTATGTTCTTAGGCTCTAAGTCTAGTTGAAGAGCTGGAGGAGAAGCGATTACCGCAGTGACTCCCAGGCCTCCTATGACGCTCGGTGGTGTGACGAGGTAAAGGATGCCTGCGCCCACGATGGCTCCCAGGCACTGCGCAAGAATGTAGAAGACAGACTTGGCGAGGCTGATCTTCCTCGTGCAGACCATTGCCACGGTCACAGCAGGGTTAATGTGGCCTCCGCTGATGTGTCCAAAGCACTGCACCATGGTTGCAATGCTGAGTCCAAAGCAGAGGGAGATAAGGACCATGTCTACAGGCAGGGGCTTCTCTGCTCCACCCCAGTTGATTGTGGAGCCCAGGCTGAGAAGTACAAAAATGAGCATGGCCAAAAATTCTGCTGAAACAGCTTTCCAGAAGGGCTGAGTCCAGACTCCTTTGAACGCTACCATGATGCTCTCACACTTACACAGACGTCCACACTTACTGGAAAGAAAAACAAAGCTTCATAAGAAGTCACCAAGTAAGCCTTATGCTCTCCTGTTGGGGGTTGCTATCCAGCAGACTATCCAGACAGAGAGAAGGCGGCAATGCTGAGTATCCTCAGGCTGGGACGACCACAGATTGCACTTTCAGAGCAGACTGCCCTTAAAACATAACCAGTGTTTTGAGTGTCTGTAGGACAGGGGGTAATTAATGACCCCTTGCAATAAGTCTGTCTGTATAGCTTCAGGTCACAGAAAGCAACTCTGTATCTTCTGAAGTGAGTATGAAAATAAGCGTATTCTTCTATACCAGCTGACATCTGCCTGACTTAGAGTCTGTACATCCCTTCAACATACAGTGGCCTGTTGACCATCACATTCATTAAATCTGTGGGTATCCTCTTTTTCTAAGCAAATCTGTACTTTTCAACAAAACAAATTTGATAATTCAATAAAAAGCAGTATCTTAGTCAAGCCCTAATGGTTTTGATAGCAGTGTAGTGTTAGGAGGTTGTCCTGGGAGGTGTAAGAGAAGTTCTGTTTGTTTGAACGCTCACACAAACCCATATTTCAACTTATATTTATGCAAAGAGCAGTTTCTTCACTGTGGATGTAGAGTAAAAATTGAATTCAGCCAGAAGAATAGATGCAATCCTAAATTCTGAACTTTAAATCCATCACTCAATCAATAAAGCACTTTCTTTTGGGCTAAGGGTGCTGAGTAAGCTGTGGAATAGAGCAATATTTCTGCATGTGTGGTGTGTAGAACTGTGTGGCACAGAAAGAAATGTCTTGATTTTCTTCTCTGTCTGGAGAGTGTATTTATTAGTCTACACTGCCTTCCTGATGAGTTACAATTTTGCTAGATGTTCAGATACCTATGAAAGTGGGTCACCAAAGAAAAGTTATTTGTGATATTAATAAATTAGGAGAATAAGCCAAAAGGGAAGCATTTTAATGAGTTTCTAAGGAATGCTAACAAGATTCTTCTCTAAAAACAAAAGCAAAAAACCTCCAACCCCTCCAAAAAGTAGAAAACAAAAGAAAGAATACTCAGCTGCTACATTTGGGAACAGAATTTCAAGTGGAAGACTGATGAATTTATGCTCAGTTATCTAAGGTAACTGAGCTACAATGCATATTTAATGTCACTTACATCAGAAAGAAGCATAAAAGGCATGTCCGCCCTTTTCAAGTTATTGCAAGAGGAATGGTCCATGAATTTCTTAACAGTTGCAGTGAGTTAGGGAAAGGCAATTTAATCCTGTGACTAGAGCAAATAATTTGTTTCCTTGTCTCATTTCTTATGCTAATTTACTGCGTATTTTGGATAGGTCATTTGAACTCTATCTCAGTTCTCTAGACTCTCAAATGAGAGCAAGAATTACATTATCTCCTGCAAATGGTTGTTAAAAAGTGTCTGTGAAGTGATCGGAGAGGCATGAGTGGGACTTGCTCTGCTGGAGAAGAACTGAAGCCAGAACTCAAAAGAGAATAAACTCATCTCCAAAATCTTCTGATTTGGGTCGGACTCGAGACAAACAGAAAGATGTTTTTGTAAGATCTGATATTAACAGTCAGTTAACGACTATCTAGATGAGACTTTTTGTTCAAAATGGCTCCAAAATCATTGCCTCGCCCAACACTGAAGCTCACAGGTATTCGGTCATCCTTACCTTTGAACCCTATGCCCCGATTCTCACTGAAACCTAAAGGCTTACCTCTGGCCCTTACTACTTCCTCACTAATAATTCATTTTAGTGGCCTGAGAAAAGCTCGTTTTCACAGGGCATGTCCCAGGTGACATTTCATACAGGAATGAAGCATATCCTGGAGCCCATGGAAAAGAAACCTGCGTGCACAGGTAAGGGAAGCAGCACTCATCCACCCTTTCACCCCCATCTCAGTTGGGATGCAACCTGGATTTCCCTGATTTTTTGCTTGCTAAGCAAAATGCAAGCCCTGGTGTTATATTCCACACTTCTGCAAAATTTCCAACCACCAAGGGCACTATGGGGGGAATGTAGGTTTCTGGAGCATGGGAGAGACCTATGGTCACTCCTATGTCTGAGTGTCCCTGACCATCTCTTTCTGTATGCAGAGAACAGTGAGATCTCCAAATTAATTACATTCCTTCATCCTGTAGAAGTGAGCAGAAAAGGGTGTTTGGTATCAAAATCGTGCACTTAGCTTCCCTCTAGCTGCGGAACATCTTGAAAGAACACATTAAGAGTGAATGTATGTACAAGAGGGAGATGAGGATCCAGGAGATCACACCTTCTACTGAACTGCTGCTGGGATTGTCTAGAAGGAGGCTGCTACCATTTATGAAAGGCAGATCTCGTACTGCTTCTCCAGCTGAGAGCACATCCCATCAGTTCAGTCAATACTATTTACAGCCCTGAAAATGCAAAAATGCTGCATGCAAGCCAAAAGCGTAACTCAAACAGAGAAGCTTGCTTATCAACATAAAGTTTCTGTTGGTCTAAAACAGCACACTACGTGGAAAAAAATCAAAATATTAGAACTATACATATAGTCAGCCATACTTTGATAGTTAATGATCTACACTTCTATTTTTAATGCATACATGTTTCTCTGAAGCAGCCTATTTTTCTATGATTTCAACATCCAGCAAAATACCTAGCTGTCATGGCCAAATTTTTCTTTCAAACTGCACACCACCTTCTCCACTGTAAAATCCTCTAACACAAGCTCAATACTGTGTTTGAGCCCTGAGTACAGGTTTTCATTTAAATCCGAAGGCTATCTGCAACTTAGAAATCAACACCATCTCCAACATCCATTATTTTTTCAGCATGCATTTAATTTAAAGGCTTGAGATGAGACAGTGGTGTCTGTGCCAGGTCTGCAACCAAAACTGGGACTTCCCAGCAACTAAGATTGGCCATCAAAGTTGCAAAACAATTTTTTGGAGGGGTTGTTGATTGTGGTTGCTTCAGATAAATACAAAACACAACAGAAAAATAGAAAGACACTTTCATGTTATGGTCAACATAAATTTGAACTGTGGTCATGCTTGGAATTCGCTGGTCTGCGCTACGCATGATAGAGTGGACTGTGTCTGCTAGGATGTAAGGTGGGTTTTTACAGGTCGCGTTGCCATCAGGGCTGCAGGCATGGTTATGGCTTCAAAGCCGTAACAAAGTAAACAGTAACAAAGGCTTCCAGTGCAAAAGTCAAACGGTTTTTTTAAAATCCTTCCTTTTCTAACTACTATCATTTCAAGGAGCAGAGCAAACGGCCTGGATGCGGGCTTGCAGCCAGCCGCTCCACACGACACTACTGTCACACACAAGTTTCGTGCGTGCGGCGGCTATTTACAGCGGCACCTCCGCAGCAAGCTCACGTAGCTCCCGACCTCCGCCGGCACCGCGGGCTGGAGCTCAAATGGACGTCGGGCACCCGCTTGCCAGCGTGGGGGGAGCAGGGCGACAGGCTGTCATTGCGAGCCCAGTGCACGGCGGCAGGGCTTGCTTGTCACCGCTTCGCCTCATTTTCCACGGCGCTGTTGAATGAGGGACTGACACGGGTGGATCTGCAGGGGGTGGGGAGCGGAGGTTGGGAGTGCGGTGCCGCAGCCCGGGGGCTGTGCGGGAGCTGGGCTTTCTGCACGCACGTCTCTCGTCGCAGGACCGCAAGTGGCGAATAAAACGACGTTTTAGGGTGCGGACGAGGAGAGGGGTTTCCAGCCCGCTGCACCCCACCTCCCCCCCCGCCTTTGCACCTCGCGTGTTCGAACGCAAGGACGACCGAAAGGCTGCGGTAGCGCCTTCGGGGAGGGGGAGCCCGGTGCCCTTGGAGCCATCCCTCGGTGCAAAACGTGGGGGAAAGGCAGCACCCCCGAGCCCCCCGCCGAGCGACCCGGCTGCGCGACTCCTCGCCGGGCCGGACAGCCGGGGGTTCGGAAAGGGGCGCCCCTCCCGCAGCCGCGCACCCCCCTCCGCTCTCCCCGCGGCTTTCCCGTAAAGTCACCCTCGGTTCGGGTGGGCTGCCCCCTCCCGCCTGCCCGCCAGCCCGCCTCCCTGCCCTCCGCCCCCTCCCTGCGCGCCCCGCGGAGCGCCGCGCACTCACCCGCGGCGCGGAGCGGCCGCTCCGTCGCTCATGCCTGCCCGGCGGGCGCGGGTGAGCGGCGCGGCCCGGGGTGGGCCGGGGGCGCGGGCGGGAGGGTGGCGCGGCTCCCGGCCCGGCGGCTGGCCAGCGCCCGCCCGCCCGCCGTCCCCTACCTGCTGCTCCGGCCGGCCGCAGGGGACTCGAGGAACTGCCGCCGGAGCCCCGGCCGCGGGTCATTTGCGATCATGTGAATATGCAGATTAATTCAGGGGGTTCGCGGCTGCTTATTAAAAGAAGCAGCCAGGGTCGAAGCGAGCCCACTGCGCTGCAGCAGCAGCGATGGGGAGGACCCAACGGTTTCTCCGTTTCTTCTCTGCCACGCACTGTGGAAGGAAAAAAAGTCTGAGCGACTCCACAGCCGGGGAGCTTTATCCACCAAAAATTCCTACTAGTCCCTTACTAGGATGCTACTGGTTATGAAAGAGGCAAAGAAGTTTTATTTCTTGGAAGTGCTAAATTCAGCAAAGTTTTGCCTAGTGTGGGAAGCCAATGGAGGCCACTGAAAAGAACTGTTGAAATTAGATTGTGACGCTGTTGAGGAAACTTAGGTGGTCCTCACCTTGGAAAGAACCCGATGACTCTACAGCACAAAAACAATCCGATGAAAAAAACAGCCCTTCACGTAATAAGAAAAAAACCGAAGTTGCCTAAGTTTCCAGGCACAATTACTTCATTAGGGAATGCGTAGAAACTGCCTCTTGGAGAAGATGGGTGAAAATGGGACAGAGTGTCTGGAGAATCCTTTTTCTCCACTGACTTAGACCTTTGCATCCAATACAAGAACCTGCGCATAAGTTAGGTAGAAAACATTTTAAGGGATGTGTCGCAAGTGTCAAACGAGGTTAAAACAGCATGCAAGAGAAACTGCATCTACCGCTGTGTATCCATGTAGCAACAGAGAAAGAATCAAAGTTTGGCATGATGATCAGCCAGCCTGTATGGGACACACTGTACCAGCTAATCCTTCTGACCATTAGGAAACAGTGAAAAATGTGAAGGACTGCTTTGGGCATGGAAACCCTGGACAGAAAGTCCTCTTTTAGCTTCTGCTAGAGGTTTGTAGGTAATAATTTACACCAGTGAAAAGCAAGTATAATGTATAACACTATTTGTTCTGGATGACCTCGACACATTTTTACACACAATAATAAAAAAAGTAATGACCACGTGTTAAATACTATCCATCACAGTTTATGGTAAATGCAGGTGATCATAAGGTACAAATGTAGGTGTTTCTCTCATGTTTGCCTGCTCTTCCCCTATAGCCATGTTGTAAAGGATACCAAGAGACTTTCACAATTTGCTAGCAAAAGAAAAACAGCTGGCTGGATGTTTTTCTTTCTCATTTTCAGGCTTCGCTTCATTTGCTTATGTTTTGAGCTTAGTGTAGAGGGGGTGCAGCCATCATTACACAGCTCCGCTCTTTCATTTGGCCCATTTGGTTTTTCAATCTATGCTCTTCACAACCTGCTACAGTGATTCCAGAAACTTCAAGTACTGTCTTATTGACACATAAGCCAATTGTATACTTCGTATACTCACAGATCAACATTTTCTGTTGCTGCTGCAGGAGGGGTTGTTCACAGTGAAAGAATTTCAGTTAGAACATTCCTCTACATACTTTTTGTCCCTGTTCCCTTTTCCCCTCTGCCAGGAATTACTGTAAAAAAAGCTCCTTTTTAGTGCTCTGCTTCAAACACCTGTGGCTTCCCTTGATGTGGCTTGAATGTGCCACATCTTTTCCCACCTGCATTTGGCAAAGTCATTATCTGATTATTTCAGCCTTCTATACCACGGCTACTTCTGTCATACAAATCCTTTCCTCTGGTGTTCCAAAAGCTACAAAAGGCACCCGTACAAACCTCAAATTTCTTTCCAGTTTTGGAGCTGGCTCTTTCAAATCAGGGCTGAGTTTGCTTTCATAGCTTTGCCCTGACAACACACTTGTTCTTTGTCACCTTGCAGGCTCTGCTCCTAAGGCCCACTTGCTTGTTCACAAACAAAATTCGCTGAACAAAACCAATAATTGCTTTTCCTTTTCTTGCAGGTAGCTTACATCTGCTCTTTTTGATCTGCAGAGCAGGTCAGTGCCACACGGGGAAGCCAAAACATTAATGGCTTCTGTCACCGCTACCGTTCTTATTGTGATAGATATTCTGGAGGATTAGACAAAGGTTGTGGCCACATAAACAGAGAAAGGCAATGCTTCAGGCACAAACCTGGAGGAAACCGCACTGTGCCAGCTCTGATCAAGCAAACAGACAATGTTCTTTTGGAAGCACAGAAGACAAGGAAGACATCCCTTGAGATGGCACTGAAAAACAGACAGATATGTCAGTGTTGGGAGTTGGGACCACATAGGTTCTTTTTTTTTTCTCTTATTTTTTGATTATATATTTTCATCTTTATAAAACCTGGCTTAACTCATTTTGGGCTTCTGCCAAGGACAAAATATTCCTCCTGCTGCTATGCTCAACACAGTTAAGGAAATAACTTTAAAAGCATATATATGAAAAATTTAAAAATGCTGTTAAAGCCCAATCTGTGTCTGAGGAGGGGAAAATGTGCAGTGGAATCCTTTTGTGCCTCTGCTTCTCCTTCACTGAACATTACATCTGAGTTTCTACAGTCATTTTTAGGGCATCATGAATTAAAGATCTCCATGGGAATGTAAGCCATGGTGAGAAGATGCTGCAACATGTAAGACACATCCCTGTTCTGAACATGGACTTCCCAGACAGTTGAAGCGCCCTGGATCTGGGTTTTCAGGTTCGTCTGTTATGGAGGGGAGGGCACGCTGCCAAAGTCGGAAAGGAATGTGCAAACAGCTAATTCCAGCTGAAACAATATGAGAGAGAGAGAGGCAGAAAAACTCCCAGCACTAGATTCTGTCACCTCACTGAATAGCAGTGTGGGAGAAGTACCTACGTACTACACTCCTATGGCGTGTCTCATGGATATCCATCCCGGGCAACTCTGTCAGACTGTGGGGTGTGTCAGACAACACTGAAGCAAAGAAAAGAAAGACCAAAATCCAAAAAAAAGGACATGATTTGGAAGCACTGTGTGTTTTCCCAGTGCCTTAGTTCTCTTGCTTTTGTACCCAGCGGAGCTGGACTGTTCTCCCTTACGTTGCTGTTGTTAAGCTCCTCAGCTCGCTCGGCTCCTCTCTCAGCACCACTTCAGGGTTTCAGTTTCCAAAAGCAATGAGGCTTACATGCACGTACTCCCCCTCTCCCCCTCTCTTTCTCCGGGTCTTCCTGCCCTTTCCAACAGATTTTGAACCCACCAGACAGTTTCAGCTACAGCTGGTGGAGGATCAGAACCCCCAAAGCTGCTTAGGCTCCTGCCAGCCTCACGAACCTGAGTGGCTGCAGGTAACCACAGCCAAAGGGACGCTCGCTGCCGCTGGCAGGAGGGGCTCCAGGAGTATTTTCAGAAGTGTCTGAGTGATGGAGGGACTTAGCTGCTGTTTTCATAGTGGTGCAGACTCCTAGGAGACTGAATTCCTTTGACCTTCCTTGGCTCCAAAGAGTGTTTGAGAGCAGGCTGTAAGCCTCTCAGAAACCATTGAGGCTTGCAGAAACTCTCAGACTTTCTTTTCTGACTGATTCAAAGTTTCATTCTGTTGCCATTAATAAATCCCCCTCCCCTCATCAATTTATGTTTTATAAGTTCGGGTTAAGCTGTGTCTACTAAAAGGATCTTACATAAAACACCGCTTACTGAAATGTGATCTTTGCACATTTCTGAAGTTTTAATTTTCCTGCGGTGTAATCTTGTTACTTAGGTCATTCATTTTGTCATGCCTTGGTATCAGTCTGGTCCAGGTTTGACTGCAGGGCTATGTTCTCCTGACATTTAGAGCAAGAATTCCCTGGGAAATCAGTCAAGAGATTTGACATTGCTGCTGGCCAAGCTCCAGCGGGTTTAGTTTTACTCTCCTTCTCTATTTATTGTGGAATCTGGCTGTCCACAAGTTTCACATTGAGTTCCATGCTAGAGAAGGAGAACTGAAAGGGAAAAAATGGCCATTCATTTGGGGGATTCATTCAGGCTTTTCAGAGACATTTTACAAGAAGCTGTGCACTTAGATGACTACTGAGCTTCCTTAGCCCTGCTCTATTACCTCCCTCAAGAGACAATTTGGATTGACTGGTTTTTCTTTGCTCTCTCTCCCCACCTCAATAGGCAGCAATTACAGTTGGAAAAGCAAAATTAAGATCTAGGTAGTATAGGAACCACCTGGAGGCTTTTCATCATTAGAGGCAGTTTAATTTCAGCATGGCATGGACTGGCCCTGTGCTGGGAACACAGAAAAAGAAAGTCCTTTTTCTCCCCTCCTGCCACAAACTGCCACAATTCTGGTTGCAAAGCTGCATCAG
The DNA here is from genome assembly GCF_023634085.1 of Falco cherrug. NCBI lineage: Eukaryota > Metazoa > Chordata > Aves > Falconiformes > Falconidae > Falco > Falco cherrug. The sequence goes on along the minus strand of NC_073699.1, from coordinate 55,370,206 downwards.
TGGCAGAGACAGCCAGGATTTAGATGAAGTGGAGGGGGGGAGCAGGAAAGCAGCCCTGGCACTCATGTTGAGTACAGGAAAGTTGGGGGAAGAATCCCAGGTCAACTGGCAATGGGGGCGAATAGTAGCTCTCTTGTGGAGGCAGGCAACAATATTCAGCAGCACAGGGCAAGGTGCAGGAGGCTTTGCATGTGCTGGGAGGGACTAACAGCCCAGCATGCTGGTGGTCTTTGTGCTGGGGGTTGTGTAGTCTTAGCCAGTGGGCGAAAAAGATCTGCCTAACTTTGCTAGGTGAGACACTGAAATTTGGTTAAGCGCTCACAGATTTTATTAGCCACAAAAAATGTAGTACTCCACTTTGTATATACCACTGTTGTATGCTCCTCAACATCCAGCTGCTGATTTCTGAAAGCTGTGCTTTCCTGACCTGAGTTGCTCTCCCTTACAGTCCTGCTGCTGTTTCTGAGCTCCTCCGCTCCGAACGCTCAGCCTCTTCCCTCACCACTGCTTCAGTATCCTGCAGAAATGAAGCTCAGTCAAAGAATCATGGAGTTTATGGCAACATAAAGTTTTCTAGTTAACTTTATATATCATAGACCATTACACTTTACCTCATGACACATCTCATGAGTTCAATAACTTTTGGTTCAATATATTTTACAAAAATCACCCTTCCTTGATTTGAAAACTTAGGGGCTAGAAAATCCACCCATTCCCTTGGTAGCTTATTCCCAAGACTAATAGTTTCCATCACCAAAAAAGGTCTTTGTCTCTAAACTGAGTTTGTATCAATTCATCTGCCATATATTGGTTTTTATTATGCTGTTCTCTCCCAGATTAGAAAGCTTCTTGTACTTCTACTGTCTCCCCATGAGGATACTTACATAATGTGAGCAAGCCATCTCTTCATCATCCTTTTGATAAGCTAAGCAGACTGAGCTTTCAAAGTCCCTCGCTCTGAAGAAATTATTCTTTTTTTCAGCTCGTTTGTGCCTTCACCACTTTTTCAACATGCTTTTAAAAATGCATTTTTAATATCGGACTCTCAGCAGGCATATTCTGAAGTAAAAACATTTCCTGTAGCACACCCAGGAACTGAATTAGCCATCCTCTGCAGCATCACGTTGAGGAAACAGTCTTTCTTGATTCTTCACAATAACTCTCAGACTTTCTCGGGATATAGCCCTCGTTCTGTACATGTCTTGGATTGCTCTGAGACATGAAACTTTGCAGATGTTCTGTCTGACAGGGCTCATGCTACAGAAGGCCATCCCTTTCTCAGCCTACTAATTTAAGTTATGCTCAAACTATACTGGCAGTGATTCTACATTTACTTCCAGATTTACTCACTGAGGAAAACCCAGAAGCACATGAAGCCTCATAGTGATTCCTTCAGATCCCTGCCAATTGCTGCCATGACTAGTCCATTAAGTACTTTCAGAGATCTATCAACCAGGTCTGAATACGTTTACCACTCCATGGCCAACGTATGGTCATAATGCTTTAAACAAAGTCACTCAGTATTGTAGTAAAGCCTCCACAAACGCTCAAATGCATTGCTCTGTACAGCTACCTCCATCAGCCAGTGGGTAGTTCTAAAAATTAAATCTGTCCTCTGTTGGTTTTCTTTTTTTACTTTTCCTTTTTTTCTTTTTGGCAAGGCTGAGCCTCAGTGGTATAGTATATTTGACATGTGGCCCAATGCTAGGAATTTGTTCTTTGTCCAAGCCATCCGCTGTACATAATATGAAGATGATATACATAATACACAAATATCTTCATATTCATAGGATTTATACACCTAGTGGAAACGTATGCCATGAATGGGCTTATGTAGCATGTTCTGAGAAAGACAATTTTGCTTCAGAACATCCGGGTTGTCTTTGTAGATTACAATAGCAACTGTCTTCTTAACACTATGTATTTTACAGGGGTTTTCTTCCTTCCCAACATTAATACCTTCTAAAACCTCAGGCTATAAAAGTGAAGATGTTGATCTTTTTTTCTATGCAAAGGTTCATCTTTCATTGAACTAACTGAAAAGCAGGGTCTAACTGTGAATATTTACAAGTTCAAGCTTTTTTGTCCATAAGTTTCTAAAGAAAATCTGACAGCATGTTTTTCTTGCAATCCTTTGTAGAACATTAGTTTCATTTCTGACAGTTTTTCATGTTTACAGCTTGAAAAAGAATTAGACGAAGCCTAGTAATTTGTGATACAGGTGCCATATTTTTACTGGACTAGGAGGAATGTTTTAAACTCAGAAATGGCAATTAGAGTTTTTCAGTCTCTGTTACGACAGAGGCTGTACTGCTTTGGAGATTCTTGTGTTGGCTTAATTGTCAACAAAGATAATCGAGATTGATGCAAAGAAACAAACACTTCTTGCTGTCAACTTCATCTTTACTGATACCAGCTTATAGCCACTGCATGGATGGATGGACGGTTGGTTGGTGAACACAGGATAACTGATCGGTCAACAAAGTTTTGTCTTCAGCTGCTGAGCTCCAGTGAGCATGTTCTGGAAGCACAGCCAGCCATAGAAAATAGTCTTTCAAGGCCCATAGCTCTGCTCCAGTATTCACAGGTATTGGCACCCCACAGGTATGGAGGGTGAGTGGCAGATGCAGTCTACAAAGACTGAATGAAATCAAGCACAGGGCCCAAGAGCTCCCTGGCTTTATGCTACCTTTACACCTCATGTTTCTTTCTAAACAACATTTTCTGATCTAACTTCCATGACTGCCTTCTATGGGCAGTTATAGATTGGCAAGCTGCTCTTTTGCAAAGCCAAAGGTAGGGAAAAAAAGCTGTGAGCTGTGAATAATTAAAAACAGTACTGAAAGACTTTTATTGCAGAAGACTTCGGGGATAATAAATATTTTTTTTTTACTTCTTTGTAGACTTATTAATACAGAACAACCATTTCCCACAGCATTCTCCTGGAGAAACTGCTTGCTTAATGGCTTGGATAGGTGTACTCTTCACTGGGTAAAAAAATGGCTGGATGGGCAGGCCCAAAGCATGGTGGTGAGTGGAGTTACATCCAGTTGGTAGCTGGTCACAAGTGGTGTTCCCCAGGGCACAGTACTGGGGCCAGTTCTATTTGATATCTTTATTAATGATCTGGACAAGGGGATTTAGTGCACCCTCAGTAGGTTTGCAGATGACACAAAGTTGGGTGGGAGTGTTGATCTGCTTGAGGACAGGAAGGCTCTGAAAAGGGATCTGGACAGGCTGGATCAATGGGCCAAGGCCAATTGTATGAGGTTCAACAAGGAGAAGTCCCCCTGTACTTGGCACTGGTGAGGCTGCACCTCAAATATTGTGTTCAGTTTTGGGCCTCTCACTACAAGAAAAACATTGAGGTGCTGGAATGTGTCCAGAGAACGATGAAGCTGGTTGAAGGTCTGGAGCACAAGTCTTATAAGAAGCAGCTGAGGGAATTGGGGTTATTTGATCTAGAGAAGAGGAGGCCTGGGGGAGACCTTATTGCTTTCTACAGCTACCTGAAAGGAGGGTGTAGCCAGGTGGGTGTCAGACTGCTTCCAAGTAAGAAGTGACAGGACAAGAGCAAATGGCCTCACGTTGCACCAGGTGAGGTTTAGATTGGATATTAGGAAAAATGTCTTCACTGAGAGGCTTGTGAAGCACTGGAGCAGGCTGCCCAGGGAAGTGGTTGAGTCACTGTCTTTGGAGGTACTTAACAAGATGTGCGGATATGGCACTTGGGGACATGGTTTAGTGGTGGACTTGGCTAGGTTAATGGTTGCATTTTATGATCTTAAAGGTCTTTCTCAACCTAAATGATTCTATGAACTAATTTTTTATGATTCTCCATGTCTTACCTCTTTAGACTCATCAGTCTTATCTTCTCCTGCATCCACACTTCAGATAGACTGTAGGTAGCCCTGCTATAAGTTGCTGTCCACATTGGATTTTGTGAGTTTTGTGGAGAGAACTACTTTTTTGAAAACAGGTATTGTATTAAATTAGTTTTTAAAATGGAGGCAGACATGGCTAATCATGCCTCGTCAAGGATACAAGCCAAAAAATCTGATCCCTGTTAAAAATAGATCTACCTTTGTAAGAATGCATGCAGAGAAAGGGAAACTTCTGAGAGGTTTATGGTTTCACATGTCCTTTTTTGTATAAGCCAAACATCTACAATCCTCATCTGATTTTCAGTTTCACCCTGTATACTTGACTGACACGAGCACATTTTTCTTACCAGCAGCGCGGCAGAACCAACACGCCAGTGAAAGGGATTCTTTTCAGCTACACGCCTCAGCGGCACCATTATCAGCGAGGCTCCCGCTGTGGCGTGGCCAGTCCTTGGGGTGCGAGAGGGGGCAGGAAACCACCCAGCTTGGTCTCAGCCTGGTCCTCAGGGTTGCAGGGTGGAATTTGCAGAATGGGCTCTTAAAAAATGGTTTTTGACTTCTGAACTGAACCTACTTGGTACGAAAAGCACAGAAGGGCACTACCATGCAGTTTCACAATGCAATTTTTTTATGTCCAATGTCAGAAACTTGTAATTAATCCCTAAAGGTCACCCCGACCCCAACTGCATTGCCTCAAAAAGCTGACAGTGTACCTAAGAAATTGCAGATATTTCCAAGTTTCCAAAATGATGAAAAGGTATAAAATGCATATGAAGTCCTGGTAGCCTGTAGCCAAGAAAGCTCTTTTCTTTTCTTTTTTCTTTTTTTCTTTTCTTTTTTCTTTTCTTTTCTTTTCTTTTCTTTTCTTTTCTTTTCTTTTCTTTTCTTTTCTTTTCTTTTCTTTTCTTTTCTTTTCTTTTCTTTTCTTTTCTTTTTTCTTTTCTTTTTTCTTTTCTTTTCTTTTCTTTTCTTTTTTCTTTTCTTTTCTTTTCTTTTCTTTTCTTTTCTTTTCTTTTCTTTTCTTTTCTTTTCTTTTCTTTTTTCTTTTCTCTTTTCTCCTTTTCTTTTCTTTTCTTTTTTTTCTCTTTTCTCTTTTCTTTTTTCTTTTTTCTTCTCTTTTCTTTTTTCTTTTCTTTTCTTTTTTCTTTTTTCTTTTTTCTTCTCTTTTCTCTTTTCTTTTTTCTTTTCTTTTCTTTTCTTTTTTCTTTTCTTTTCTTTTCTTTTCTTTTCTTTTCTTTTCTTTTCTTTTCTTTTCTTTTCTTTTCTTTTCTTTTCTTTTCTTTTCTTTTCTTTTCTTTTCTTTTCTTTTCTCTTTTCTTTTTTCCCTTCCCTTCCCTTCCCTTCCCTTCCCTTCCCTTCCCTTCCCTTCCCTTCCCTTCCCTTCCCTTCCCTTCCCTTCCCTTCCCTTCCCTTCCCTTCCCTTCCCTTCCCTTCCCTTCCCTTCCCTTCCCTTCCCTTCCCTTCCCTTTCTTTATTTTACCTTATTTTAATTTTATTTATTTACTTATTTATACTCTTATTTTTTACTCAAGTGAGGATGTTGAAGTAGAACAAAGTTTGAGTCTTGGACAGAAAATGGTCACCTGAGTTACAGGCAAGTGTAATTTATTGGAAAGATGGAGAATTGAAGCTACATATAGAAAACAAAGTTAATGTAAAGCAATAGGGATCATAGTATAGTCCAGATATCAAACAGTTAGAAAAATGTGTCAGAGATTTCTATCATGATCCAGAGCAAGGAATTTTTAGACAGGAATCTGTCCTGATTAAACAATGAATAAACAAAATACACATCTTTCCCCATCATTTCTTTGTGTGTAGAATATACTGAAAGTCCTAGACCATTTCAGAAGATTGGGCACACCATTGATTCACTTGGGTTTTGTGATGAGGCCAAAAAGAAAAAGAAAAAAAAAAAAAAAAGAGCCTGGGAAACCCTGTATCTCTCCAGTCTCAGTGGTTTTGTTACTGCGCCAAAATAAGGGGTCAGGGCATAATGGCACTAGAAAAGCTCACTTGCTGTAGATTTTACATAACGAGTTCCCAGCTTCTCTCATTCAGCCTGTGCCTGATTCTGCAACTAAAACAGCACAGAGAGCAGATTTCAGCTGTAAAGATGTCAGTGGGAGAGCTTGTTTTATTTTGGTAAATTGCAATATATTAAGGAAATGCCTTGGTGCTTGCAGGAGGGGTAGGGGGTGGAAAGCAAAACTGAAAATGCTAACGAGTATCTCTTGAAATGTCCCTAAATACCCCCTTTCCTTCTCCATGGCTTGCTCAGAAAGGTATGGGTTTGGCAAGGTAGTTTCTGCTGCTTCCAGTTGCAGTATGGTTAGGGATATCTTTTTATACTGAAAAGCCATTAGGCACCATTTCCTAAGAATCAGGTTCTTCAGCCGCAGTGAGGAGTCTCCCTTAGGGCCAACCTGCTTTTCAGAGGTGCCCTTGCAGCTCCTGTTGACGCGTGGCGGCAGCAGCAGTCGCTCAGCCCACCTGAAAAGTTTTGCCTATCTCCAGCTGCCAGCCTGCAGATTGAGTAGCCTAATGTGTATCGGCTTAAGCTGGAAATTTCAGTCTCAGCATCACTTTTAAACAAAGCAAGGCAGAAAATAATTTGTGAGCCAGATTCTGCCTGGTAACAGCACTTCCATTAGGGGAGTTTCTGTGCGCAAAGGCAGCACAGCTTCCTGGACCCACTGCAGCCACTCGGCTGGAGACAGCTGAAAAGATTCAGGGAGAAATGGGAGAGGGGAATTTGTTGGCAGCATGGCTGAGACACAGAACAATTTCATCTGACTTCAGTTCTGTGTTTGTGTTTTCCCTGCTATTCAGCAGGACCTGCAGGGATCACAAGGATTTTGAGAAACATCATCCTCCCTTGGAGCTGAGCTTTTGCTGTGCTGCAGTCTTAGGGTACTTTCATCAGAGATACAATAGCAAAGCAGCAATTTCTTATTGTGCACTGTCACCTCCAGCCACAATTAACATTTCCCCTTCTCATTAGAGTTTTTTTCCGCTGTCCTTTTTCTGTTTTGTGCACTTTTTTGGGTTTTTTCCTTTTTTTTTTTTTTCCTTCTCTTTTTTTTTTTTCTTTTTAAGGGAATAGCGGAAGTCACAGCAAAGGTGACAGCTGGTGTCTATAGCTTGGAGTGCATTATAGATGGTAACACCATAACTTCCTTCAAAGCAGAAAGATGCTGCAAACCCTTGCCCACAAAGTTTCCCACCAGGGAACCTCCCCCCAAAACCTGTAGCTTGTTCATCATCAGAAGCAGCTGCAGCTGCCCGAACTGCAGACCCACAGACCTGGCAGCAGCCTGTCCCACACAAGCTAAAGAAGCCAAAAGAAAACCTGTGCAAGAGGTAAACTTGCAGTCCCTGAAAGTAGTTCATTTGGAATAACATCATGGCTCTCAACATGCTAATAAAATGTTTACACGCCTATACAGCATATGATACCTTTGCATATACAATACTACCATACTCATTCTCTGCTATAGCCAGAGATGAAAATGGATTTAATCTAAATTCTGTCTGTGTGTACCAAGCAATGGGAACTCTGTTTCTTTAGAAAGTATATATCTTAACACACATTTAACATCTTTAAAGTCAAATGCAGGACTTAAGCTAATTAGCTCCTACTACCATTGTTGAGAAACATCTGGCTGAATATGAGACTCACATACATATATATTGTGTGTGCATGTGCATTTATAAAACATATGCATGCATTCATACATGCATTTGTGCAAGTTTGTAGGGAGGGAGCTGCTATTGTAGTTGAACTTAGCTCTGTGAACACACATTGTTGCTCAGATGAACTGTAAACTCATTATCATTCCTAAAATGTAAAAACCTGTCTCTGTATGTGCCTGCTTTTATCAAGAATGAGCTAATTCAATAGGCAGGTGCTAGTCTGCCTACATCCAGTTTTTACACCCAAGTAACTAGTTTGGAAAAATTAAACCTTTAACATTTAATATCCTCCTAACATATATTTACAATCCACTGAGTGTTGATTTACATCTCTGTGTGCTGAAATACCCAGATAAACCTGCTCTGCTCCTACACCTTTTGTCTCAGAATGCTGTTTCTTGAATGCAAGTTATATGGGATACTTTAAATTTGCAGGTCTTGGGAAATGAGCAGTATTGGGAAGTTCTGTGGAAACTGCAGTTTCTGGAAGGAATTTGAGAAAAAAACTCTTGAGAGAGGAGGAATTTCTACATGATGAGGACAAGACAGATACGTGTGCACAGATGGTGGCTGACAGTACCATACTCTGAGGCAGGCTTATTAGTGCAGCCTCAGTGCCGTGATAACATAGATGTGTTGGACTGGAGCTGGCTTATGCTTGACAGCTGAGATCGAACCAGCAATTGGTCTCACCCACTTGTGCTGACATAGTTAAGAGGGTGGGAAATGTATGCAAGAAGACAGAAGAATGGAAGCAACAATTACATATACTAAAAAAAAAAAAAGTTAGGGTGGTGGCCTTTTTCCCTTTCCTTTCGTAAGGATTTTTTCTCCTCTCTCAGGGTTCTTAATCACATCACTTTCTGAAGACAAATAGAAGAAAGCAACATAGTTTTGTATCAATACAGTCTCCACGTTGTTAGTAGCCTCCACAGAGCCAGAGAAAAAGAGGCTATGTTAGTAGCAGGTAAATCCTGAGAGTCTGTAGCAGCCAGGTAAACTGTGGACTGTCACAAGAGTTGGCAGGACCTCAGGAAGGACTAGGGGGACATGGCCCTGGGTACTGGGTGATGCAGTCCTGGTGGCTGGGAGAAGGCAAGAGTTTGCACACATGGATGAGAACTACCGTTTCTGCAGAACTCTCTAGTTGAGCATCACTTTATTTAGAGCTACTGCACCAAAATAAAATAGCTTCTCTTTATTTGGGTTCAGAATAAAGTGAGACAGCAAGATTCTCACCCTGTCTCTGTCTGCTCTTCCCTGTACAAAAGGAACCGGAGGGGCACTTTTCCCTGCTCAGACAACTGGCACTGGTTTTATGCTGAGGCAGTGCCTGGGCAGGCTTGACAGATGGACAGTGTTTTGAAACAGAGCTTGCATTCTTAAGGCTGCCAACTGCCCAGAACAGAGCTGAATGATGCTCTTCTTGGCTGGAACAAAGCTGGGAAGTCCCCGGCTTCCTCCAACCCACTGGAGATAAAACATAAAGAAAGGCCATGGCCATCTTATGAGTTAAATTCCATACTAATATCTAATTTCTAACCACAGCTATTTATCCACATAGTTAAATGATCTGAGGAAAATGGTACAATTACCTTCAAAGTACAGGACCATTTTACTAGTGGGGAAACTGAGACAGAGAGCAGTTCATGTTTGTTCAACATGTCCATGAAGTTACAGAACTTGGAAGAAGATCCAGGTCTCCGAAGTCCAAGTCTGTTACGCCAGCCACAAGCAGAGCTACATCTAACAAACTAGAAACCTGTAGGACTCACCGCAATTAGCTACAGCACCAAGAACTCATCAGTTCTCCCCCAAAACAGCTATTTTTATGAACACCAAATTTAATCTAAAACAATCTCATTAAACTAAATAATATGACTGGGTTCCTCCACCCACCCACATACACACATTTCAGAAAGCAAATCCATCCCAGGTATCTGGGGTTATGGACAGATTCCTTTTGCCGAGTCAGTTACACACCCCATACTTTGTGTTCTTGCCCTGACCTCTGAACTGTAGGTGAATTAGTTGATATAGGACAGGCACATCTATATTTTTTATAAAGTGTTATCATTTATAGTCTGATTTTGGACATTAGGTTCCAAGGCCAAAGTAATTTAGTTTTGAAAGCATCACAGCAGGTTATACAGCTAATAAACTGGCATGAACATTACAGTTAAAAAGACTCACCTGATGTATTGTTAGCCTGAAGGCACACACAACAAAGACTTTTACATATAACCTACATATACAATACAAAGCTCTAGTAAAATATTTTCCTCTCAGACTTCTGCAAAGTGTTATACTGTAATTTCCATTTAAATTTAAACTACGTTTAAAATTAAAGTGGTGATCTCCAATGACACATCACCAAGATAGAACAGCCCGAGGCAGGAGCAGCTCCAATAAATTTGGCCTTTTGGGGGAGTTACACCAGAGGACATTTCAGGAGGATGTGCCGTGTTTGACTGCACTGTGGCTGCACACCTCTGACTTCCAGCAAGCAACAGTTTACCAGCAGATTTAGATGGGACGGGAATAACTGATGTCTGAGTTTTGCAAGCCAATCCTACCTGGAAAAACAAAGCTGCCTGACATTGGCAAATATGTCAGAATTTGAGAATGCACACTTATGAAGTTTAATTTACTTTTAATTTTAATTTATTTGCATTTAATTTCTTTTAACTTTACTATTAAATAAAAAAGTATAATTTAATACAGATTCATTTTAGAGGAAAGGGAAGTATGGAACGTTAGTGTCCAAAAATCAAGGTTTTGTTTCAGGAGGGAAACATGACTGCCTGGTGTTTGGAAGGGACAAACGAGCCAAGGGAGCACCCTCCTCCCGCTCCAGCCCTCCCACGGCCTCGTTGGAATGCCTTTACAGCACATTTGACTTGCCCTGACAACCGACCTGCATTAGAGAAGTACTCAGAGATCTTAAAATGAAGAAACATACATAACTAAAACACATTTACTGTAATGAAGCCCCTTACAAGAGGCTCTGCATGCCACAGCTGATCTCTGGTATAATTCTAATTACACTGAATGTTGCGGAGTGTATCTTCATTCCTCTTCTGCATATGTTCAATACAATTTTCTGAGTAAAACAAACAAACAAACATCTGTGCACAGTTGTGGAGGTGGGATTTTATACTAGTTTACAGTGGATGACCTTCAGTTTTTGTTTTCGCCTACCAGTCTAACAAAATATAAGCCAAGTTACAGACCAAACTCACACTTTGACCTTTTAAAATTTACTTTTAAAAATAGAGGTTATCTTTTATGCTGCAAATTATGCCTTTATCTCTTATAATCCCATAAGTCAGATATCACAGTCCCACTTCAATTATGCTAAACTCTTATGTTAATTTTAAATCATGTAACTTAATTCCTGGCAAAGCAGGCTGGTGATTTTCAAAATGTGGTTAATGAGGCAAAATACAATCTAGATTCTGCTACTGAGATCATCTGAATCCCTTAAGTCACTGAAGATGACTGTGGAGAGGCTCTTCTTTACAAAAGTCTGGGTTAGATTTTCAAAAAATGAATTTTTAAGTGCAGTTAGGGGCTATGAAATTTGAGGTTGAGCATACAAAGAAGTTAAATTACTTTCACTAGAGCCATAGAACAACAGTGAGGCTAAAACAATTACACTTCTGTGCACATACATGCTTTAAAGGCCTTAAGTAGGGTCCTCCCCTTTTAAATCACAAATGCAAACCATACCAGTTTTTCAAGATGACAATCCAGGGACCTGATGTCTATGTCCATGGATGCATGCAAATCAATGTCATTTTCTCTCTCATTTGCAGAAGCCAACATTTGTAGTAACATCTCTCACACACACCCCTTGACTCAAACAATAGCTTTATCTAAAACCCATTAGTAGATTAAATCTTATGAGCCTGTACAGCTTTTTCAATACAATTACAACCCCACAGCCCCTGAATCTCTGTTGTTTCCTGATCAGATAGGCTGAAAGTTTGTCACTAAAGCAAGCTCAAGGTGAAACTTAAGTTTTTCAGAGACTTTGTCATTTACTACTATTTATTTCCCTGAATTAAAGAATTCATACAAAACATATATAAACTGGCCTCCATTCTTTATTAGCATGTTAACCTTTTTTTCCTCATATGTTTTTTAGAAAATACTGGTACACGAGCCTTTTTCATTTCTGTCAATTAACAATTGACATATAATAATTAGTACATATCCACAACAGACAAGAATAAGCAAGTATATAGACATCCAAAGGTTACCATCCATTTATTTTTTATTCAACATCTTCAGTGGCCTCCCTACAAGGCAAGAGAGACTCATTCAGGATTTGAGGTGGGAATAAATACTTACAAGAGCAGAGGATCTAGACAGCTCCACTGCACCCATGGAAAAGATGCTTTTTACACCAACATCAAATCCAAGTGAAATCTAAGGCAGTTTTCACGAGTTAGGAGGTTTGACGACACAGAATCAAAACTCTGGCAGGATCTGCTCTTTAATGTCCTAATACATAATCCCACTTGTGAGCAACAGTCATGAAAATGCATGGCCAAATTAACAAAAAAAAATGATGGGTAGAGACACATAGGAACTGGGTAACAGCCGTTACCTAGCATGGTGCACAACACTGGAGCAGTAGCGTGCTGGTGTCCAGCATGACGGTGGCTGCAAGGAACTACCTCTCTGCCCTCCCCATGGTGCCCCGGGAAGAGCAGTGCAGCTCCAGTGCTCTCTACTCTGGGATGGATCCCACAGGGAAATCAGGAGGAATTTCTGCCAGGGAAGGTGTGAGTCAGACACCATCTTGAGTCTAAAGGGCAGATTTAGGGACACATTTTTCATGGGAGGAAAGACATGCATCGGGGCAGTTCAGTGGTTGGATATCCTGCCCCAAACGCTTCTGGTGTTAACATCTATGGGTCCGTCTAGGCACAGCAACAGCTCACACAGGTTAACGGTGTGTGCATTTATCTATCCAAGGCATCCCTGCACCCCTCCACACCTCATGGTGATGATGGCTTGTGGGGTCTTTCCTTCTCCTCCTCTTTGCTTGACAGCCCCAGGGAACACGCTGGCTTCAGCTACAGGTACTGCTAGTCACATACAGCACCCCCTCCCACTTGGGCTGCTCATTGTGCTTTTACCTTTCTGCCTGGGAGCGACTCATTCTGCCATGAGGAGAGATGTGCAGAGTCTGCTCAGTTACACACTGGCACCATGGGGGCATCTTTTTTCCTCTTCTGAGGAGAAAACTCAGGGAGAAACAAGCAGCAAGGGCACATAGGAAGTGGTCTCTCCTTCCAGCAGGGACCCACAATTACTTCTGTAGAAGGACTGAAGCTGTACCTTTGTCCGAGATGAGGGAAAGGACAGCAATAGCACTAGCCATGAGCAGTGGTTGGGAACAGAGGAAAAGCACATTTTACTTGCATCAGTTTCCCACCAGGCTGTTTCTTTATTCTGCAACTTGCTATATCAAGACACTGGAGCTAGATGCCCCAGCCCACTCGGGGAAGCAAAGAACAGCCGTCATCTTTATCTTGGAAGGGCATTGGGATTTCTCCCAATCCATTTTGCAGAAATTTCTCCTCCTGCTCCTCGGACATCCTGGCCACCTATCCTACAATACCACGTGCAACTGCAGGTTGCAGGAATGACCGCGTGGATTAGTCAGACAAGATTTGAGGGAGCAGAAGGAAGAGGAGGATAGAAGGTACCTTTTCCTTTTATAACCAGGACTGTGGGACAACTACCTCTAGGACAAATCATCAGTACTCATCCCACCACATAACACTGCACATTCACCCCACCCCTGGGGTTTGGTGGCTTCTAACAAGGCAGGAAGGACAGCAAAACACAGGTGACTTCAGGAAGCTCTGGGGACAAAACCAGTCCATGGGTTTGGGAGGCAATGTATAACAAACACACCTGTATAACAAACTGCTGGGAGCTGGGCTGATGATCAGACACTGGCAGAACAAGAGCGGTTGCAATGGTGTTGCTTCTTAGTACAGACCTTAAAATGTCCCACTGCTACCACCCTAAGGCTTTGCCCTATCACCAAAGATCAAGACTATCTTGAATTTTGGGACCACAGCATGCATCTTGTGGTTGACTCCAGTGTAAATTAAAATGCTCCTTTTAATGTATGTGGCAGTTCTCTGAAAGGAGGGTTGTTTGTTGACTCTAGTGCATCAATCAAAATGGGGCGGTGGATTGGGACTTCAGATCACAGGCTACCCAAATTTATTCTGCTCAACAGTTTACCTGCTATGTTATTTGTAGTTTTATGCATTCATGTTTAAGATCATCCTTCAATAAAAACCAATCACGTCTAAAACCAGCTACAGTCTAATGGTAATCAAATAACCAAGCCTTGCAACTGAGAACACTGCAAACATTTTAGAAAATTAGCCGATGCTTCTTTATTAATAAGTGACAGAAAGTAAAAAATACATTCAAAAATAGTTCAAAACCAATTTCTAAAGCAGACACACCAGAAAAGAATCATGCTACTCTGAATGCTTTTTTCTTAAACCATTAAAAGAACATTAGGTAAGCTAATGCAACAGCTGGCTGCGCTACCACTTCCACAGTATAACCCATAATGGTAAAAGCAGCTTTTTCAGGCATTTTAGTGCAATTTATGCTGTTTACAGGTCTTTTTTTTGTGCATTTTCCTATAATTTAATGTCAAGTGATATCACTCAAGCTTATAAAATCCCCACTAAGTCAAGACAACTCCACTTAGCAGTAACTTTGTTTCCTTTCAGGGCTAATATCAAAGTAGTTGTTTTGAATCCCAAAATGATTAATATCTAATAGAAGCCTGAAGCTATTCTCTGCTATACGACTGGTGATGTATAATTGAACATTAAGTAATCTAAGTAATAGAAATCGTAGGTCAGCTGTCTCTCCTCCTCAGACAATTCCTTTAGGTATTGCCTCACTACTTCTGCACTTGTTCTCTCATCAGAGGAGTGTCTGTCTTTGAATTTAGGAAACTTCAGCTTGTCTGGAGCACCTACCAGCCGCAAAAAGTAGTTGGCATCTTCTTCCAGGGTTTCAAACTTTCCTATAAAATCATAGTTGATGAGGCAGGGATAGCAGAGCTTACTGACTTGCTCCCAATGAATATCCATTCCTACTGGGCGATGGGAATCTAATAGATACTGGATAAACTCCTTGAACTTGACTCCTGATCCGGTTTTCAATGCCTCTTCATTTGCATTATGTCTATACTTCTTAATTATTGCCTTTCCAAATACTGGGTGATAATAGCTGTTTGGATGTTCAAACTTATCCCTGAAGGCAGACACCAGTCTTTCCATAGGATCACGTACAAATATAGTCTTGGTGTATGTGTTCAAGCGTGTGTATATCTCTTTTAGATCGTAACTGTCCAGTTTCCTTAGATGCTTTCCATAGTGCACATCATCATGGGAAATGTTGTGTGCTGAAGCAGCAAGTCCATTGAGCACCATAAGGACCCTTTTCCAATTGGAGCAACCTGCTTTTGGCACTTCACAGTACAGGACCTTGTGTCTGTCCTCAACATAAATTCTTGACACCAGGTGCACAAGGTGGGATTGCAACTTCTTTCTGCTGTTGTATTTCTTGCAGAAGTCATGCAGGAAGGACCTGCGCTTTTCCTGGGTGCTGTCCACATCCTTCCACTTGCCACCTTTGACTAACGTCTTGTTTAAAGGGTGCGGTGCAGGAGGTAAATACACCCCTCTGAACTGGCTGAGAGGTGGCTCGCTTATCTTCTGCTGGCCAGACAGTTGGCTCACTAAGGAGGCAGCCACCACACCAAAAGGGTTAGCCTTGACCCGCCAGTGTGTGCCACCTGGGATGGCCATCTTGTGCTTACTGAGGCCAGGAGGAGTGCTCCTTCTCCATGCTGCTCTCCTTGGCATCCCTAGAGGTGGGAGTGTGAAATCCTGCAAACATGGAGAGGAGAAGAGCTTAAAACGCAGCCACAGCCCACCCCAGCCCATTCACACTGCAATAGCAGCAAGGATGGCAGTGCACGCTCTTGACCAAGCCACAGTTAGTAGTACAGTCTTTTTTGAACCACTTGATGGATACATCTGATTCAGCAACAAGCTGGGCTAATTACTGAAATACATGCTTCTGAAGCTTACCTGTTAGCGCACAGTAAGTCTTCTTACAAAAATAAATAGCTTACATCTTAGCTTTCAAGAAATCAGCAGAGGTTCACACAAGGAGGTTGACAGTCCTGGTAGGGGTGGGCAGGTGCTTCTCTCTACCAAAGATGTTTCCCCCTGCCACAGCACCGGCTGAGTTGCATGGCCACTAACAGCCCTCTGGAGCGTGCCAGCAGTCATGCCAACCACTCCCGGATCTGCTTCCAGTGCTGTGACTTTGAGCAGGCCTTGTCCCCCAGTGGTGGCAAGGGACAAACCTAGGGCTCCCACTGACATCAGTAGGTCTGAGTGGGGTACAGTGACGGATGAAAGCCTCCCTCCAAAAAGGTCCTATTCCTGCCCCTCTACAGACAGACCATGGAAGTGGGATGCATTGGATCGCATGTACATACAGGTGTTTGCAACACAGGCCTGCACCTGAGCTAGCTGTCTTCACAGCTGATACAGCAAAACAGGTGCCTCTAGAGCCTCTTCCATCTGACTTATTTAAACATCAACATTAATGACATCAACTCACTAAATATCAACTAGTGACCCTGCAAAGAATGTGAAAAGATGAGACTTTCCTCCCAAACATCTCTTGCAATGTCCCCGGCTACTGTGCAATCCACAGGCTGCAGAAACAGCAAAGCGCAGATCTGTGTTTTGCTGTCAAATTCTTCAGGGTCTTGTACCATGCAAGCTGACTGAAGAGTTTCTTGCAGTCTGGGTATTTCTGCTCTCTCATTCCCAAGTGGATCCTTGTGTGTCTGCTAAGGCTTGTAGATTTTTTTTCTGCCAGTAGGCAAGCCTGCTGCATTGGGACATCTACACAACTGCCTATTTTCACGACACTTCTGGAGAGGGGGGGATGCTGGTCAACAGGTATTTAAACATCCTGTTGCAAATACCAGCTAGCCAAATGGTTAGATGGACACACATGCACAGACTGTCTGACTGCTTTCGTTAAATCTAACTTTTTTGGAAACCTACACAAAAAGACTCTTCTGCCATAAACTGATTAAACATTTACTGGAAAGTTGATTTGTGGACTGGCAGACCATAAGTGTGGATTTGGGGGGATGGGAAATTTCATAGGCTGACTCAAGGCTGTTAAAATTCAGAGGAATAATGTAAGTAATGGTAACGCATGGAACACAATTTTAATTCCCATTTGAAATAACAGAAAAACAAGCAGTTCCAAGAAAAGTTAGCCTATCTTGCAGTGTAATAATTTCCAATGACAAAAACAAAGCTGGGGGATCAGGCTATTCTGTCTGTATTGCTGCAAACTGCTGACAACCAGGTCTTTGTTTTCACTGGACTGAGTAAAATTATTTTTGTATTGGTGAAAGCAAATAAAAGAACAGAGCCATGAAGGACTTGTACATCTGTGAGAGAGGGCATGTTGGTGTTTTTAGAGATGCAAAAGGATACTTGAACTCTTTCAATTTGACGTGGTCCTTTTTTTCTAATATAATTTGTTTCTTTAATTCTGTTATCTAATATTTCATTCTTTAAAACAAACAAACCAAAAGTCCCTAGATATTTATCGCTTCTGCTCTAGGACGGGAAGAATTCAGGAGCGTAGCTAGTGTGTAATAACAGAAAGCAGTACTAATAGTAAAACAGGGGATGACTATCAGCCTAATGGGAATTTCAGCATCACAGTGAATGGCAACTTACAAGTGCTACTGCAGAACTGCAGACTTATAAATAAAAATTAAATGCTTTGATCTTAAAAGGAACACCTGGAACTGAAAAAGGTGAAAATGAAAAATATGGGATACACAGAATACCAGGCTCAACAGAAGTAGGGATAAAGTTATACTACAATGCTAAAGTAACCAAAGATTGTAAACTCATTGGTGCAGCTCTGGAGAATTTTGTATTTAGAAGACAGTTTTCAGTGGTATGTGACTGCACTGGTGTTCCCCAATGCAGAGAAGATTGGAGAGCGCAGCAGTATCTCATGACTTCCTACGGTATGTAATCTGAATTTAGCCGTCTATTTCAGGAGGTATTTCAGTGCAAAGACACTTAAACCACCTGTATTTCAAACTAAAGCCACTAAAATGAGACCTATACTTCAGAGGAAAGTTCAGCCTTCTGGATTCAGCCTGCAATCCTGAACTAGTGGATGATGCCTTGGTTCCACCAGGCCAGGAGGGAAAAGGACAGACTGAAAGGTGTGTGGCCTTGATTTTATTCCATTTCAAACAGTCTGCCTGGGATCTAGGACCAACCCAAGGAGATTCCAGAAAAGGATTGCCTTTCAGTCTCAGAAACTGTTAATTCAGCTGTAGGAACTGCTACTGAAGGATTTTTCATGGAATTAAAGACTTCTGAGAAGGATGGGCAGAACTATTCAGAGAAATTTCAGGTAACACCCTGAAGGAACAGCATATGCACAGTGGGACTCACTTGAAAGGGGCTCTCTCCAAGTGAGATGAGGCAAAAGAAGAAAGAATGTATCAGGAAAAAAAAGTCCCATACAGAAGAAGAAGAAGAAGGAAAAAAAAAAAAGACCTAGGGGAAAAAAAATTACACAGGAAGTTCTGACAACAAAAAGAAGACCTAGGTATGTACAATACTGTTAGCTGCTTCCTCTCTCCTCTTCCCCTTCTCATTGAGACACATATCCCATTGTGAATACAACAGTATTGGCTAGTAAATGTTACTATAAGCTCCACAAGGGACAGTGTGCTTGCAGTCAATGCTGGCGGTAACTTCCACCATGTAAGAACAAGAATGGATAGTGATAATTTTGAAAGGTGTAAATGGCTGTTACATTGCCATGGAAGTTTTCCAACTCAAAAAAAAAAAAAAAAAAAAAAAAGACATCAAATCTTCCTATACGCTTGCCTGAGTAACTGGGTTAGTAGGTAGTAAAGGTGAGATGAATGAAGGGATGAATCAAGTTTTACTTTTTATAAGAAATGTTTAACTAGGAAGTTTTCATGGGAAATTAACAGAAATTGTTGAATAGATAGTGCTGCTATATTTCTTAAGGAAAATCACCTGACAATCTGGCATATTTAGCTGCTACCACTCTTATGTATGTGACACACCTGAAAGCCACACACTCTGAAAGGATTTTCATGTTTTATGATACTAGGTTTACACAAAGTGAGGTGCCGCCTTTGGCTTCCTCTTGTTGCCAGTGACTTTTCCATGCCCATTTTATAACACTTTAAAGATCTGAACATCTCCATGTTATGTTGATTTTTTTCACAGCGGGAACAGGAAAACAAGAAACCTGAAAAAGTAATAAACATTTTTTAAAAAACCTTGTCTTTTATAGCTATGTTCCTAACAGTCCACCCCACAATCTGCTGAGCCCGATTATTTTGGAAAATGTCTGAACATACACCAACAACAGGCAGCACGCACATCAATCACTAACTCTGGATCCAGATCTTCCCATGCAAAAAGTCCTTATCAAACTCCTTGATCCAAGTGTCCCAAGTGCAGCGATGGCTACTCATGGTTTTCTAAAGAGAGTCAAGTATTGCACTCTTGCCAAGAATTATGCAGAGTGCTTTGCTCTCCATTTGTATTAAAACATTTGAAAGGTAGTAAAAAAATGGCCATGAGCCCAATTTAGAAGAGTAGGCATATTGCCTCTGTTTCCCTTCAGCTAGGCAGAAACGGAAGACAGATTTAAAAATTAGTTTAAATACAAGGGAAAAAGGAATGTAACTGTTAGTGTGGTGTTTGGCTACTGGCAGACAACTCAGTGAAGCTGCTGAAACAAAGGGCATTTCTGAGTCATTAAGGGGTTCATGGATTTGTTTTGACATTTTTATTGCTGGAGATTCCCTTCTCCTCCCCATCCACAAAAGGATTCCTCCTCACTGTAAAAATAAGTAGCCAATACCTTCTTTTAAACACACTGAATCTCTCCTTTCCTTTAATACCTCCACAAGCCACTGGGGTAGGAGAGATTGACTACTGCCAAGAACGGTTAAGACTCATCCGGTTATGCTTTGTGGTGGTTTTACTATGCATGGGTGGGATCTCATCTAGATAGTTTGCAATTAGAGCAACTTGCCATGAGAAGAGATAATGATGTATTGGAAAGAATGAAATTCCAGGCTGATTTACAAAGATTTACAGGCCTGCAGTGTTGTGTTTTCTAAATGCTTTAGTGCAGGATCTTAATTTTTACTAACAATTATAATAAAATAAGGCCAACAGGAAATGTAGGACAAATAATAGTGAAGGAAAGAAATATTCTGTTTTATTATGCTTTTCTGGGCTGCCAAATAACGACATTGTAAGTATCAGTAATGTGTGGTTTGGTTCTCAACATCTAGCTAACATGTCTTCTGTCCTAAAACATGCTTCCTGAAATAGTCCTCTAAGATGCTTCTTAGCAGCAACTGAATGAATCACCTGGGAGCCAACAGTGCTCTGCTTTTTACTGTGGGTTGCACTTGACTGCTGCAGGTTTCAGGGCCCTGGGGACCCTCTCAGCACTATTATTCTAAATAGCTAATATGAGTGCTCTGCAAACACACGGGTATTCAAAGATGATAAAAATGTAATTGCTTAAGACAAGAACGGGTTGAAATATTTTTTGCTGATGAAACTTATGAAAAACAATTATTTAGAAGGACAGAGCATTTGTGGTTTTTGATCAAGCCAGGCAGGGGTTCTGCAGTACTTACAGAAACTTACCCATGAGAAGCAGCAAAGGTGCCTAATGATGAAATGACAGGAGTTTGAAATATATGCTTGGAGTATACTGTGACTTTGCTTACATCCCAGTCCTTTGGTACTAGACATGTTTGGCAGTGCCAAAGTTCAGCATGAACTGAGAGCACTAGACACTTTATTTTACTGTACATTGCTTCTTATGTGAGGATTGTATTATAATCATAAAATGTCAAGACCTTACCTGTTTACCTAGGACCTGTCTGTAGAAAGCAGACAGATAAAGGGTCTTCTAACATAAGGTTCATTTTCCGATTCAGTTTCTGATTCTACATTGATCAGGGAGCTCAGGAGATCAGTTTCTTAATTTAGGTATTTAGATGAAGGTAGCTTGAATACTGGAGGGCTATAAAACAAAGATCCTCTTACTTGGATTGTAGGTATGTATGAGTCTTGGAAAAGGTTATATATAGTTTCAGCCTAAACCTCATTTGCTAAAAACATCAAGTTTTTCACATAATTGGAAACAGAAGGATTTCTTCAGCAGAGATCCGCAACTGTGGCACATGGCGCAGAATTGAAATATGAGGCAGCTGAAATACGAGGAAAAGTTTGCATGACTACTGCTATCTTCATCACTTTTGGATGGAAGTGTTGATCTGCCAGAGGGCAGGAAGGCTCTGCAGAGGGATCTGGGCAGGCTGGATTGATGGGCTGAGGCCGACTGCATGAGGTGCAACAAGCAGCAGTGCTGGGTCCTGCACATGGGTCACAGCACCCCCATGAACTCTACAGGCCTGGGGAAGAGTGGCTAGAAAGCTGCTTGGTGGGAAAGGACCTGGGGATGCTGGTTGACAGCTGGCTAAACATGAGCCAGCAGTGTGCCAAGGTGGCCATCAGCATCCTGGCTTGTATTAGAGACTGTGTGGCCAGCAGGAATAGGGAAGTCATTGTCCCCCTGTACTCGGCACTGGTGAGGCTGCACCTCAAATACTGTATTCAGTTTGGGGCACCTCACTTCAAGAGGGACATTGAGGTGCTGAGTGTCTCCAGAGAAGGACAACAAAGCTGGTGAAGGATCCAGAACACAAGTTATATGAGGAGCGGCTGAGGGAACTGGGGGTGTTTGATCTGAAGCAGAGGAGGCTGAGGGGAGACCTTCTCACTCTTTACAGCTACTTGAAAGGAGGATGCAGACAGATGGGTGTTGGTCTCTTCTCCCAAGTAAGAAGCAACAGGACAAGAGAAAAAGGCCTCAAGTTGCCCCAGGGCAGGTTTAGATTGGGTATTAGGAAAAATTTCTTCACCAAAGTGTTGTCAAGCATTGGAACAGGCTGCCCAGGGAAGTAGTTGAGTCACCATTCCTGGAGGTATTTAAAAGACATGTAGAAGTGGCACTTGGGGACATGGTTTAGTGGTGGAATTGGGAGTGTTAGGCTGGATTTGATGATCTTAAAGGTCTTTTTCAACTTAAACATTTCTATGATTCAGCAAGCCAGTGAAGCCTGGAGCTATTACTACCTCACTTTAGCTGTAAAAACATGTAAAACTATACTTACACATGTATGTACAAGTTTTCTTAAGTCTGCCAAGAGGAGGGATTATCCTTAACTTTTTTGTGCCAGAAGACTGTTTGCAAAGCGTAATTCAGAACAGCCAGCCTCCTCCACTAGTATGTTACCTGAGCTGACATGTAAATATGCTCCCAACTTTCTCCTATCATAGCAGCTGTGTAGTGTAATGTCAGCCAGCTAAACAAATCCCTGCGGGAGCTCCCAATGGAGAAACTATCCAGGCTGGCCACAAGTGACAGGAAATATCTGCTGATGAGGTGCTTCAGCTTCTGTGCAGTGGAGACAAACCTCTTGATTTATCTTTTGTGCTTAAAACAGCTACTTCCAGAGATAGGCACCACTAACCTCTCGCCTCCCAGTGGAGTCATTTATTTTTTGCTTATTTAATTTATTCAGGGAAAATCACCACTGCTACATTCCTCACAACCCAGAGTTGACATATGTATTCCTTGTGAAAACTGCAAGTTTAGCAGAGGTAATTCTGTCAGAGATACCTTGTGGCTCAAACACAATTCCATTATGGAAGAGGAAGAATGAAACAACTGTGCTTTGAACTTTCATAGTTCTTTCTGTCCTCAGAGTTCTTAAAAACCCACAAAATAGCAGCAAGCTTGTCTTTCCTCTGGATTAAGATCTGGGAATATTTTGTATGTGGAGCCATCAATCCTGACAGGCAAAACCTTACTATAACAGACACTACATTTTCCCGTGAGCTACGTATCCCTGAAACACATATACTTGTACCAAGCATCTCTAAGATTACTAAATTAGTTGGAGGGGAAAAAAGAAAAAAGAAATTAGAATATGAGATGCTCAGAGCTTCCTGCAGAGACTAAGAGGTAAACTTTGTAGCTGAAATACAATCAGGTTCAAGGGAAGTCCTTTCGAACACTGAGCCAGACACAAATCAGAATAACTGATCATAGTAAGGAAAAACCCCACTGCAGCTAAATTTTAATTAACAGTTACCATTAATTTTAAATACTGCTTTTCAAAACACAACTTTGTGAATCAGTGACCACTCCCCTTCAATCTGTTAGTAGAAAGTTTGCAGGGTGGCTTGAAGTTATGGCAAGGGCACAGACAAAGCAAGTAAAGAAGAGAAGGACAGAGGGAAAGAGACTTTTTTCTTTTTATGTGGTGTGGCCAAGTGTCAGTGAATGAGCTGGTGTGGAAAAATTTGAAAGGACAGCACCAATCCAGAGCTGGTTTTGGAGGAGAACAACCCAGGAAAGTGGCAAGGAGTCCCAATGCGGTAAGATAAACAGTAACATTATCAGGGTTATAGCAGGAGTCCTGTCCCCATTTAATAAGGGGACAGGAGGAACCCATTTGTCTTTGTCCAAGACCCTCACAGATACACGACTCCTGGCTTTGCACAAGGCTTCTCTCCTCTCCCTGCCCCCTGCCTTCATCTACAGAAAGCACAAAGTCACCCATGCTAATGAGGCAAGACAGGCTGCACAAGCCACTTCCACAAGCTGATTCATATGGTCAGCAACCTGGATAAAGGAAATTAATCTCTAATTTTACTTGCCAATTCTTGTTCAAATCCAGAATTAACTCCCTCCTGTTTCCGCCCTCACAGTCAAAACATTGGGTTTCTCCAAAACACGCTCAGAATGGGAAGGATAAGAATGATCAGGGCACGCTTAATAGAAAAAATACCAATAAAGTGCTATTATTAGCAGAAGCTTAGTAACATGTAAGTTTGTATGACAGATTAAAGATCCACCAAGACTAGTACAACAACGAAGTATTGCAAATAAAAACAAGCACCCCACCCCTTCCTACTAATAAAGAAATCATCATCAATGTCTATCGATGGTAATGACAAATTGGCTTCTGGATAGTGCAATGCTGATACTGCTTCTCTAGCTTTCTGACAATAGCTTCATGGGGCTGGCTCTTTGCAGTATAGCTTACAGACTTGTGAATAAGCACAGAGCCATTGCAGCCCAGACAGCCTGTGTTTGGACAGAGCCTGCACCTAGTCTGCACAGGGTGCTTGGCTCTAGGTGTGCAGCTAAGCTGTGCTGCTAATAAAAGGCAACTTTCAGATCATGGACCACTTAACGCTGGGCCATATTTAGCCCAACCTCCTTCCTATGCAGTTGCACTCATTTTGGGTATAGGTAAACCAGTATGTTTAAACAGCATTTAATTTTGAGCCCAGCCCTCCTCCTCTCTGTGTAATCTGTTAATAAAACCTAAGTCAGCCACTGCAGTCAATGGTCAGAGATCTTCATCAGCACTCAATCTTATTTCTGTACTGAACAGAGCCATATGAAAGCAGCTTAACCTGAAATTCAAAATGGACTCAAACTAAGCACACAATACTTGTGTTATGAAGAATAAAGTTAGAAAAAAACTCCCAGGTTTCACTGACTAGCAGGTTTATTATGTGTATACAGGGAGCTTAAATCTGAAGATGACACTTTCAGGTAATCTCTGCATATTACATATTGGTCTCTTACTTGAGTTCATTAAATAAAGTTAACATCCCTACTTTCTTATAACTTAAAGCACAGAAGCAAGTCAAATAACCTAAACCATTCCCTCTGTTTACAAATGCAGTTCTCAAAATCGTTACTTCCAAGTGCATGATATTTCATATACACAGTCATTTTATGAAAAAGAAAATAAATAATGCCTCTCGCATGTTCACAACGCAAGCCAGGCAGGCATTTTTGAGCACATTTCATATTTTAAACAACATCTATTTTCCTCTCTAAAGACAAGGGCTGATACCTGAGGCTAGATGCCAATATCTCTTTATCCTAAGGTATTAGGGACCATGTCTTGGCACCTGCTGATCAACACTCACCCTGCACAGGGGAGCCCCAGTCCCCACTGCCCCACCTGCATGAGGAGATGTATTTCCTGGGAGGGTGATCTAACTCCTGGGCATTAATCCCGGAGGTTAAGTAATGCTGCATGCTGGGACTGAACCGCTGGCTCCTCTTTTCCAGGGACTGCTGTCCCCACCAGACAATGGATGAGCCTCAGTCTCTCTCTTTCACTTTTATATACAGGAGAGATATGACACAGGTCTCACAGGTAGCAGAAGTTGTAAGCTTGAGTAGGTGGAGGAAGAAAATGAACCTAGACTTCCCTACTTAAGAGAATCACTGACTTAAGTTTTCACAGATATCCCAACACCGTTTTAAGATGACTGCCGGGCATACCTGTACCTCATGCAGTCCAACCTGGCAGGTGTGAGCTTTCCCAGAAAGGTGGCTGTTTCTGGGTTTCCACCACACTGAGACAAGAAGTCCCTGGACTAGATCAGTCCTGCCAACACTAGGGCACCCTGTACCTGCAGAAGAACAAGCCTAAGAGGCTCAGCTCCTCCTCTGTGAGGTGATGAACACGCAGAGGCTGTCACAGATCTGGACTTGAGTGGAATTTAGGCACTTCGGTTTCCTTCTAAACCTGTTCACCCTCAACTACAATGAAGATGCAGCTGCTTAAAGATGTTTGTTCTTAGTAGCCAAATGTGGAGCTTGGGTGCCCATTAAGATATTTGGAATAAAAATGAGGCAAAATGCACATGTTTTGGGAACAGGGAAACAATGTGATTCTAAGCCCAAAAGGTTTTGAGTTGAGTACCAAATCCTTCCCTCGATTACTTTAAAGGAATTGCTTCAGCTGTAAATGTCAAGCTACAAACAAGCTGCTTGACAAGATGCTCTTACAAGTGGTGACCTAAGTAGTAGCCTAGTTTTGGAGGAGTTTCAGTCATGTTTCCCCATCCCACCACTGCCTGGCCAGTACTTCCAGTTCCTGCCTGTACCCAACTGGCAGCAGTGCGCAATGCAGTGGCTCACCACCTGTATTTGTGCTTGCCAGCCAGCCCTCTGCCCTCTCCTGAAATGGATACGGAGCTGGGATACCAACAACTGCCTTTTCCACAGCAAGCACAGAATTTCCCCTCTGACCAGCCACCACCCTTCACATTGCTGGACTCTTATCTTACAGCTGTGTCAAAGCTGGCTGGAATTGTCCTCGGCTCCAAGGGAGATGGCCTGGCAGCATAACTGGACAGGTCTCCCTGGGGCACCCAGGGCATTTACACCTAGTGAAATGTAAAACTGAAGACGATAAACAACTGTACTCCTTCCCCACAAGACCCACCGTCCCCTCTGAGAAGAGAGGTCTGCAATGTAACGCTGTGCTTCTGCATACATGGCAGTATTTCTCACATTAGTGGCCGTGGTAAGATCCACAGGGATTTTTTGCTGGTAAACAGCATTTCTATCCTGTCTGCAGGTAAACACACTTATCTTCCAGCATAAACAAGACATCTTGCTCTTTCAGAAATAGTAAGAAAAGTTTCAAATGAAGCTAGGTTCAACTGAAGAATATTAATATATATTCAGGCATGAAGAATTCAGTTTCCCCTAAATTGCTTTGGAAGAGACAGTAAGATCTCTAGCGGTCTCAAAGCATTTTTCCCTCCATCACAATTAGCATTTAATTCAAATTAGATAACTTTATTAGTAAATAAAAAATAAATAGAAATGTATAATGCACTCTAGATTGGCAAATATCTCAAATCTGTGTTTGCTTACATTCATACACTTTTAAACAAATTCCTGTGTTCAATTTTACAAAAAAATATTAATACTTGAGAATTGATTGCGTTCATAAATTACCGTGGGACAAAACGGGTTGTGAATTTACAAAAGGGATTATTCACTGCACACTCCCTCCTCACACTGACTGAAATGTAGCGTACCCTTTTTTCACTCAAGGGGGTAAATCATGTTTACCATAGGTAAAAGAAAATACCCTAGTTTATTCTGTAGCAGCTTTTTTGTGTAACTATCCACTTGGCATGCATTAATCTGCAAGCAGTGTCACAGATGATCAGTGTGCCATCCAAACACTATCTAGTTCAAACGCCACCCCTCTGTGAAGCAGAGGAATAATGAGAAAGAACGTGTCGTGGTTAAAGGTAGGTGCACTGGCCAGAAGCACAGTGTTTGGTTTTGTGTAACTTTGAGCAGGTCTCTTGACCTTCACACTACATTTTTGCATGTCTGCAAAACAAGGAAAGATAATAATTGCCTACCCCATGTGAATATTGTGATTCCTAATTTCTGATTAACACTGGTAGAAAACTCTTGCCATTTTACAGAGGGAGAAGGGACACTCAGCAATCTGAGAATCAGGACTGCAACCCAACTTCCCAGCCTGTACTGCCTTTCATTGCTCAAACCTTACACCATTTCTTTTAGTATTTCTGTTGAACATCCAATCTTCTTAAGCCTGTTGCATACTCTAATGCCTGTTTTTTTTCACAAGAAGAATCATTCTTCATAAAGTTGAAGACATTTTTATCTTCAGACATTGCATGTATGTTTCTGTCTATACAGTCTGAGAAATGGTTTCCTCCAAAAGGTTACTGAAAAGGTTGTCAAATAAAAGTGTCTGCTGTTCTTATTTGAATAATACTTTCTCCTGTGTTTTTCTGAGATTCACCACCTTTAGTACTATGTATTATTTAATTAGTGAAGGACTGTTAGGTTATCTGAACTTGAAGGGGACAGAATATGTTCTCAGGAGCAGCCCTGATCAACCTGGAAGGAAGAAAATGTTATGAGCAGAACAAATCTGAAAAGGTTTTCCTGTCTGATTTTCCTATTTGATCAGATATTGCATAATGAATGAAAAATTAATCGTTTAAAAATGCAACTTCTACTTACTGGTAAACAAAATGTGCAGGAGGAGCAGGAGGGATCTCATCAACCAGACAGGGCTCAGAGGTGCCCACCTCGAGCATATGCATGTAAACGGGTGAGTACCTACAGGGCAGCATGATGGGGGAAGCTCTCACATCTTCTCTGGAAAACCAGCATGGCTGGGTGCCTCTCCACAGTGCCTGTACATATGCTATTGCACACTGGACAGGGAGAAAACAGGAGGAATGAGAGGCCTGTATGCAGTCTCACTGGGATCAGAGAGATGTGGTGGGACAGCTGATGGGATTAGAGAGCTGTCATGAGTGGGTATAGGCTCATCAGGAAGGGCAGGCTGGGACAGCAAGGCGGTGAGTCACCCTTTCAGTCAGAGGGCAGTGGGGACACATGGAGCTCTGCCTCTGGAAAGACAAGACGGACAGGTGGAGAGCATGTAGGTCACGACTAGAGGGCTGACCAACAACACTGTGGTGGGTGTCTGTGACAGAGCCCCTAATCAGGAAGAAGTAGAAGATGAAGTCTTCTGCAAACAATGGGAAGAAGCCTCACGTTTGCAGACCGGTCTTCAGAGGGGAATTTAACCACCCGAGTATCTGCTGGAGGAGCAGCAGAGCACAAGCAATCCAGGTTTGGGGAGTGCACTACTGGAAAATTCCTAATGGATGTGATCAAAGAGCTAACAATGAGAGGTTGGCTGCAGGACCTCACACTTACAAACATGGAAGGACTGGCTGGAGATTTGAATGTCAGGGTGGTGGTATTTGCCATGAGAAGGCAGAGTTCAAGATCCTGAAAAGAGGGAACAAGGCAGAAAGCAGGATCACAGCCCTGGGCATCAGGAGAGCAGACTTTAGGGTGTTCAGAGACCTGCTTAGAGGAAACCCATGGCATATGGCCTTGGAGAGGAGAGAGGGCCAGGACATTTGGGTGGAGTCAGAGGATCACCTCCTCCAAACTCAAGAACGGTTTATCCCCAAGAGAAGGAAATCAAGCAGAGGTAGCAGGGGTCTGCATGTGCAAACAAGTAGCTTCTGAAAAAAATTAAACATAAAAAGAAAGCTTAACAGAGATAGAAGCTGGGACAGATGAATATAGAATAACCCTGATCATGCAGGGTTAGGAAAGCCAAAACTCACCTGGGAGGGATGTGAAGGGCAACAAAACCAGGCTTCCACAGGTCTACCCACAGCAAAAGGAAGACTAGGGAAAACGTGGACCCACTGCTGAATGGTGTAGGGACCTGGTGATAGATGACATGGAAAGGCTGAAATAGTTGACACCTTCATTGCCTTGGTCTTTACTAGTAAGACTGGCCTTCAACAATCCCATGCCCCTGAGACTTATGGGAAATTCTGGAGCAAGGAAGATTTTCCCTGGTGAAGGAGTATCAAGTTAGGGAATTTTAAATAAACTAGAGATAAACAAGTCCATAGACCTGATGGGATGCACCCAAAAGTGCTGAGGGAGCTAGAGGGTGTCACTGTGAGCCTATTCTTGATTATTTTTGAAAGGTTGTGGTGATGGGGGAATGTTCCTGAGGACTAGAAAAAGCAAATGTCACTCCTGTCTTCAAAGAGGGCTAGTAGGAGCATCAAGGAAACTACAGGCTGGTCAGCTTCACCTCAATTCCTGGGAGCATGATGGAGCAGGGGATTATTCTTCCCCAGGTAGATTTCACTTTGCTGAACTTCATGAGGTTCCTGTTTGTCCATTTCTCCACCCTGTTGAGGTCTTTCTGAATGGCAGCACACCCATCTGATGTCTCAACTACTCCCCTGAGTTTTGAATCCTCTGACAACTTGCTGAGGGAACACTCAGTCCCATCATCCTGGTATGTAATGAAGAAGTTAAACAGTATTTTATTCAGCTGTGACGCCTGGGGTACTCCACTGGTGACTGGCCTCCAGCTGGACTTCGTGCTGCATAGATTTATGAAGGGGAAATCATGCCTGACCAGTCTGATAGCCTGTACCATGAGATGACTGGCTTGGTGGGTGAGGGGAGAGTACTTCTTGTTGTTTATCTCAAATTTAGTAAGGGTTTTGGCACTGTCTCCCATAATGTCCTCACAAAGTACAGACTAGATAAGTGTTCGGTGAGTTAGACTGAAAACTGGCTGAGCTGCTTAGGATCAAATGGTTGTGCAAAAAATCCAGCTGGAGGCCAATCACTAGTGCCACAGGGTCGACAGTGGGTCCAACACTGTTTCACACCTTCATTACTGACCTGGATGATGAAACAGAGTTTACCCTTACCAAGTCTGCAGACAACACAAAACTGGGAGGAGCGGCTGACACACCAGAAGGATATGTTGCCATTCAGAGGGACCTCAACAGATTTGAGAAATGGGTAAACTGGAACTTCATGACATTTGACAAAGGGGAATGCAAAGTGCTGCACCTGGGGAAGAACAGCCCTAGGCATCAGTATAGGCTTGGGGCTGGACAGCTGGAAAGAGGCTTTGTAGGAAAGGACTTGCAGGTCCTGGAGAACAAGCTGGCTGTGAGCCAGCAATGTGTCCTCATGGCAAAAAAGACCAACAGCTTCCTGGGCTGCATTAGGCAAAGCATTTCCAGCAGATCAGGAGAGGTGATCCTTCCCTTTTGCTCAGCTCTGGTGAGACACACCTGGAGTGCTGTGTCTAGTCTTGGATTTCCCAGTACAGGAGACATGAACATACTGGAATAAGTCCAGTGTATAAATGGACATGGATATAGACATACTGGAGTGTGTCCAGTGAAGGGCCACAAAGGTATTTGACAGGAGCCTCTGACATACGAACGGTGGTTGAAAAAGCTGGGGCTGTTCAGCCTGGAGAAGAGAAGACTCAGGGGGATCTTATCAATGTATATAAATACCTGAGGGGGGGAGTGGGGGGGGAGTGAAGAAAATGGAGCCAGACTCCTCTCACAGTGGTGTCCAGTGACAGGACAAGAGGCAGTGATCACTAACTGAAACACAAGGAATTCCATCTAAATACAAGAAAATACTTTTCTATGGTGTGAGTATTGAGCACTGGCACAGGTTGCCCAGAGGCTGGGAGTCTCCATTCTTGAAGGTATTCAAAATCCAGCTGGATGCGATCCTAGGCAACCTGCTCTAGCTGGCCCTGCTTTGAGTAAGAGGGTTAGACTAGATGATCTCCAGAGGTGCCTTCCAACCTCAGCCATTATGCGATTCTATGAAGCACATGAAAGTGAAAGTTTGTTTAGTGGGCTATATGCCTGTGTCTCTTGAAGACTTTCAAACTCCTAATTTTGGGGGAACAAAGTATGTAACATTGAGGAATATGGCCCCAGACTGGGAAAACAGGAGCAAGGGACATGCCGTCAGATAACATGACGTTGCAGCACTTGGAAGCTGGCATACATGGACTGAACTTTTCCTAGCTAGGTCATGTGAGAGAAAGCAGGGGACAAAGGAGAGTGCTGAAGTAAACTATAGCAGTGCACAAGGAAAACTGAAACATGAAGGTTTTGCTGATATTATCATAGGTTTATTACACCATGGGTGTATCTGAAGCATCCTTCGGGTGGTAAGTCATTCCTCCACATGGTCTGTGCAAAAAACTTACATTGTCATTTAATAAAGGTTTGAGTTTTCTTTCGCCTTGTTACTTCGGCAGAAGGCGCATACATACTGACAGTACATCAGAGCTGTAGTTACCCCCGGTCCAAGCCTAGCTCCAGCAAGTACATTGCTTCATCACTGTCCTTTGTGTGTCACTGCTTCCCCAACCCCATGTGCAGAAAGGGAAATACTCCCTGACAGAGATGTCAAAAGACGAAGAGACTGCAAGAGAGTCTGCCTTGAGGGAAGAGCTCCTCAGGGACAGAACAGTGGGACAGATATCGTGGAACACTCTCACCAGCTTCCTGATGCAACCTGCAGCTTCACTGCAGAAGGGACAGGCTCAAGTCTGAGCTCAAAAACAGCTGTAATTTTAACCTGAAAGTCTGTGCAAACAACTTCAGCTTCTAAATGCATGGAGGTGTATTCTTGTTAGTCCTTCAGAGCTTCTGAGCAAAACTACATGTAGGAGTATACATTAAGACCACAACACAGACAAATCTGAGTGTGATGAGTGTGAGTAAGGATGAAACATAAAGGATTGCCTTCAGACACATTTTGATTGGCAAGTCTGTAACGTGTCTTTTAGCCAAGACAGTTATACAGTTAGAAGCACAGGGTTTGTTCTGGTTGCCTTGCATTTCCCTTAGCAATAGTTAACATGCTACAGCTAATCAGGCTGTACATCTGTGCCAGGATTTACCCTGAAGTTGCAAAGGTAGTTAAAACAGGTATTGAAAAGCAGAGTGCATACCATTTCTGGATGTCCCTGCTCAGGCAGAGTTGTAGATGACCACTGCTGTTAAGTGAACATGCATACCTATATACATAAATGACAAAAAAAGGTGCTCAAGGAAAACAAGCAAATGCCTTACGATCAAAGGGAACAGGAACCAGTGAAGATGATAACTGTA